>NC_045479.1:5438217-5746082 GCF_009650955.1 Corvus moneduloides
AGGAAGGATAAAAGTTTTAGAAAGCGGGACAGTCCCTGGAGCACACATGGTCTGGGGCTGGCTTTACGCCTGCTTGATTTTGTGTTGCGTTTTTTTTTGTGGGTATAGGACATGAGCATCAGCTGCCCTAGCTGATAGATTAGCCAGCACTAACACTGCCAAGAAACAAGCTGTACATCATCTTACTCTTAACAAGGAAACAAACATTAACTTACTGTTAAGGCTCTAAGATATATTACCAAAAGAGGATTACTGTATTATGTATGAAACCTCTCTAATCCCATGTGTCGTCCAAAGAAGTCACAGGTTTGGGTTTGTTTATAATTTTTAAACTGTGGCTAATGTCATCTTGGGTTCATAAAAGGAGCGTGAAAACAGGAAATCCGAGGAAATTACTGTAGGGCCTTTCTCCTGTCAGAAAGTGAGTAGACCAGTGCTATTTCTGAGAAATGGTCATCAGAATGATTCACTATATCTTGATCCCAGCTCTCTAAACTCCATCCAGCCAGCAGCACTGCTTGGTTAGAACATTTTCTTTGCAAGAAAGATGAAATCATGATCAGGTTCTTGCATTTCATATGCACCAGTCTAAAGAGTTTACAATCTAAAATTCAATCTCTAAATGTTTCCTCAGACTTTGCTGTCTCTCTCTACTTGCACTCTGATCAGCTTGCTACAAACCCTGTTTCAAAAACTACAGTTTATACGTTTGAGGTAATGAGTCACAAGCGCTGTGCAGTTAGAACCTTTATAGGGCTGCCTGTTTGACCCCAGTTACACCTGAGTCTGCATTATTGTTCCCTCAAGCTTCCTTAAACATAAGAGAATACATTTCTTCAGTAATGCAAATACCCAGATATCCAAGGAAAACAGCAGTATTTTAAGGGCCTCTGTCATATAGGATGTTTTGGCAAAGTTTGCGTAAATAGGCGCTGAAAATACGAATCCGAGTGGAAGCACTCAGACTTTTCCCTAGTAGGGAAAACAATCTTTTCTGGCACTCAGTAAGGAGACTGAACTGCAGTGCTGGGAAAGACGGCCCGGAGACTCCATGAAAAGTGGTTCCATGATTCTTGGATTAGGGGTTATGATCACTTCTGAGTATGGATATCCTCGCTGTACGAATATGGCTAACCTGGAGACTACTGCTAACGTGAATAACTTTGACCTTTGGTGAGGAAGAGCCACATGTGTGCACTTAGAGGATCAATTCAATAAAGAATTTAAGAGAGGTTTGTTGACAATGAGTTACTTCTGAGTGTACTTAGTTACTCAGGAGACATTTTCAGCTAAGCACACATGAAAATATACAAGCATGTGAGAGAATAAAACTTAAAGGAAAGAACATATTTGAATTTTTTTTTACATTTCTCCCTAAAATTACTGTCACTGCAAAAAAAAAGAGGTCATATCCATTTGATGGAGAGAAAGGGATGATAAGGTGTCATACTGCTGAACATAACTCAATTTGCTGTTACTTCTGGTCCTAAAACACAACGTCCCTTCTTCTACATGTTCCCCAAAAAGAACAATCTGAAAATTTAAGCAAAAGAACACTATCTAATTTTACCTGACAAAGCAAGCCCAAAGAAGAAAGTGGGTGACTACCACTGAACTAAAGATTAACACACCATTTTGGTAAACAGAAGTCAGAAGTGCTTCTGAGAAGTTTAAATTCCAAATATGATCAAATATGATTCAAACGCTGCCTGCTCTCCACTCCAGCCAAAGACGGTGTCAGGCTTTCAAATGAGCAGAGTTCAATTCATACCAAGCACTGCAGAAACACCAACTTTTAATCCTGGTAAATGGGGGATTCTCTTTACAGGTGTCCAACACAAGAAGGATAAATGAGAGACAAAATTCTCACTAATATGAAAGAAGGAATTATAAAACAGGAATATAGTGCCAGCCAGCCTTCAGTACTTTATAATTCACAAGGTGCCCACGATGTATTTAAAGAACTTCCCCTGAAATGAATAGAGGAGAGAACACAAATAGTTTTAAATGATCATGGGCATCATACACGTGCCCTGTACTCCGGGGTCCCTTGGCAAACCAATGAATACTTCACGCATAACTCTTTTGCAGAATTTAGTCTATAAGGTCTTTATTTTTCTCAGAGCACTTTGGCAAGGATCAAGCTGAATTTATTTACAGGTTTAGTGGAACTATGCTGTGTGTCGGAGTCCAGCTGTGACGCAGAGCCAAGGTAGAGGGGGTCAATCCCCTGTGCTCGTTACCTTGTACAAACACACCTTCCCTTCCAGTCAGCCACGTGTTCGTACTCACCCAAACCAGAACGCAGAAGATGAATGCCCCAGCTGTTCTGATTTGTCATCGTTTCACCTACACTTTTCACTAACAGAGGGTGGAAAACCAAGTCCCAGGTATACAGAATAATGTAATTATTGGGAGTCCTGCGTTTCAGAAAGGGGTGACATGCCAATAACATTTGGATAATGATACAAGAGGACTATTATTTTAAAATATTTATACTAGAGAAGATTTTGAACAGCTTGATTAATTTTGAAGATGGTCCTGCTTGGAGATAGAATTTAAACTAGACAACCTACAAAAATCCCTATTCAGCTTATATTTTTTCTGAGGCTCTATATGCATGTTTTATAACTCTTAATTCTAGTCCTCAGAATAATCTAACAAACTGCATATTTCCTTTCCATTGTACATTAATGCTTCCCACTGGGATGCCTCATTCTTCACAATAGAGTTGGTCAAGCACCTTTCTGGATATACATAAAGGATTATGCATCCATTCAAACTTAAAATCTGAACTCTGGTGCCAATTAGACAATGTCTAACACTTATAAGATTTTTCTTTACTGTCTTTGTCTAGCAACAGCAGAAATCTCTTGGGTGTTGTTGCTCAAGATTAATTTTTTTTTTTTTGACTGAAATAGAACAATAGGATCCTGCCTATACATGTGTCAAATCCAGAGAATATGTTCCTTACGGGTTCAGATTTTCTTTGGCATGACCAAGAACTGAAGCCATACAAACAGGCCATGAACAAATATTCCAAACCGAACAGCTCTGAAGAGGCAAAGAAGGTTGTATCCTAATTTTTTTTTGTTTTGGTCCACTGCTCTGATTAAACTGAAATGAACTGTCACTTTATATTCTGATCAGACCAATAAGAGATTACCCTTCTAGGAAGAATCAAAATCAGGGAAGGAAGCATAAGGTTTATGACTGAGAGAGCCTCATTTAGGATCTCTGGATAGAAATTAAAAGGTGGCAAGGTGTTGTGTTTTTACCATGCCTAGGAATTAAATTCACCCCTAGAAAAAGCTTTTACTAGTTCCCTTTATGTATTTTTGGGGCAGTGAGGCACTTCAGTGTCTTCTTCCAAGGTTAACACAGCCATTAGAAACACCCCCATCAATTGTCCATGTACCAACCACTGATCAAGAACAGGGCACCAGAAGCATCCATTTAAATCAGAGCAGCCCCAGCACAACAGCTGTATCTAATAGATCATCAGGAGGCATATGTGTCTCATCCACCTCCCAAAATGACTCTAATAAGTGAGAAGTTGGCTGCTCACCACGCTCAGGTGTCTGCACTCAATCACGTATGCAATGAAATACACGAGTCTAGCAGCCACAAAGCACTTCAGTGCTCCATTTTATTAATTTTTAAAATCATTATTAATCTTAAAAAAACATGCTAGTGTTAAACATGGAGTATTTTGTTGCCAGACAGAACTCTGTGTGTGTGTGTGTATCTCTGCTTTAGGAGGGATTCTAGAGAACTATCTAATTAAATAATGATTCATTAGGACAGTTTCTAAAAGGTCTTCTCCACAATGCATCATCTAAGCAGGACACACAGGCACACTTGCTTTTGGAAACAACCCATGTGACCTCAGCAATGACAGCTCTAATGATTTTAGTGTTTTGCACCATCTGTGAGCTGAGTCCTAAAGTCGCAGGTCTGGAGTTCTTATCATGACATCACTTTATCTGATCATCCTTTCACAATCAGTGCTTTCAGTACATTATTTTTCAGAGTCTCTCAAATTCTTAGTGGTAGGCACAAAGCTTAACAAAGGTGAACCCCAACCATCTGACTGCTAAAAAGAAGTGACCCTGCCCCCGTGAGATTGATTAATTTCCAATCAATTACATGATTTCAGGAGCTGACCATTTAACTGCTTGCAATCAACATCATGGCAGCTGTGGTTTGTCTGCCTTAAAAGTTTCGATTTGCCACATGAACAGGCACACTGAGAAACATTCATGGCTGTATTCAGTCATCTTTCCAAAAAGATGACCAGAAATTGAGCCCCAAAATGAAGGACTGAATTCCCAACAGTTCCTCTGAAAATATACCCAGAGTGAGACTTTCTGTGTGCCAAGGATTTTTTACAATCCCCTCATGGGTAAGAGGTGTGGAAGAGTCGTGTTCCATGCCCTTAACTTAATGAAGAACCATTTCCCACAGAAAGTTGGGGTTTGTTTTGGTTTTTTTGTTGTGGTTTTTTTGTTTGTTTGGGGTTTTTTGGGGTTTTGTTGTTGTCGTTGTTTTGGTGGGGGCTTTTTTTTGTTTGTGGTTTTTTTTTACTTTTTAAAAATTCTCTGTTTGTACAAAGTTCTGAATAATTCTAGTGGCATGCCAGGTTAGACTAAAATAGAGTCTTAATCAGGGAGAATTTTGCTACTAATTTTATTTGTCTGTAGGCTGAATTGCCCACTTCTCTTTGTCTTTACAACTTCTCAGGTAACACTAAATAATTATAAACTTCCCCTAAACCCAGGTTGCAGGTGGCACACCCATGTGCTGAGCTGACAGAAGGGATGGTGGTGCCTCTCCCCCACAAGCCCTCAACACAAAGCACATTTCCAGAAGAGAGCAGCAGCCAAAGGAAGGAGGATTTGAGCAGCTCACATGGGGTGAGACCTCAGCAAACATGAGCTCCTCAATAAACCATGGACACATCCAGCACTATTTAGACCCTCTGTGGATCACTCTCAACCACTGAGCTAAGAGCTAGAGCTGCAAGAGAGCCCCTGCAGAGATCTGGCCCTGGACCTCTATTTTTACAGGCACAGGCTTTTTTTCTGACTGACCACCCAGAACAGCTCATCAAATCCCACTTTCGAAACATCTCTGTCAAATGCATTTTAACCCAATCACTCTTGCACATTTTAGAATGCTTTAATTTATGTTTTTAATCTACTACAATTCTTTTATAATTGTTTGTGCAGTGACTCCTGACAGGGAGTGCTTTATAAAAAAATTGAATTTATGACTATTTATAACCTCTCCCTCTTGAAATTTCTCAGCAAATAAATTGGTCCCACAGTTCAGTCTTCCAGGGTTGGGGTTTCTCTGTACACATTCATACAGACACACAATGCACATGCATGAAAGAAAGAGAGAAAGGGACAGAGAAATGGAGTGTGTACGTGTGTATGACCTTTTCTTTCCATGAGTAATTTATGGGCATATTTAACATTCTGTTCACAGTGCTCCTGGCAGACAGGAAAAACACAACTGAAGGGGATGAAAATGAAAAGTTCTTGCAGCTTCTCCATCTCAGGCTCCATCCTTCTTTTTGTGGGACAAAGGTTTTCAGGTTTTGTTTACTACCCCTGAGTAAGTTTCTCTTCGGTGGCTTGCTGTTTGAGCAGACAGGACACATGAAATGAGGCAGCTATAAGGACCTTTGACAACCAGCACATAAAACTCATTTTATTTCCTTAATGGAAGGCTAATTGGTAATTAAAAACATGACTGTGACCTGTGCAGTACCCAGAGAATAGAAATTGATTTCATTTTAAACAGATAAAGCTCCCAGGGCTGCAGCTCTGCAGAGTAGCAAGACTTTCTGGGCAAGGCAAGTGAAAGAAGTGCTTTAGTTTTTAGCAAGTTTTGCTAATCTAGGTAAACCAGGAAAACCCCAAAGAACTTTGCTAGTTCTGCAGTCCCTTGGTTGACTCCCAAGAGCCACTCTGCTGACCCTCACTGTAGCTGCTACCGATGTTGAGACAGACACTGGGACAAGAAGCTGGGAAATGGAATTCGGATTCTTGCCCGGCCTCCTCTCGTCAAACCAGGGCATGAATTCTCATTTCTTGTAAGACAAGCGTGTGCTTCATGCTCCTATGTGTGTGTACTGTAAAGGGACAAACCAGTAATCTTACTGGGTGCCACCAGCTTCCAGGCAGCCAGCCTGGGGTACCCTGAGCCTGCAGGACTCTCCATCGGCCTCACAGGGCCCTCAGCAGTGCTGGGGTGGGTGCAGAGTAATGTGGGGTCACGTCATAACAAAATATTTGGATTTGCTTCAAACAAGCCAAGCACACGGATCTGGGAATGTTAAAACATTTTGGTTCAATAAAAATGTTTAAACATAAGGCTCTGCTATTTCTGCACTGGAACTCTCTGAGAGTTTCCCTTTACAGGCAGTAAAGAGGGGGAATATTGCATATAGAATGCTTCCAGCTTTTCCTACTAATATTCAACAAAACCAAGCTTTGAAATACTGGAATTTTGTGGACAATGCCTGGAGTTCCACCAGCCTGACTTGCAAACCAGCAGGAAAGAAAATTGGAAAAAAAAGACAAACAGCTATGAAATGGGTTAATACATGCTAATGCATTTAATTCATTAAAAACAAGGAAGAAGGATTTCTAATTAAGTTCAGACACTAATAAAGAACAAAGATTGAGCCCATGCCATTTTTTGCAATTGAAAAGTCTGTAAATAACTATAGTGAGCACTAATTATCATGCCAGAAGAGAGGCATCCCATGTATCTGTATTTTCTTTTAGTGTGATAAACCCTTAAGACAATATTTATTCTTATCTAGAAAAACTGAAAATAAAAACTAAGAAAAATATTAGAGTCTGGACAGTGAGAGGTCAAGAATCTTATTAATATCCTATAATGTCCTTTAATTAAACTCAGCTTGATTATCTTCTGGCTAGTTTACAAAAAGGTGTATTCTTCCTCTGTTCCCTGGCTTCAGGGGTAGCTCTGTCTCCTGCAAGCGTTGCAGGCTGTGGGATCTCTGTCTAAAAGGAAAATCAGATTTCAGCTGGCCTATCTGCAAAAAAATAAAAAAAGAGATCTAAATCCCACCCACAACCAGAATTCCCTTTTATCATTTAAGGCAAATTCTTAGACACCCATCACTCAGGGGGGGCAATCCCAGCAAAAACATCTCTAAGAACTCAGCCAGATTTCCTCTACGTCAGAGTACTGCTCAGGGCTGGCAAACATCCTGCCAAATGGACTCGAATTTCAATGATTTTGTGTTCACTTGATGAAAATAAGATGTTACACTCTGTGTTTTCACTCCCTCTGTTCCCAAGGCTCCCTTTCTCTTCAATCACCCTCAGGCTCGGAGCAAACAGGATTCATATTGATCTATCTGAACGTTATTTTTAATGCTATTAATGTTATAGGCTGCTGTAATGGATGTTCTCCACGTTTTTCATCCTGGCTACTTGTTGTGACTGGTCTGTAACACACCAAACCCATCACCTGCCTTGCTGCTGGCCAAGACCCAGCTCTCAGCACAGAAATAAAAGGCAGCTGATGGCTGTGCCTGAGCTGGGATGGGGTTTCCTGGTGCTCAGTACAAACTCCTCACAGGCTGCACACTGTGGGACATTTGCTGGCTCTTTACCCCTCCATCCCCTTCACTGCTTTCTGTACCTTGCAGGTAGTGCATGGGAAAGGAGCTGGGTGAACTCCCTCCCAGGTGCCATTCTAAGAAAATTCTTCTCCTATTGTGTTATCTCCCAGGCAAACATGCAGTGATTATTTCAACTGAAGACTGCCATATTAAATTCAGGAACGTCAAATCAAAATACACATTTAGTGTAGCCAGATGCCTTAAATGGATGGAATTGCAGGCAAAGCTTTTAAAAAATGGTATAGTAAGTTTAGACTAAAAAAAAAAAGGTAAAAATATAAATTTGACAAGCACAATGAAATTTCTCATGAAACAAAGGTCTGATTTTGAAAAAAGATTTTAAATTAAGTCTTTCTATGGACATAATTTGCACCAACTTCCAGAAGGTCTACACAAGCAAGAACTGAGGAAAAATGGAGGATAGTAAGCTTTGGCCTAGTAACACCAAAAATACTCTACAGTAATACAAAATCAAATTGCACAGACTTGGGGGATTTTAGCATTTTCTTTTAGTTGTCTACAAACTATGCTAAGGCAGTGCTCTGTTACTGTTTGAGTTCAATGGGGGAGCTAATTAAAAACTATAATTAAATGGAATAAGCTGCTATTATTTACGAAACAGTGAAAAGGGTGTTAAAAGAAAAAACACAGACATGGAAAAAATAATTTTGATTCTGCTCCTTCATTCTGTTTTGACTATCTCTGGTACTGTTAGTAACACACAGATGGAAGGGGAACCAGTTTTGCAGGTAATAAGCATTGCTCAGTCCACAGTTAATCCAGATCTTTTGACAGACTGCAAGAACAAACACAGCAACCTAAAATTTGTTCATAGAATATTTTATGAATGAAAAAAAGAACCAATGATTAAATTTTCACAAACAGTTTTGTATTTTGCTGAAGTCTTCTCATTTTAGTCAACTGGACTAAACTGAAATTTTCCAAAATACTTTTTTCTCTCCTAACAGTTCCCTCTTCATAGGATTCATGAAGATGTAGAAAAACAGTCATAGGATAGCATGCAACAAGGACTTGTCTCAAGCCCCTGAGCATGACTCCACAAGCTATTTCCTGCAACTTATATTCCAAACAACTCTGTCACTTGCAAGTCCTCTGTTTCACTCTCCTATGCTGTCTCACCCTGCTTTATTTCAAACCCAATTTGTTTTCACAAGGATATAAAAAAACCATAAGCAATGAGGACTATAAAACTGCTGGCCCATGGCAAATGCCATAAAATAAAATAAAACAATGAAGAGAAATTCTTTAATTTTAATTAGCTTCCTTTCTGCAATCATTCCCTTCATGAAAAGTTCAATTACCAAGAACCAGTGCTGTTAGGTTCACTGCACTATATTATAGTTAGCTGGGCTGTTACACAGAAATGGGAACTGACAGTGAAATCTCTTGTACAGCTTGCCAGATATGAAACTAATAGGGCTGACTTATCCCACAAGTCTTCTGGAGCTGCCTGAAAGGATGAGATTGCCAACTGAAGGATAAGTTTGTCTCATCATGTAAGTGCTTTAGGTCTTCAGAGAAGGCTGCAGGGGTTATACAGTCAATCACATGCTGAATATGAGTCAATGTCATGCCGTTGCAAAACAAAATAAAGCAAACACCATGCTAGGATGTGTAAACAAAGACACAAGAAAAATTCCTTCTTCTCCACACAGCAGGGGTGAAAGCTTTGCTGAAATTCTGTGAATGAAAGGGATGCATGGATGGACTGGGGATGATCCAAGAGAGATCAACAGGGATCTCCTGAAGTGTATAAAAATTACCTGAGAGGAAAAGCTGTGGTGAGGCTGTTCAGCACGGTGAAGGTAAATCAAGACAAGGCTCTAGACTGCTGGAGAGAGATGGTGAATAATTCCTTTGCCTGCTTTCACTTTGGGTATGGCAGGAAGTAATGGCTTTACACTGGCATAAAGAAGGTTCAGGATGGACATTAAGGAAACTTTTCTTTGGGATGCCAGCATTGGTGAGAAGGCTGTGACAGAGCACACTGGCTGGGAAGCTACAGATTTTAAATCCCTAGAAGTTAAATTCTCCTGTGGGGTAGGATAACTAAATGGCCCACCAGGGTATCTTCCAGCCCTAACTTTTGTATTACTGAGGCTCTAATAGATGTCATCCATGGCCTCAAGATCCAGCCAGATTTGTCTCATCAGGGAGGCAGCTGTCTGTTGGGTTTAGGCAGAAAGACTCCAGGGGATAGTCCTTCTCTATTCACGAGTGAAAAGCCTTTCAAAATGTTTCTGACACCCATGCAGCTAAGGTAGATCTAGGCAAGAAATCTATCAGTCATCTGGGATTTCAAGGAATGCCTCCATGTGTCATCATTTGAAAAAAGGGCTCGATATCCCTCTTGGGAGAAACAGAATTCAGACTTCTCCCCAGGGCTGATTAGTTCAGAAATGTCATTCTCAGCTGCAATTGCGCTGGGATGGAGTGAGATTTTCTGTTCTTATGGTGCAGTTTCAGGGTTTTCCAAGATTATGCTGCAGAGTCCTTGCTAAGAGGGGGGGTTTTGCCCTCCCTGAGAAGGCTCTCAAGCACCATCATTCTGACTGATTCTCATCTAGAGTGGTGATATTTGTAACAGGAGTTTCTCTTCCTCAGTGGATCTGGTTCTGAAGGGCATTCAGGAACACGACCTTGTGAATGTTTAGTCTTCTTTTGATCTCTTTTGCCTTGGGTCCACAGAGCCCCTGCAGCAGAAATCTGTGAGCTTTGCTGAGCATATTTGTAATTAATCCTAGACTTAAGAGAAACGTGGGGATTAGTGGATTGCTGAACTCCTTATGTCTCTGGAGCAATGCTGGAGTTTCCTTGTTACAAGCAGCGGAGAAAGAGTCGGAATTTGCTGAGAATTTGGCTTAGGCCACTGAACATACTGATTTCCACAGATCAGAGAAGTCTTCAAAGCAGCAGTACTACCAGCTTGAATAAATACAGTCTCCTTCATCCAAAGGTTGCAGTAAGACTCCCCAGACAGTAATGAATGAATTAAAATATAAATCATACCCCATGGGCAAAAGAGAAACTGTCTCTATTTCACAACTGGGAAAATGGAGAAATACATAGGATGAAGGTATTTGAAGGTTTGAGGTCTTCCAATTTTTAAGTACCCATTTTAGGACAATGACAGCCTGATTTTATTTCTCATTTTTTCAGAGACACCAAGTGGTTTGTTGACTAATTGGAGTGATGATGCCTCTAGGGATAGGAGCTTGGCACAGTGACTTGACTGATTTAACCAGCTAACAAGCTAATAGCAATTTACAGAAAACGAACCTCTGACAAGCATGAAAAGACCTTGTCTAAATGTTTAGAAATCTTTGATTAATTCCTGGTGGATGAAAACTGAGATGTTGCTGTCTCTGCCCCTCTCTATTGCTTAGACTCCACCTCTTGCCTCATGCTTCTGCCATCTTGTTAATCTTTTGTGTCTTTTCTTGCTTTGTTTTGCACTCCACTTTTCTTTTTGTCTACAGGGATTTCCAGAGGTTCAGCTGAAAGTGCAGGTGTCATGACCTCCATCTCCAAAAGAAAAGCTGTTCAAAACTGAGAGACAAGTTTGGAAATTGGACCTACCTGATTACCACCTCACGACAAAATCAGGAGAGGGATGGGGGAATCCTGGGGGGATGCTTTGCTATTCCACACCACAGACATGGTGTGCATATCAGGCAAAGGTTGTGAGGTGCCAAAGAAACTTCTTTATCCAAAAGGACGTTTTTTCCTCACTTTTGCAAGCTAACACATAGTGCCCTAGGAACACACCCATTATTTGGTGACATTTGCACTGTAACACCAAAATGACCCCAGCACATCACAAATGCAACTGCGGTACCAATGGGGACCAGAAGCACCAGAATTGTCTCTCAGCAGGAAAACTGTCTGAACAAGAAGTTATCAACAAGTCGAGCAGCCTTTTGTTGCGCCATGCTTACAGGGAGGATGTGATATATCACAGCAAGAATTCATCATTGCATTGCAGCTGGTATGAACTTTCATTTGCTAAAAGTTCACTGCTGTTTGACCCACAGTTGATTACTGACAGTAGCTGCACTCACCAGAGAGGGACTTGCAATACTTATCTGCACAACACAATTCTCCTGTTCTCTATAAAACCTGACTTGGACCAGTCACCAGGGTCCCAATGAAGTTGTTACACCCAGTGCATCAGCCTGCTGCTCCTCCTACCTGTCACTGTGCTTTTTATCTCTGCAGAACCAAAACTTCCCTCACAAAATTGTGATTCAGTTCGAGTGAAACAGTATCTGACAGGATGAACTCTCCAGGACTGTGACAGAACAACGCAGAAGGACTCAGCTCTTTGAAACACAGAAGAAGAAACGACTATCTAAAAAGATGGTGCATGTAATGAGTGCACAACAAGGCGTACATCTCTAGGTGTCTCTTGTAAAACAGGCACAGCCCAGCTCCCTGCTGCAGCACTCCTCCTTGAAGGCAATCAAAAGAACTCATGCTGTGGGTAGATTGATGAAAATGGAGATTCGAGATCAAATTCTGAGCAGGTCAGAAGTAAAAAGAGAGAATATTGGCTTTTTATTGACAGCAAGCATTCTTCCTCATGTAAACTCACCACTCTCCTTAGAAATCCCTGCTGGTACACTTTGGGTAAGGCTGGTGTTGCTCTAGAGCATTGCAGTGTGAGCAAGGAAGACCTTCCCAAGAAGGGAAATCAGGGCTCTAATAATCAGAGGTAAGACTGGTGGAGCTCCAGAAGGAGGGATGTGGTGTTGTTCCAGCCCCAGCTGTGCCCACAATACCCTTCCCTTCAGCAGGACTCCTACTCTGCACTCTCCCAAGAGGAGCTTTACAGCCCTTTAAAATAATTTTTATGGGTCTGCATTTTACCAGGCAGTAATTTCTGAGAGAAATACTGCAGCTTTAGCAGTTATTCTTTGCTGTTTAAGAATATGTTGGTGTTTAGGTAAAAAAGAATCCAAGAATAACAGGTACTATGAATTTCTGATTTTTCCTCTTTGAAATTCAGGCTATTTAGGAGGAGGAAAAAAAAATTGCAGTCATATATACAAGCCTGTGAGCATTAATATATTTTAATGGAAACATTTTTCTCTGATATCTAGCCTCTGAGTTTTTCCACCTCTGAGCGAAACCTGCAAAAGCACTGCATCATCTGTATTGCTCTGTAACCCAAAATCCCAAGTCTCCTTAGGAAACTTTCCTTTCAGAACAATTTAATATGATGTGATATTAACATCCCAACAGTTTCCCCCTCATGAATTAGAAGTGTCACTCTCTCTGTTTTGACTAATTTCTGCCAGATAAATAAGGTCTACCTTGATTAGAGAAATTCCCATGTTCTGCATTTTTTGACTGGTGAGGCTTTCTTTACTTTGTACCCTGAGCTCTTCAGTGGCTTTGCCTCATTTAAAATCTGTATCTCTGCTCAGCATGCCTGCATTCCTGTGGAGAGTTGCTTAATCCCTCTGTATACTCCCAATCTGCCTGCAAGAAACACACAGAGCAGTCCCAGATCTTTAAATTGAGGCAACACAAAAATCTCCTTTCTTTTATTAATGGACAAGAATTCCTGTACTATTTAAAAAGAGAAAACAAAAATCAACCAAGCCCCCTCTTTTTTGGTATTATCCTTTTTTCCTGCTTTACTCAATTATAGCTGATTAACTGCCATGACATATGAGTCACACAGGATCTAGGACACAGGATGTGTTCAGAGTTGCTTAATCATGTTCTAATATTTAACATGTACACTTGTTTACTAGGTAAGAGAGTGGTGCATGATATTTACATTGTGCTATGTTAACTTGGGATGTTAAAACTAGAGTGGACAGAGAATGATAAACAAAAATGGTACAGGCAAATAAAGAGGGAGAAAGAAATTATAAACCAAAGCAGGATGAGAAACAGACTTCCAGGGCATGGGAAGAAAGAATTCACATTCCATTTTTTATTTTTAATTTTTTTTTTTTTTTGGGCCACTTGTAGGTCTTCTCTCAATTATACCAATTTAAGCTCAAGGTACCTTCCTTTTCATAGTGAATGTCCCTAAAAGCAGCAAACCCCTCCATACCTCAAATTTTCCTCAAAAATACCTAACTCCCAAATGCCCCTAAAACTCTTTCAGAACATGAGGAAAGCCATCTGCGCGCCAAATAATGACTTTTGCTGCCTATTTTGAAGTGTTGACATCTGCCTCAAATCACTTAAGGAAAGAAAAATCCTATATCCAAAAAATAATTTTTTTCTCCTCTCCCTCTCCTATTACAGCATTTAGCTCTCAGTCAGCACATCAGACAGCTTTCAAAAGAGCACACAGAAAGAAGCCAAGCTGCCTCAAGGTGAAGCAGAGGATCACAGCACCGGCTTCAGTGGTGGGCCATGAACAGTGGTGAAAGCAATTTAGCCCGAGGATTCCCCTCTAAAGCGTGAGCACCCTTTTTTAATGGGTAAAAACAATAACTGAAAAAGATTACTTGGCTGTGAAGCTTACCCAGGAATAACAAAGCTACATAGACAAGATGGATGAAGAGAACAGAAATAAGATGTGCTCCATATAAGCAAAGATATTTAAACTCAGAATACTTAAGAAAGGTGAGGAATATACAAAAAAAAAAAAAAAAAAAAAAAAAAAACCACAAAAAAACACACAACCAAAAACAACAAAAACAAAACACAAAAACAACAACAAAAAAAAAAAACAACTCTTTGGCCAGCTTCTCCTGGAGGCACTTGACAGCTGAATGTGGTTTTGAAGGGCCTGAAGGCAGTTTACCACAGGGACTGAGTCAAGGCAGCTTTGCAGGAGAGAGAACAATGGCACCACAAACAGGACAGATGCCTATTTTAGGGAGATGGTTTGCTGTCTCCAGGGTCCCTCATTGTGGATACAAGACAACATGGAGCACTGCAGCAAGCACAGCCACAGAAACAGAGCTTAACTTGGAAACTGTTTTACAAATTAACTGCTTGTTACTTCGATTCTCCTTTGGTTTTCTTCCTCACACTTGATGGCTTTTGTCTCTTGTCCTCCTACCCACGGCTTCTCCCATTTTCATCCCACTTTATCACCCCCATTTAGATACTTTTTGTTTTTACTTCTGTCACACTCTGAGAGAGTTCCCAAGCTCCTGATAAAACACTGCAAGCACCCTGTAGTAATGATGGTTTTAATCCCTAGGCTACTTTTTTTTTAATGGAGGCTTACAAGAAAAGTGTGTTCCTTGGGAGTCAGCAGAAGCTGACAGTGAGGCATGAGAAGTCCAAACAAGACAGCACCAGGAAAGCATAAGTGCAAAGCCAGACGTGGCTTGGGGGAAAACAAATGGTCTGAGGATCAGTGGTACCCTGTCTCTTCCTTACCAGCCTGCGCTGAACTCACGGCTCACATCTGCCTCCCTTCTGGCTGGCAGAGAAATGATGGGATGAAATCATGCTGCTGCCCCTCAAGGGCTAAGAACAGAGGGTACATTGACAGCACACTATTCCCAGCTGTTAGCCCAGACCTCTGGAGGCAAGAGCTGCTGAACTTCTAACCTGTATTATGGATAAGATGACTCCCTAGCAACTCCCAGAAAACCCCAAAATCCCACAGCCACATTCCCCATGCTTTTGTTAGTCCTGCAAAGGGCATAACAGTGAATCAGGGGCAATATTTTAAAAGCCACCCATCCAGGTTCTGGGTTCCCTGTCTCTATCAAAGCATCTACCAACATTTCCTGAGCTATTCAGCAGCTCTCACTGTCTTTCACGGAAAAAGAGAGAGGGTTGTCTTTTCCAAGTAAGCAAGGAGCTTCGTACCTTGTACACAAAATTTTACAATTAATTGTCTTTGTGGCAGATATGCATCTCATTCTTTTCAATTCCCCCTCATGTCTAACTGCCAGGAGCTGTCCAAAATTGGTCCACTTGGTCTTCAGTCCAGTTGCTCACCTGCCTGCCCAGAAGCTGCTCCTGGCTGGGTGCTGCAGGCAACACTGATCAATTCTGCAGGGATCCCTCAATGTCTAGTCCCTCTCCCTATGCTTCATTTCTGTTTTTCTTCTCTTTTTACCTCTAGCAGTTTTCTTGTTAAGTAGGCTCTGAACAAAAATTCCCCTTCCAACAGCACAAACGTCCCAGTGACATGACATAAAAGCTAAAACACAGAGCGATTAAGATACCACTTCAATTTACTGCCCAGTTCAAGTTATCAAGGCCCAAACACAGTTCTCTCTTAAAACAGAATCTGAAGGGTGCAAAACTCATTCCTCAGCTCTGCAGTGCTTGTTCAGGAATGTTACCACTTTATTACATTACAAGGGATCAGGAAAACAGCGTCTCCAATACCAAAATACGAAAGAGCCTTATAAAAATTGTTTAGGTATAAGGGAGGAAAGACAACTGACAGATCTATGTTGTCCACCAATCTGCTGAAGGAAAAAGGTTTAAGCATACTGATTTACAACATTGGGGAAGAATTAATCTGACTCATACAATTACTAAAGGACATTCATCTCCATAACCCAGTAGGCAACTTCATTTTTCATCCCGTTGAGCAGTATTTCCAACTTTTTTTTTTCTTTCCTGGTTAACAAATAGCCTTTTTAGTCTTGTTGCTTTTTAGCTGTTATTCAACTAAAAGAAAACCAAAACAAAGAAAACCTAAAGGCAAAAAATAACCCAAAACATTAAATAATCAGAATATCCACGTAGGATATTTTCTGTATAGGGCAGATTATGGAAGGCAGACACTAAAAGCCCCTCAGCCTGATCCCTACAGGGAAAGAGGAACTCTGCTGCCTTGAAGCTGGAAGACAAGGCTCAGGTACAAGAGTGACAAGGGCAGTAGAAACACTGAAAAGATGCAGAAATTAAGGAATGCCGATTGTCTTTGTTATGCTTTTGGAAATACAAATTCAACCTGCACAACATGGGTCTACAAGAGCACTGGAGAGGCTCTTTTTGCAGGAGCATGGAGTGGCAGGACAAGGGGTCACGGCTTTAAGCTGAAAGAGGCCAGGTTTAGATTAGATAGTTGAAGAAATTCTTCACTGTGTGGGTGGTGAGACACAGGTTACCCAGAGAAACTGCAAATGCTCCATCTCTGGAAGTGTTCCAGGCCAGGCTGGATGGGGCTCTGAAGAGCCCAGCCCAGTGGAAGGTTTCCCTGCCCATGGTGGGGGGGTTGGAACGAGAGGATCTTTAAGGTTCCTTACAACCAAACCATTCCATGATTCTATAACTTTATTTTTTAAACCAGTGGTGCTCCTTACAAAATGCTCGTGTTTGGGTATGTCAACCTTACTCAAATGAACTAATTTGTCTATGTAAAATTATACACCAGCAGGAGTTTGCTGGTTTGCATGGAGTGCCATTAAAAACTCAGCACTGACACCCAATCACCAGGGAGAGAGAGGACCTTTTAAATTTTTTTTATCCAATTCTTGCCAATTTGCAGAAGAGACATCCAATTGTAGTTGTCTAATTGGCCTCTCCAACCAAAACAGATCTTTCATAACCTCGAGGATTTCTCAAGTTACAGTGAAAAGGAGAGAGGGGAAATCTGGGTATTTCTTCTATCCTGGGCTTCCAGTGAACAAATGGTTTACGTGGGCCATTCAGCAGCACTGAATGAGGGCAACTCCTCTGTCCACTGCAGAAATGGCAAAGTGCTGAGAAAAAGGTATCTTCTCACACGTGGTCTTCTCTGGGCCAAACAAAAGCACTGCTTGGCTTCAAGCTGCAGATATTGCAAGTTAATTATTGCTGCTGTTCTTATTATTTTCCACTCATCATCTCTCCTGTAACAATTCACTGGCTTCCTTGGAGAAAGAAATGTGTCTGCGGGTAACGATTTCACTGCTTTTCTTCCTCTGCCCACCCCTCCATCGCTCTTTTATATTGAATAATCATTTATGTGGTAGTTTAATTAGCTAATTACAAACGTGTTTGGGTATTTTAAGGAGGAAGAATCACTGTTTACTTGTTAGTAATTAAGTGGGTTCCATATGATTTTGGTGTTGGGAAATTTACGAATATTACTTTTCTGTGCAGCGCTACCAAATATTAAAAGCGTAATTATTTGCTTATATCTTGGTACACTGAAAGGAGAAGTAAATTTCCATGACTGTAGGCTTTGGGCTTCTGGTGGATTATCTATATTGGTTATACTATAACCAATCTGGAAATACTTATTAGGATGTAGAAAGCAGATGTAGATTAGCAGTCAAGGAAGGAGACCAGTTACACGTAGAAAGACCCACTGCATTCTGAAGGCTTTGCACAATACCCAATTCACCTGTCTGCCATCAAAGCCAGCACAAACAGCTTCCAATTCCCTCCTCACCCTGTCAAGCTGTATGCAAAAGGAAACATCTCAGTGGGTCACCCATGGTCCTCGTGGTCTGCACACAGCAGCTGTATTTGAGAGCCCACGTTCATCTCGTGTGCCCCAGAGCAGCTCTCTGCTCAGGAAGGCTCTGCCTGATTCTCCTGGCACTACCAAACCAGACAGGCTGCCAGCAACCAGCAGCAGGCCTGGGTAGAAGGAATGAGCAGGAGCAGTGCAGGCAGACACACCGAGCCTCTCTCTCTTCCAGCAGGATCCCGAGAGGGCGAGGCAGGAGCGCATCTGCTGCAGCTCTGCTCTGCCACGAATGGCAAGTGATCAGATTTATACAGCCCCAGGAAGATTTCAGAATGCACAGGCTGTGAAGGAGGTCTGAAGAAACTCATGCCAGCCTGGCCATGGTGTGCCTTGAATATTGGTAATAATGTCCCAGGATCAGGTCCTACCTGTGGCACTCCCACTTCCCTTCCAGTGGGGGACAGCGTGGAACGGGATGAAGGATACAGAAACAATACAGTGTGAAGACCTTGGCCTCCTCATTATCGCTCAATTTCCCAGCCTCTCAATTTGGGACATACATTACTCAGACATTCCAGCTTAACTGAGCATGGTTTTAAGACCTCCATTTGGCAGTTTCAGGGGCAGCTGGGAAGACTTTTTAGTCTTTGAGAATGCAAAATGAGGAGCAAAATGTGCAGTGTGTTGTCTCAGGGTGAGAGAAACAACACGTTCCTGCCAGTCTACTTTATGCGACAGCGTCTAGAAAGGAGAGATGCCTGTAGGATATCTACACTTCAGTTCCCTCCCAAAGGCTGACTTCTATTTAAAAAAAAAAAAAAAAACAAAACCCCAGCACAGCTCCTACAGTTTTCAGCAGCACTGCTTCCAGCACCATTAATGGATGAGAAGGATAAACAAGCCAACCTGCCTGGTAACGTGTTCCCTATTTTGCTCCTTTTCCAGCAAATTTTAGGGTAAATCATAAATCAGCTCTTCCACACTCCATTTTGCCCTTTCTTGTATACTGCTGGCTGCTCTTTTCAAATGATTTTTTTTCTAAGAACTCTGAATCTGTTTCAAACCAGGACACATTAAAACTAACAGCACGTAAATACACAAATCCTGGATTTACCTTAAAAGGGCCTAATAAGAACAGCAGAACTGTGTTTATAGATATTTTTATTTGATTTATAATTTCTGAGGCTTTCCTACACGTTTTCAAACTTTACTACGAAAACTACGCAGGCTAGAATGTCAATGTTTTTAAAACTAAAGCTGAAAGCAACATAGCTGCAGAAGACCAGGCTGTCACAAAATAATCAACAACTGCAAAACTCAAGGTAAAACCAAGGGATTTGGCAAGATGCGCAGATTAGACTAAGCATGCAAGCAACATCCATCGTAGCACTCCAGAATCCACCCACACCCAGCTCCTATTTACAAAGGTCCCAAAAATTAAATCCATCTCACAATGTGAGCTGAAGGTCATTGGAGATGGGTCCAGCTGCAGCAGCAGGGGAGTGAGTCCTGGAGTCAAGGACCTGGGCTAAATATAACCTGCCATCAGCTTCATCCTGCCTTAACCTTGAGGCTGTTGTCAGAGCATTCCAGGCAATTTCAAGTGCCTTGGTATCATGTGAGAGGAAAGTTGCTCTCAGGTATTCATATCACTGCAACTCACAGCTTCACAGTTTATTAATGACATGTGTGCAGTGAAATTAGATGTATGAGCCTTAAGCCTCCATGCCCTCACACCATTTTCTCACAAGTACGATTTTTTTTTTTTTAAACTAGAGTGGAGTTATCAATTGAGAGCAGAGTCCAGTCCAGCATTTCACTGTTAATTAATATCTTGCCTATACGAACATTTTATTGCCTGAACACTTTTAAAATCTAGCTTATATAATTTTCATAACCTAATTTTTAATTATCAATAATTGTTCTTCCCTCAGTTGTATGACCCATCTAAACTGACTAATTAATATTAAAGGCTTATACTTTTTCAAACACCTTGAGGTCATAGATCATCAAGACCTACAGCACTGTGACAAATATGCAAAACACACATGTACATCCAGTAATTTGGAGTCACGTTCCCTCCAGGGCTGGCCAGATTGCAGAGCCACAGACAACTGCTGCATGCTTACAGCTGGAGCGTTGAGCTATGTTCACAGCTGGGGAAAAACCCTCCAAAATTTCAGATTCCTTGGAATCCAATAATGACACTTGTCTTGTGCAGAGCCCCTGGCGTAGGCTGGTTGCATTTTAAGTCAGCAATGCTACCTGTGTGTTTTAAAAAGATCACTTTGGAGCCAGAGCAAATGTTGTAAACTCCCTCCCAGCAACATACGTAGATGATCAAGAGCCAAGACGACTCTTATGTCTCATGATGCAAAATTTAAAAAACCCCACCTTCATTAGGAAAATTTCTTAGGACGTCTAATCAATTTAGCCACGGCGTCCCTCGTGTCTCAGCCCAGGTATTACAGTCATTATGAACCAAGATTTGCAGAGTTCACTTAAATTTGATTTTTTGCAGATATTAACTGGCAGCCAAGGATAGAAAAAAATGCCACAATACCCCATTACCCATTGTTTTCCAGCCCCAAACCCACAAGGGAATGTGCTGCCAAGCACAGAGGCCCCAGAAATGCTATATATAACACTTAGATTTCCGTTCCTATTGTGGGCAAAGAGTAGGAGAGAGAATGAGGCAGAGCAAGGGGAGGTAAAATGCTTTCAGAGATGATCAGAGAAACAAAGAAGAGATTTACACACTTTTTTCACCCCAGCCTTGAAGGAGCCCCCTTTTTCTCATTTGGTGGTTAACACCATACAGGGACACGTACTTCTCATCTTGGCAGAAGCAAAGCTACCAATAGCACAGGCAGGAAAGCCAGAAAAATTGTAGCAGTGGCAGTTGAAGGAACAGGGCTGGGCTCTACAGCATATTGTCCCCTGCAACACTTTTATTATGCTCACGTTATACAGATGGAGCTTCCACTCCACTTTCCAAGCCTCTTCTACAAGCCAGGCAGCTTCACAACTAGAATGTTTCCTAATACTTCAGTCACCATTTTACTTGTTAAATACTACGAGTTTTTACTCTGTCTCCCTTCTCCAAACCAGCTTCCAAACCCAAGGAGTTCTCTTTTGAGTCTTTTGGGAATATACTGCAAAAGTGTTGCATTTTGTCTGCACTAGGAAATCAACCCTTTTTTCTTCAGGGCTTAGCAAAAAAAAATCTACTGAAATAGGATCAGAGAAGTTTTAAACCAGGGCGGGAAATGGAGTACAGATTCATCCCCAGAGTATGCAAAACAGAAATGAGACTGAAAAGTGAATTAGGCTCAGATAAAGTCACCTTGTTTCAAATTACACAATTACACGTTCCCAGGGAAGATCTCTGTGCTGCCCAAGCAGCGAGGCTGCAGATTGTATCTTTGCTCCAGGTTTGTCAGCTGGTATAAGGATGAAATCAGCAACAGGATAAGCGAGACCAAAACAAACACAAGTGGTTTTGCTGCTGCAGCTGGAGGAAGCTGAGCACCCTCCAGCCACAGGGCTGCAATCAGGACAGGATGGAAGAGCAGCCTGGATCCAGCACACGAGGCTTAATCACTGGGCTCTAAGTAAATCGCGGTGCAGCATGCCTCAGCCTTCTGGTTCCCCCATTATCCCTGATTTCCTCCCCAGGAAAGGACTGCATGCCTTCAGGCACAGCATTTGGAAGCAGCCAGGAAATACATTTAGACCCAAACAGTGCAAGGCACACTCGGACCTCGCTGTTTGTTTATTGCTGGACTGAACACAAGGATGGATGTGCATTAAGCAATGCCCTGAGGACTGGGACTCTGCCCAGTGCACTTCCCTTCTCCCTCCCATTCCCAAGAGAACAAGAGTCCTCAGGGTCAAGGCTTGTTGTGCAGTCTGGGGTAATGGTTACCCTAGAAAATATTTCTCTTTACTAATGCATGCTTAGAACTTGCTTTTTCGGGTTATTCTGAATGGAAAATACATGAAGCTGCAGATGAAGCCCGTTACATGTGCAAGTTCTGTGTTAATGTACAAATTTTTGGAGGTACAGATGAAAACAGTAGTTTGCAGACAAGTGCATCAAACTTTTCCTTCTGAAGCCTGCTCTTCAATGACTGCAGGAATGTGGGTCTGGAGAAGACAAATGACATTCTCTGAGGTGGGCAGTAGGTACACTTCAACATTTGATCAGTCTCAGGTACATGCACCTCACAGCTTGCACAAAAAGGACAAAAGGTACTCAGACCATAAAAGATGCTGCTGTCAGTTATAAATTCATAGTACATCCATTTAATCTGGGACTTTAAGATTCTGGAATTGGAGAAAGTCATACAGCTAGCCACTGTGATTTGGAATCTGCTGGTCCTGGATTGAGAGGAGATTAAAAACGGGTAAAGCTCAGTTATTTGGTGTGTCTTTAGCCTCTCCAAGATGGACTGTTCTGGACACTCAGTCATCAAGTAGGCATCCACATTGACTGTCTCACTAGCTTCAGGAGGTGCTTTTGTGGCACTCACTGGCAAAATTGTATGTTGGGGGTTCTGGAGCCTCTGGAGTGACCCTCAGGGGCCTTCACAGCCTATGAGCTCCCTCCCCAAGGCGGCCTCGCTACAAGCACATGTCTGCTCTCTCTAAAATCTCAGACATGCACACTCACACCAACATTTCTTAATAAGCAGCTGAAAGGCAGGAAGATTATTTCTGATACCCCATCTTATCACCACAGGTCCTGAGGGCATGAAGTGACCCACATGGAGAATGGCATGCTCCTCTTCAACCTTCACCTACGTCAGCAGGAGGAAGGACAAAATAACTGAGTGCAAGGACAGCAAAATGCAATATGCAAAGTCTCCAACTTTAGACCAAAAAGGTAAAGCCTGGAGGGAGGGAGCTCAGGTGATCTAAACAAAGCAGCACAAAGCAGAGACAACTTAGACTTTCCTCTGGCTCATTGCTGATGCAACGAGTGCCAGCAATTTAATCCTGGGAAAGCTCCAAGGCAGGACTCACAACGAGAGAGAGAAGACCCCACCAGCTGCACTGGCAGGACACGCTGGCACGCTGTTCTCCTTCTGCTGTCCCAAGGTGGCTGGGTGAATGCAGTCAATCTTGTTAACAGAGGGAATTTTCTCACTGCTGTTCAAACAAATCTAGGACATTTCATGAGCCAAGTTGCTTAACTCCTGTTTGCCTGATCCAAAGCTAGTGTGTGACCTTCTCCTTCATGACTCACCTGAGACAGCTTGGCTGTGTCTGACATTGGAAGGTTCTGGATCAGCCTTTAGATAGTGGAGAGCCAGCAGCTGCTTGATCAGAGTTAGGAGCGCTTCAGAAAACATCAGTTACCTGTCTTCCCCAAATCCTGACTGACATGATGGCACAGGGGCACAAGTATGAGGCAGCACAGAAACAAAACCAAGGTCCTTTTGCTTTGAGATCATCTTATTAATCTGCTTCTTTTTTGCTCCCTCTGTCCTTCCCACAATACCCCACACCCTCACTACAATACCCTTCTCTGTGGCTTCAGCCAGCTGGAAGAGCTACCCAATACCTCCCTACTTCATTGACTCCTTGCAAGTTACAGCTCAGTGAAATATGTGCACGGAACAGTGAAAGTCGAGGAGAAGGGAAAAATGGTGTATAATCAAACAACTAGGAAAATTCACTTGTCAGTGTAGAAACAGCAGTAAGGACAATTTCTTTCCATCCTGGTGCTTAGGCAAATGGGGCAGCTGTTAGCCAAATGAAGCCCAGGGGAGTAAGGGCTCTTTCCATCAGTGGGAATGCAGCAGGTGTTAAAAGTTCAACAGAAGAGGACGCTAATATGCACTAGATAAATCTCTTAGGATTGCAGTAATAGGAACAATAATATAAAATTAGAGATACCAGCAGGTAAAAAATTTACTCAGAAAAACACAGGCCAGCAAAAAATAAGACAAAGGCATTCTGGTTCCCGGCTGAGGAGAGCTAAGTGGGTCAGAGCCATCCAAAGATAGTCTTTATGTGGCTCTCTTATCTGCCTTCACTCGTGAAAGAATTTGTGCGGTTCTTGTAGTAATGGGAGACAAAGATATGCTGAGAAATAGTTCTCTTTGCCCCAAAATTTATCATCATGGTATAAGATTTTATTTTGCTTATCTATTTTATTTTTACAACAGTTTTCCTAGGTCAGTAACATACTGGTATTTGTCCTAAACAGAGATTTAAGGAACTAATATCAAGTGAGCTCCACTGGCAGTTTTGTGACCATATTTAATGAAGAAGATGAAGGATTACAAAGTAAAACGAATCTCATTTTACTCATCTGCAGGAGATAGACCTTGCAAAAAACCCTATCCCACTTGGGTGAAATAGAATAAAACATTAAATGTAAGTATGAATATTAGAGGAGGGAAGAAAATAAAGAGTATTTATGTTCTGCAACATAAGAATTCAAAGGGCAGTTTTGGTCAAGATGACAAAGGCTTGAACACATTTTAAAAGTACAGACCATGTAGAAAGGTATGAGAAAGTAAAACTTGCAGTATCTGAAATGACAGATCTAGGGATTTTAACACTGGCTCTTTGCAAGGCTTCACTTCAGTCTCTATGATAGAAAAGGAAAGAGGAAAATGGTATAAAGCTAGTAAGTATTTGGGAGGATAAAAGATCCTCTCCATGATAAATGGAGAGCACAAGAAGGGGAAAAAATGAGCCATGAGCCCCTTACAAAAGGGAGGAACCCCTGGGGCCGTGGCACAGACAGACTAAGGGAACAACCTGGCTTCTGAGGGAAACCAGGGGTGCAAGACTGCAGACAC
Source organism: Corvus moneduloides (assembly GCF_009650955.1). Lineage (NCBI taxonomy): Eukaryota > Metazoa > Chordata > Aves > Passeriformes > Corvidae > Corvus > Corvus moneduloides. Next base: position 5,463,071 of record NC_045479.1, read on the forward strand.
GAGAGCTAAAGGTGCAGAAAGACGCACAGGGCCCGTGGCAGGAAGGGAGCCATGTCACAGGACATGGACAAGAAACACAGGTGGCTCAACAGGGCAGGAAAACACACAGATGCCTGGAAGCCTTTAAGTGCAAATGCACTTACACACCTGCAAAGCACAAGCTGTGAAGCTGCACTGATGATTATTCTGGTTTGTTCTGTTTGGCAACAAACTGGAACAGATCAAAACAGGAAGTCTAAAACGAAAGAGGAAACAACAATCACCAGGACAAGGACGGCATCTCACCAGGGAACACCAGGAGACTTGTTCTGCAGTCCTCTCTACAAGGAGAACTGGAGGAGGGAGGTGACTCCAGAACAACCACCCAGAGGCCAGGACAGTGGTCTGTGCTACAATTTTCTCTACTCTCTAGTACCTAAAGAGGAATATGTGAGGCTGGCAACACACAGGTGGAGAAGTTCCTTTCTGCATAAGGAGGACTGCAAAGATTCCCAGCAAAAGCAGTGGATATGAAAGGTGTGGAAATCCTTTGTAGCTCCCTGTGCACATCTTCAAAGGCCAAAGAGATGCTGAGCTTTCTTACCAGAGAGTATATTCTGCTCTGGAGGGTGGTCAACAGCTTAATCCAAACTAATTAAGACACAACACTCTTTCTTCATTCTATTATATACATTACTTTCCTTTTATTTGAGAACATAGTCCTGTGGCAAATAGAAGAGCAGCTTATACACATGACTAATATTAAGAAAAGTGTTTAATGCACTCTAAGTGCCTATAATGAAATTTAGTGTCCAAGGGAAGGGACTGGACTTTGTGACCAGACAATTCTTTGCAGACTACATGAAACACAAAACTAGGGTTTGCAGACCACAGTCAGTCAGGTCTAATCTACAGAACGATGCAACAAAATTTTCAGCTGCACTAGTTTCTGAAGAATATAGACTGCCAGAAAAACCTGAGTGCCTTTTACAGAATTGTAAAATTAGTGGCTGTAGGAAATATAGTATACGTGATGTATCTGAAGCACAAGCATTTGACAGAGCATCTCAGGAAACATTACTCACAGAATTAATTTGCTTGGATCTCGATGGGAACAAAATCAACCACAGCCAAAGCAGGCTGAAGGACAGTAAACAAAATCCATTTTTTGGCACTACATCAAGTTTGCACACTTAGCTTACTGGAATATTCTATGGAAGTACATTAGTCCACTTTTTACCTAACTGCTTCATCACTGCTCCAGAAAAAATGAAGGGTTTACTAAAGAATGCCATGGTTATAAACTAAAAAAAATCAAAACCGGCTAAAATGTTAGATCAGAAAGTTAGGAGAAAGCAGACTTAAGGGCTGGAATGACAACTGGAAACCATGAGACAGAAGGCAGCTCTATACAGAGGTGGTAGCCAGTGTCACAGCTGGGGTGTGAGGGTTGTATCGGCTGCTGTGGGTTGCAACGGTGCAAAAATGTCACTGCCAGGTTTTCCACACAGCCTGCAAAAGTGTCACTGTCCCTCTAACAACCTTGAAAAAGAGCTTCAGGGCTCAAGACGTGCAGAGTAACCATTGCAGAGGATCAGGTAGGGCTGCCCGAAGGATTTTGGTGGCCCATGGCAGAACTATGAGTAAACATCTCTACAGCTCCCGACAGGCACATGAGGACAGCCAGTCTGACTGTGTTCACACAGCAAGTGACAGGGTTCAGACAGGCCTCCCCCCTAAATTCAACCCAGCAGATTTGCTCTACATGCACAATTTATTTGCACAGGTACATTAGGAGCCTTTGCAAGCTGTGAGTGCTGCCTGCCCAGAAACAGAGAAAACAAATCTGTTTTACAAGGTGTTCTATTTACAAGGGGAATCCTGTAATAAACAGGATATCTGGGAATTCCCACATTGATGCAGGGCTCTTTTGACCTTCTCACAAGCCCATGAATTAAAATGGTTTTGCAAGGCTCTGTCCCCCCCCTTTCTAGAACACTCAGGGATGTTTCATTTGCCTTGAGATATCTCATTAACTTAAATAAAAATGGAGCTAAAGCAGTAGCAGAAAAGAAACAAGAACATCCAGGGGCTGATTTAAAAGATGTTAGGAAAATGAAATACGCAGACCTTGGCTCGAAGACAACAAAGAAAAAGAATACAACCAGAAATGACAAATACTTGAAGACTATAAACACCAAGAAAGGAGAGGAATTTTGGGTCGTGCAAGAAGTAGTAAATCTATGAGTAATGACATTAAATTATGAAAAGATAAACTTTCACTGAAACATCAATTTGTCTTTACAAGTAGTCCTAGTATGATATCAAGCAGTCTTCCAACAGCAAGTTCAAAAGATCCATTGCTAAGGGTATTTAGAAGGATTTTGGACAAATAATTGAAAGTGCTCTATAAGGAAAATATTCCATATTAGGAGCCAGAGAAGTTTCATGATTTAGTAAGTTTTTTCCTTACCCTGACTTCTCTGAATATCTACTTTGAAACAAGCCATTAGAGGAAGATTTTCTACCTCATGACGATAGCAAAAGCCAATTTGTCTTCTCTTGCTCAAGAGGACCCACAAATTACACAAGTATTACACGTTACTTACAGAATACTGTTTGACATCACTGCATCTAAACTCAGAGTAACCCGTTTAAAAGGAAGGGCTAAGGAAAAGATAAATATGCAGACTTTGGCAAAGAGACAAAGAAGGAGAGCTCAACAGACATCTCTCTTTTATATCTGAAGGATACAAGCCTTCACAACACAAGGAATCAGATACAAAAACACACTCAGGAAATGGTAGTTTGAATGACTTCCTCAGAGTCCAGAACTAGGCAGTGGTGAAGCCAAGAATTGATTCCAGGAGTATCACGAAGATGGGCACTCTGGATTCCTTTCTTAAACCAGTGGGATAGGTACCTGCTTATGTCATGACTAAAAGCTCAGTTAGGTAAATCTAAGCTAATCTAAGAGGTACCAAGAAGCCTGCCAGCAATCACAGAAAATGAAAGAGGTTCAGCTCAAACCAGTCACGTGGCAGAACGAACACACTGAGCTGTATTAATGGAATGTAACAACAAAAGTACAAATATTTTTATATTAAAACTACTAACAGCCCTTTTCACAGATCACAGAGTATTCTGGGTAGGAAGGGACCCACAAGGATCTTTCAAAAGAATGGGACCTTATAGCCTGAAGGGTCAAAAGTAAAAGATTTGCAGCTGTTACACATGGCCAGGTTTGAATCCACAAATCATGTTCTCATTCAGGTATTGAATTATTTGGGTGATTTTTTATATCTGCTGGAGAACTGGAGAGAGACCTTTCTGACCTTAAATGAGGTAATTACTTTGTGGTTCTGAAAACACTCAATGCAACTAAAAAGCCCTTCCCAAATTTTAGTCTCACAGAGAAGAAATAGCAATGCTAGTTTGTTTATATAGCTGAACACCAGCCATGTCCCTTTCTCCTCAAGGTTGTCGTGTCCGTGTTAGCAGTGGCTGCAGATAATCCACGCAGCTAGGCTTGGAAATCTTCTTTAAAAGCCTAATGATTAATCAAGTCTGGGTTTGCAGAATAAGTACTGTCAGGGGTTCACAGACAGCCTGATGAGAAGAGTCCAATCCCTCGGAAATTAATTCAAGGCCTTCTAAAGGGATGAAGCAATTGCATCACCAGTGGAAAAGTAAAGCATCAGCTGAAAGTCACTGCTCACTGATGGAACCAAAGGGCAGCAGCTGGATCCCACTGGATCACTTTGCGGTTGCCCACAGCTCTCATGCAGTGGGTTAAGCCTCTGCTAAGAGACTGAAGCTATGGCAGCTAAAGGCAGAGAGAATTTACTGCAGGATCCCCAAAAAATGGGGGGCAGGGTATGATGCCTTGAAGCAGCTACCTAAAAACAGAGTCTAGACAAGATTAAGAGAACAGAAGTAGGTATTTATTTGAAGGGCCTTCAAAGGTACACCCTGGGAGTGTAAAGCCTACAAGGGGCTCCACCCAAGATGGATGCTGGCTCACTGGTTCTTCACACTTTTATAAGTTTGGTCCATTTGCATATCAGGGTTAATTCTCCAATTATAGCTTCAGTTAATGATGTAATTACCCCAAGTTTGCCCTTCCTCTTCAAAGGCTTTTATTTTACACATTTTAGGATCTGGGACAACTGAGGTCTCCTTGAAGAGCAAACCTGGAGAGGTTTGTTATGTCTAACCAGCATGAGAGAGCAGCAGCTGACAGGCTGCACGAAACTTCAGAGTTACAACACCAGGCAGTACCAGATTTGAGAAACATAAAAGTTAAAACCTAAGGCATCAGATAGACCGGATCCAGCTGTAACCTCACCTAGGAAACAAAACTTAGTGACTGCATCTCTAGCAGCAAAGAGCTGCTGTGTTCATGCTGCTGGTGGATCCCTGTCACACAGTGTGTGACTGCCTGCTCCCAGCGTGGCACACGCACTGCTGCAAGAGGAGGCTTTCTGTGAGGTCGAAACACCAGTGAGGGGACAGTGCCACTCCTTGCCAGCTGGGAGATGGGGACACTGCCATCTCACACAGGCAGTCAGGGCTCCCTGGCTCCCCTGTACTGGCGTGAGGCTAAGGTTTCAGAGCAATGTGCAGAGGCACTGGCTAAACCCTGCTGCAGTTTCTGCAGAGCCCACCTCTCTGCTTTGACAACTGAGGTCTCCCAGTGAAAGAAGCTCTGAAGGTTTTCTGGTCTCTGCAAACCCTGCCTTTTCCTTCAGTTTAGGACTTACAGTGAAGCTGAAAGGATGGGGAGAGGAGGGAGAAGCATTGCTTACAGCTACTGCATCAAACAAAGAGGAAAAGAAGCACTGAGGTGTTGGAGTCACTAACAGCCCAGAGCCCAGGGCTGGCGATGGTTGTGCCACATGGCTTGACAGCTGCTTCTCTCTTATTTTGTGCTCATCCTCAGTTTTCCCCACCACAGCATGTGCAGTCGTACATATCCTTTACACTGCCGTGGGACCAGGCAGCCCCCACCCTGTTGAGCCTGTTGGACAGACATCACCGCCTTTATTCCACGCAGCTGCTCCGAGGTGAGCCTGCTAAAAAGGCATAGCCCGAGGAACAGGCTCCACATGCAGAGCCACAGGAACCTCCTTGCAGTGCAGAGCTGACTGGGAGAGCCAAACCCCAGCTCAGCTTGGGGCTGCCCGTCAGGATACACGCCAGAGCCACTCCAGGCAGCAGGAAGGGGAACACACTCATAAGAGAAAGGCAGGGGTGACTGTGGCTCTGAGATGAGCCTGTGTGTAGAGCACAGCCCCTCTCACCCTGGGTACAGCTCTGAAATGAAACAAGAAGCTGGAGGCGCTGGCTGACAGGCAGGGAAGATGGAAGTCACTGTTTGTCACTCTCTGGAAGGACACCGGGAATGACTGGGCAGGTCTGTAGCCCACGGTCCCTGACTACACCGACCAGCCACCCACCCGTGTGTCCCAGCTTGCTTTTCCTTCTCTCCACCCTACCAGTGCAACCCGCAGCACTGCACGGCTCAAGGCAGCCAGGCGGGGCAAAAGTGCGAAGTATCACTAAACACAACAGCCTTTTTAACAAAAACGCTGAAAAAGACCCAAGCCTTGGCCAAAACATGAATCACCAGAAAACTACACTTGCAGAGATCCCCATAAAAGGAAATGTAAATAATCATCCCAAGCCCCCTGCACATTCAGATACCCTTGTGCTTATGTGCAGGCCAGCTGTACGGGGTTGAGTGGCTGTGGGGTATTCCCGTGCACAAACGTGCCCATGCCTGGAAAGCAGCAAGAGAAAAAAAAAAAATCAGAGAAGAATACAAGAATAATTCTGGACAGGAGAGCTGGAGCAGGAAATGTATAATAACACAATATTCAAACAGGGTCTGCTGGTCTCAAAAAAAAAAAAAGGCTGCAAAAGTAAAGATCATACCCACCGGGTTTCTTTGTAAGTGCACTGTACTACTAAAAGCAGCAGTATTTGAGCTGTCCTGACCCCCACCGCTTCCCTCGTGCCTTGGAGAAAGCCTGCGCTGAGCTCAGCAGCACTGAGATGCGGGAGGTGAGAGCACTGTGCTCACACACAGGCTGAGCACACACACGGCCCCATCCTTGACCACTTTCTTCAGAAAAAAGATCCCCATAAAAGGAGATCTAAGGCTTTCCCTTTGGGGCTCAGGCCGCGGGTGGGTGGCTGTGCAGGCATTACACACACAGCCACTCTCTCAGTTCGACGTTTTAACCCGTTCCTCGGTGACGTGGATTTGGAACTGCTTTGCTGTTTTGGTGCCCAAGGTCGTGGAGACAGGGCAGGGAAGCGAGTGGGAAGGGGCAGCTGCTGGGGGTGCCACAGAGGAAGGGTTGGGCTCCTGGCTGCTCAAGGACCAGGCTGACATTTGCCACGGCCACCTCTCAGGGCCCACACCACGGAACAGAGCCTGCACGCTTGGCTAGCGAGGTGCTCGGAGCAGCCCCAGCACTCCAGCCTTTGAGTCACACCCCGAACAAAAGGCAGACAGAAGGAAGAGGTACAAAGATGCAGCTGATTCAATGCAAACAACTATTATGGGAAGATGATTTCATTAATGAATGATCCCAATTGCAGCTTAGCTAGTGGGCATGTGGGAAGGCCAAGTCATCGGCTAAAACTGAAGTGGTTTTCTTTTGTTCTGTAATTTAGCTCTTCGGGAGGTGTCAGTCAACAGTTTCTAGCCACACACATGCACACAGAGCTCGCTGTACAATCCACGGGCTAATTTCAGCACACAAATCAAAGGCACCTCCCATACTCCAACATGCCTTTTTGATGGAAAATGGAGAACAACCACATTAACAGAGTTGGCAAAGTGGGGAGGGCATGAAGAGGAGGTGACATTGTTAGGCAGTGAAAAGAAGAGAAATTCCCAAAAAGAATGAAGGAAAAACGAGAGAAGGAGGGAAGGAGGGAAATAAAGAATTCATAGCCTACTGTCAAATGCAGATGTACCAAAAACTGCTAAAGAAAACGTGTTTTAAGGACAAGCCTCAGTTTTCTGAACAGAGACATTTTGAAAAACTTGAAAATTTTCCTGAGGCAGCTGTGCTGGGCTGGCAGATCTGCCAGGGACCCTAGTGAAGAGCCAAGCTCTCTTGGAGGCCAGGCAGGATACTCTGGGTACCTAAAAGGGCACGTGCCCAAGCTTAAGCAGGTGAATTGCACACTAAATGTGGAAGAGCACAAGGTAGAGCCAGACACCCAACGAGAAAAGAAGAGAACAAGGATCATGAGGAACACTGGCAGAGTCAAATTTTCTCATTTTCCAACAATCTCATCAGATAAAAAAAATCCCTGAACTCTTTGAATATTTGTAGCCACTACTGTACAAACCAGGGCAATCTATCGAAGGGTAGTCAGACTGATCAGAGTTACTAAAACCAAGAAGAAACTTTGCGTCAGGCCTCTTCTTGAACTTCTGTGGACTCTTTAATATCCATGACACCCTGCATGAAGGAGCTCCACAGATGTCTCCTAGGACGTGTTAAAAGCCAAGTTCTCATGACTGCTTTGAGCCTGCCCTGTCACTTGCTAGCCTCATGTAATCCTGCCAGAATTCACGCATAGGAAAAGATGGCAGACAGCTATTTCCCTATAGTCCCACCTCGTGCCAGTTGTAAAACAAAGCACAACCACTCAATGCAGAAGCTCTGGTGTTTATCCTGTTTGTGTTATTTGTGCTTCCCTGAATGAGCAAGCTGGCTTTTATTTTTTTTCTGTACAGTTGTTATTGTACATGATTAACAAGACAGAGGGTAGTCAGATAATCACACTTGATGGAGCAAGCTGGGGGAAGGCAATCTAAATGTAATTTCTTGCATCTTCCCCCTCCTCAGTGGGATGATCCTTCCTTGTTAACTGCAAACCTCATTGAGCAGCTTCACACAGACTTTTATGCCCTTCACTAATGCAGCCCCATTCAAAATGGCTTTTTCAGGCTTACTGTAATGCAATACACTGTCTGTGGCACATGGATACTCCTGTGCCCAGCAGCCATCCTGAACAGAGGAGGAGGGAACAGCTGCTCCTGGCACTGCCAGGCACAGGAGATCTTCCTCAGTCCCGGCACTTTCCTGCTGTGGGAGAAAGGTTCTTTCATGTGTCTTGGGTGGGAAGAGGAAAGTGTGGTTTATCATTAAATAAACCTGCCCTCTGAACTCACTGATTCATTTGCTGGCTGGACATTCCTGGAGGAAATACAGAGGGCAACCTTCGTATCCATCAGCACATCACCACACACATATTCCCAGCTCTGCACAGCAGCACTGCTCCCTAAGTCAGCGTGGATTGCACTTTGGGGTGAATGACACCAGGCCTTTGTCTTTTCTGCATATCCCCTCTCTCAGAGAGCCACAGAGAAGGAATAAAGAATCTCCAGTGGAAACAGAAGAGGGGAGGCTGAGATGGGACATGCAAAGGTTAAGTGGGAAGAACTGATAGATCAAGCAAGGAGAGGAAAAACAATGGAGAAATGAAGAAAAGCAGATAAGCGGAGAGAAGTGAGAGGACTGCTGCTCACGTGACACAGCACAGCGAGCATTTTTAATTGGGTCAGCTCTGTGAGAAGGCAAATGACAGTCTGTTTTTACTGTGTATTTTTGAACTTACGTAACCTCAGCACGCTCCATTATTGCAATACATTTTATTGCTAATCATTTCCATCTGCAAAACCATCTCTTTCTGAAATGAGCTGTATGCAGCATATTGGAGCTGAAGTCACAGTCACTGCTTTTGTAACTGAAGCTGGATTTCCTTGGGATTGGGAAAGCTGGTTGCTGGGGGTTTTGCACTACTAGGAAAAGAAACCCACAATTTTAAAGTGTTTTAAAAACATCTTGCAAGAGTTCCATGCCTATATTCAAATTATTGTAGGAAATAATTTTTAATGCTTTTTAACCAAGGCTGGGTGAGAAAATGCAATGACATAAATAGCCTAAGAGTTATAAAATAAGACAAAAGTATATTGTTGTGCATGCACAAACACATGTGCAGAAAGGACGAGCCTCCCCAGAAGACACTGATGTATCTTTAGTCAGCTACTACTAGTAGTATAAACAAAACAATAATACAAACATGAAACACTCTGTGGGAGAGCTTTTTAAATCATTGCATATGCATGTAACTGTTTAAAAAGATCCATGTGGGCATAAAGTTTAGGTTTTGACTGCACAGAAGCCAAGAAATGTGGTTGTGGCAAGACGTGGCTTATTGGCTTTTCGTAAAGCTGCTGACCTTGTATTAATCAATACAGAAACCCAAGGTATTTGTTGAAGATATGAGTGATGAAGAAAAGTACCTGAAGATACACTTTTACCATTGAAGCCCTTAACCTACAACTACTCACGTTTGAACCTCTTTTGTTCGGGCTAAAATAGCACGCTCAGTTCCACAGACATTATTTTTAGAGACCTGTACACTCCATCTGGACTTACGGCTGCTTGCTCCAAGTATTCCTCCTTTGAAGTAGCTGTGACAAGGAGAAAAAAATGAATCTACCACACATGGCACAGGTTCAAACACCAAACTACAGACACAAGGAGAGTAAGGATGGAAAGGATTCTCCCCATTCTGAGCCAGTGTTCCTACACAGCTCCTGGACAATTGTTTATTCTTCTATATGGCACCAGCCAAACTTACATGAGCCATAAGCATTATTTTGGTAGGAAACCATGTCAGAGCTCTCCCTGGAGAGGTGCACCAACCTAAGTGGAACCTGTTCCTTTCCTGATGGGTGACAAACTGCTAGATGCTCTCTTTCAGAGTGTGAATGCACAGAGCTAAACTTCTCTAGAAGTATAGAAAACAATACAAACACACACAGTGTATTTTCCACTCAGTTGCCTGCAGGATCTATGAAATCTCACAGCAGCACAACTGTCAAAAGCATAATTCAGCTGCGACTGGAGGCGGCTGGTTACCCAAATTACAGATTCCCTCCTTTTGCACCAACATAAAAACCCAGGTGCTGGCTGCAGCCATGAGCAGGGCCTGCACCTGAGAAAAGCATTCCCTCATGTGGGAATATGCTGCTGCTGTGTGTGGCAGGGAGACAAGCAATTCCTCTGATGCCTTTTCCTGGTCTTAAAATCAAGAATCAAACACGGTTAGAAGGGAAAAAGGGATTTTACCTTGGTATTTATTTTAAGGATCCTTAGGTGCACACGGCCAGGTGGAATGCACCTCAGTGCACACCACAATGCCCACCCCAAAAGATCTGGTACAGCATTATAGGTGTTACTAATTAGCAGATCTCTCAAAGATTCCCCAATGAGAGGCTCAAGTGAGCCCCCCTCCCCAAGGAACCTTCCCCTGGATGGTTCTATCTTAGTTTACAGAATGTGTTCTGGAGAGGACCTTGGGGTCTGGGGCACACTGATTCCTAACTCTGAAGCTTCTGAGATGTTTAGTCTCCTAGCTTGACAAATAAGTCTAAGAATGGAGACTAAAAACCACTAAGAATACAAAAGTTATAAAAAGGTATATAAAATTGGTATAAAAGAAAAGGCAAAAAATCTTCATGGCATCACCTTCGGTAGGGAAGGAGCATGCAACCTTCAGCTGTCCTTAAACTGAGCCTCAGGGCTGGTGGCTTTGCTGGTTAGGCTGCTTCCAGCCATGGTAGGAAATCTGCCCAGTAAGGGCCAAAACAGACAAAACTTGTTCTAGTCTACCTACCAGATCAGGTAGAAAACAGAAAACAAAAGATCCCTGGCCTGATTACAATGTCCCCAAGCACTTAGAAATCTCGTTTGACATTAGCAAAGCTGTAGGTCATCACGTCTTCAGTGACAGCAGCTGGTTGCAGAGAGGCTCACTCTGTACCTCAGGTTAACTGGACTAGCAAAGCACTGTGAAAAACAGCTGCCTGAAAGCGAAATGCAGTAAAAATAATAATAGTAGTATTCATAATGAAAAATACCACATGAGTCTGAATTAAATATTTGAGTTAAGATACAAGAGAGGAGGACATTTATTTGCATTCCTCTGTATCATAAGCACTAGCAATAAAACTGTTAATCAAAGTCTAATTGTGCCTCAGAACAATGCATCAGCTTGAACCAAGAGCAGCCCAGCTTGGCTCCCAGATCACATTTAAAGAAAAGCCACACACATTTCTCCACTTACAGATCAGAAGATCTTGAGTAGGGGCAGTAGAGAACCACCACAATGCAACTTGTAATTGTTTTTAGATGTAGATAATACCCAAAGTAAGTATGATAAAATTAGTCAGTGGTAGGGAAAATAAGGTGCATGGGATTATCAGTTACTGATAGAAGGGCTGAAACCAAGAGTAAGATTTGGGTCTTGGATCAGCCCTCTCATCAAGCAGCCAAGGCAAAGTTTGTCTCTGCTTTGTTCTTGCCTGCACATTCCTGCTCCAAGACTTGCTTCTCCTCAGGAGCTGGGGAGGTGTAGAGCCCACTGCTCTGGCTGACACCTAAGGATAATTAATACCAAGGATAACTGAGAAAGATTTTCAATACCACCTCCTAAGCAGAAGCAAAAAGATCCAGAAATCTGGAGTAAAGTTTCACAGAGACAGAAGATGTAAGCTCAGCTTAGAGATGGTGCTGCCTTCAGGAGGTATCCAAAGACCACATTTCCTACCAGCCTCCAGAAAATCCCAATTCCTCACTATCTATAAATGCTCTCCGTTCATGTGTGCAGGAATTGTCACTTGTTTACACCTACCCAGGATCTGGAGAGACATTTGCAGCCTCTTCATGGGCAAATGTACACTTCAATGCATTTGTGCACTGCTCTGCAGACATGTTCATCCACTGACATTCTGCACAGTTTGGGCAACTGCTGCAAATCTGACTTTAACAAGGCAGTGCCAAAAGTAGAAATGAACTTGGGTGGAAGGGTCCAGATTTACTCATGCTCTTATTTTATGTCCTGGCTTGTCTAAATTTGGGGGGGGGGGAAAGGTTTGTTATATATCAAGAGGAAAAGAATTAACTGATAACAGTGGAACCAAAACTCCTCATGCACACATTTTCAAACCCAAATTTGATTTTGATTTATGCCCACTACAAAATTAATATTTACAACCGTACCTAATTGTTCTCTTCAAAAAGCAAAGAGGCATAATGGAACATGCAATGTGAAAAGGGTTAATAAGAAGTCCTAACATGAGCTCTGTAAGTAGCACACCCATTTCAACTCGTTTGCTCTCATGTGGTAATAAAAATGTTTTAATTCCAGCCCCCTGAGATTTAGCATGTAGAGTACCTCCTGGTAGTTCCATCAATACACCCACACTCTCCTCTCAAGCACGGATGTCCCAGAGTCTGAGTGTCTCTAACCACCACATACAGCACCAGCAGCAGCAGAGAAGCAAAAACCTTAAAGTAGGCAGACAGAAACCAGGACAAAAACGCATCCTTCGACTCACAGCTTCCTGAGAATTTGAATAAACACATGCTTAACCTACAGGGGTTAACATTTCCAAGCAGGACAGCTCTGCCAGCTCTTAGAAAGGGCTACCAAGCCTACCAGGAGCAACCGGAGGCCTTTTGGTTACAGTGACTAACCTGGGAGTCAGGGTATGAGGTTCACTAATGCTTCTTAGACCACACAGAGTTCTTCAGTGAAGTGTGTGCTAGAGGAAGAAGCACTTCTGGAGACACAGCCAGAGCTCTGAGCCGAGGTACAGCCTCACCTCAGCAGGGAGGGAGGATTATCTGCCCGAGCCGTTGAGTCAGAAGCTGCAGGAACACTGCAGGGCATCCCTGGCTCCTGGCACTAGGGAGGCTTGTCCCTTCTCTGTGTGCCACAGGGAAACCTCTACATAAATCTTCCCTAGAAATCACCAAGTCTGTCAGGGAGCTTTAGGTTAGAATTTATGTTTTATGATGAAGAGATCTGCACGCAAAATATCAAGTTCCAAAAAAGGGGCAAGTTTCAACACCATGCCTTGCATTTAAACTCTGGGAAAGTCAGGTACTGGCATCCGTAGTATTTCATCTTTAACAGCATTATTGAATCCTGATATCTGTGATTTAGGTTGTTTATTCATCAATTCTACCTTTTGTCCAACAGGCAACTTTTTAACTTGGTAGATTTTTGTCCCTCCCTGCACCTTCAGCGAATCAAAGTTAAATCCCACCGCAAACTGTAAACTTCCACACTGTGACCTCCCTTCCCAGTGCATAGAGAGTACTAACTCTCCATCAATCAGTAGAAGGTGCACATATCCAGTCAAGCAATTCCAGGGTGCACCATGCACCTCCCTGTAACAAGAAGAATTCTGCTGCCCAGTTCTATAGCTGCAAGTCAACGGCAGATGATTAACAAGATTAAACAGGAGCGATATCAGGACAATCTGAACAAGGGCTAAAACATCGTGTTGCTCAGTCTGCCAGAGAGTCTTATATCAGAGCTATCTAGGAGGAAAAGAATGCTTTTAAGGAAGAATTTATCATTAGTGGGGATCTCAAATTTCAGAGAAATTAATCGAATCCGTGAATCAGCATAAATACACTGGAATCACAGAACCCTAGATCTTTGCATGACAGTTTGAGCGACCTTTGTAGACATCTGCAGGAAAACATGTACAGCCATCTGGGTGTGATATCTTAGCCCTTTCATGATGTTTCAGTCTTCTGTTCTTGTATATATTTAAACCCCCCCTCAAAATTGCCCTTTTTTTACTGGTAGTAGTCTGCCATTAACCCTTTATTTCTATTTGAGCCCTCATTCAAATTTACACCCATTTATTAACTTAAATAGGGAAACCTGCTTCTTTATCTCATCCTTAAAGGCTTGAGACAAATAAAGCAGCAGAAGACTAATAAACCAATCAGCCTTTTTCAAAACCAAGGTAATTAGTATGACATGGAAAACAAAAGTGAGAGCAGAAAAATTATACTCCTGCAGAGTCTCTCCTGAGGCAAGAGAAGACTCAAGAATTGTTCTTAGGGACAACGACGAAGTGAGAATGACACACTGCTCCAACATTTGCCCCTGGAAACACAAAACAAGTATCAGAGGGCAAAGAAATCCCACATTTGAGGGAGCTGTTTCAGCAAGGACAGGGGCAGGTTCTGTTCAGAATATTCCTGGAGAAGGTGGCATGTTCTCTAGGCAGGTGAACACGTTTTACCTTCAGCCTTGACAACTTCATGAGCTTCTAAATGCTGTTATTTGCTCTGGGTTGGTAGTTTAAGAGCTGCAGCGGAAGGTGCTAGAAAGTATCCGTAGCTGCAGCTAACCTGTTATCAGGCAGCAGGAGGTGACAATTCACTGATCCGGCTCTGTCATGTGCACCTACAACGCCTGCTACCAAAGCGACTCTCTTGTCCTGCATTGCTCAGCACTGGGTTGAAAATATCCCTATCCACATGCACCACTTCAGGGCCTGTGTGCTTCATGTTACTGCCTGTCCAGAGGAGGTATTCAAACATGAATTTGTGAAGGTAAAGTCACGTAACGTCAGGAATTTCCTCACTCAGTCATCCTTCAGCTTGCTCCCGTGGGACTGCACACGGCTACACTGCAGCCAGTGCTGGTGTGACCTGGGACTTCTCAGAGAAATCCTACTCTGTGACACTTAGCCACATCCTCAACAGAAGCAAGGAACCCCAAAGCTCTCAAATATTCCCCCAGAAAAATGAAACAAATTCTTTTCTCTTCACAGCAAGTAAAATCTTTCATCTGAATTCCGTCTTTTAGTATTATAACATCAACGTAGCTGTTGGAAACAAAATAAACATTTCATAATGAAGAATCAAAATATTCTGTTCCAAAAAAAATCTGGAAAGAAAATGGTAGGATGTTCTGCCTCTGTTCTTCCTGTGTTTCATTTATTTTGTCTAATTTAACACACATCTTTCACTTATTTCATGTTGGCTGAAATTACTTTTGGAGAAGGGAAATACTTCCAGAAAATGTCTAACCAATTGCAGCAGTTGTGGCAATCACTAGCACTCATCTGTCTCTGCACAGTTAGGTTAAGATGCCCAGTGAGAGGCTGTAAACTTTGAGTTTGAGGTCACACTGGTAGCTGGAGATCAACTGCTGTTGATTAACCAGAGCATGACATTTAATTATCAGCAGATTTGGTGTGAAATGGAAACACCAAAAGAGCTATTTGAACTCTAACCTTTCCTTCTTTTTATCTATTTAGCTTGGGTTTTGCAGAAATATGGACCAGATTTGAGAGGGATATTGAATATTTTGTCTTTTGTGTTCAGTGTTGCATGGCAGCAGTTATCCTTGAAAGGTGCACCAAGTATTAGATCACTCAGCAAACAAATAAAACATATTTCTGTGTATGAAAACAGCATGAACTTTGATTTTGGAGGAGGATCTGTTTAAATATCAAAGTAAATCACTGCTCTCATTTGTTATTTACTGTGCTTGTCCTAATCATATAATGCCAATGCATCTATAAATTGCATTGTCACAAAGTGACTGCTGAAAGTGATGAAAGCTGTCATTTAATCAAAAAACCCAAATTAATCAAAAGGAAAGGAAGGCAGGCCCGGCACTGCCATTAAGGCTTTCTCCTGCTCCACCGGGAACGACAGACACGACAGACGCAACCGAGGGAGTGCAAAGTTAATGGACAAAAATGACAAAAAAGAGAAAAAGCCTCCCAGGCCTCAGTGCCAAAGCAGGTACCCTGGCTGGCCCAGCACCTTCTCCAGCACACCTCAGGCTACTCTGCAGTTTTAAGTATGATCTTCTCCTCCTTGGTTGCCATGGTGGCAATTAAAAGTTGTGCTAAGAAACTGCTGCATCCCACCACAGGGCCAAGCTTCACCTCAGGAGCGGACACACAATTTTCCTGTCAAGTTTATAGATCCTTTCACTAACACACACTGCTTTTGGGTTCAGCCAGACGAGCAGCACGACAGAAGTGACGTTACTCCTTCAGAAACGCTCACTCCTTGGAGCTGCTGACAGGCCCCAGGCCTGGCTTTGCACAGCAGAATGACTCATCCCTTCTGATTAGAGGAATGCAACAACCACGAGCTTGATCAACACTCAAAGTTGTATCGCTCCAAATTCTTTTAACAGCTCCAAAACACAGGGCTACGTTATTTTCTCTTGTAAGGGAATGCATTCCCATTAGTGTCAAGGCAGGTTTGGTATGACAGCTCTTCACCTGAGGCTAGCCCGTGATAACATCACACCATGGGGATGTCATTGCGGGATATGGCAGGGAGAGCAAAGATCTATCTAACCAAAAGGACGCAGTGCCTCAAGAACCAGCTCAGGCCTATGATCTCGAACAGGAATTACAAAAAGGTTTCTAAGCAGAAAAGAACGGAGAGCCTAGAACAGCCTCTCAAGTAAGAGAGAGCTGTTGTAAGATGGGGTTTGACCAGCCTATAAAAGGGATTAGTCTGTGGTTTGACTTCAGGACTAGGAGACTTCAGTGATTATTCCCAAATTTTGCTTTAAGGTTTTCTTTCCCCAGAGTAACAACCAATACACACAGAAACACCCCAGCAACAAGGTCAGCTACTCCCTATACAAAAGCCAAGAAAGAGCTATAGAAAAATCTAAATCTTTGACCTCCACAAAGCCTTGAATATCCTGGTAACATAAGCCAACTGCACGCACGCACAATTTCTTTCTGATGCCAGCTACAAGTTCCTTAAAACACAGGGAGCTGACATTTATACTTTTATGCAAACCAGACTAATCACTACTTCTATTCAAATACAAGTCCAATCTTCTAACCTATTTGCACATTGCAAGACAGGTTGAATTGCATGTTGCACAGACAAGTATCTTACTTTAACAGGTTACATTTCCTTCCTTTCAACTAACCCGGGACATCCAACTCAAGCCTGACACCAAACCACGTATTTTTTCATTCAGACTGCCAGTGCTGGTGCTGCCACGTGATACCACATGGTACAGGCAGCCAGCCCATGTTTCAGGGCCCAGAGAATGACCTAAAGCTTAATCAAAGCAGAAAGGATTCCAAACCAAACCCTCACTGCTCAGCCCTTTTGGGATACCCTGGAAAATAAGTCTCACACAAGCAAGGACACCTTTGGTGGGTCATACAAATAGTTGAGGATGCCCCAACATTTATTTTTTCCACAGTGCACTTTTCAGCCTACATTTGTTCTCCCCATCTGCTTATCCTGTCCTGAATTGTTCAGTTACAGCTTTAAACCAGAAGTTCCCCTTTCTGCAATTACCTTACAATTCTTCCACTTCCTCCTTTCCAGAGCCCAGGCTCATGTGCTCCCCTCCATTCCTCTTTGCAGTGCAGACTCCACCCTACTCCTGTCAGCATTTCCCAGTGAGGTAGCAGTGATGGCACACGAAGAACACTCCTTTCTCTTCTCATATGTGTCAAATATGCACTTTGCTATGTGGGTCCCACTGGTACAGCGAAAATCTGTTTGCTATTCTCTGCTTTCTGAAGGTGTCACCAGTAACAAACAACGTGGCATCTGCTACGTGTTTGTTGCTAACAAAGGCTTTTAGAGGTCTGTGATTTCTCCATACAGTATTCCAAATTAACAGCATTCCTCCAATTCCATTGATAAGTGATGGATGGTCAAACAATTCCGTTTATTTGCTCTTAGAGATGTCCCACTAATATTGTTTATAATGTCCATTCCACATCTACTGGTTGGTGCTTGTTCACGTCACAAAACCTGGCAAAATAGAAGTGCTCTGCCTGTAAAGACCGCTGCAACTTTCCAGCTTCAGTTATGGCACAGCTCTGCCACATCAGTTAAGAAACTTGTATTGCTGAACAGAAAAAGGGCATTTTCATTCCATTTTAGTTGTCATGTTACTCACTTTAAGGTTTCTTGACAGACCAGCCCCCTGCCAACTCTCTGAAACTGTAGCACATAAGAACTCAGAGATCCTCCAAAGGAATTCCTGCAACTTCTATCACATCTTGTAATGAGGCTAAAAGGATCCTCTTGATTATGTGGAATTTATGGCAAATTGTCACTCAGTGCCACTAAATCCAGGAGAATATCCTGCTGCCAGAATGGTCTTGACAGGAGAAGATCATTTCTGATAGCCGAGTTACATTCCTGAACCACCCAACCCGCCCTGTTCAGGAGCAATACAAGGTGAGTCATGCCTCTTTTCTTAGGTGTTCAAAGCTACCACCTTCCAAACCCCCTTCTCGCTTTGTGAGAGAAAGGGTGAAAAAAAACAACCTGTAAAACCAATCTTCCACCCAGCTAATAGGTAATCTGATTTACTGAATCTATTCCTCCCTCCTCAGAAAGATAAAGATGTTACTAATGACTCCGCAGCCTCTGGTAATACCGACTGTCTAACTGTAAACTTTCCTTGTGGACAAGAAATCACTTACAAAAATAAAGGGATTTGAATTCATCTCTGCAGCACATTTGTCAAAAGTAGCTGCAAACCTTTGGGGGGGCCCATCTTTTTCCATTTATAGTAAGCCAGCCAGACCAGACAATGAGAATTCAAATGTCTCTGATGAGCTCTCTTGCTCTGACAAGCCACTGAGAGAGCCAAGCAGGATAGAAGAGGAGATTATATGTTATGGTCAGCTGAATTAAATAATCTAAATACTGAAAACAGTCAAGCCCAGTCTGGAAATTCTCAGTGCAGCTCTGGAACAGGCAGTGTGGTAAAATGGGAGACCAAGGCCCCAGGTATAGAGACAGCTTCTGGCTGCAGGCCACCACTAATAAATTTTAATTTTTATCAGCCAAAATGTCAGTGGGCATTTTTTCTGTCACTTGTGCCATCTACATTCAAAGCAAACAGCACATGAGTATATGGGACAAATAAATCCCCAAAATAAGCAATCAGACTGCAAATCCTTTTCCAGACAGACAATTACATATGGCTTTCTCCTCTCCCAAACCTACCACGGCATGGCATGAAATTATAAAGATTATGGAACAAGAAGGCCTTTTCCACATTGAGCAACCAGGTAGGGCAGGTACAGAGATTCAAGCAGCTGCTAAATAATTCACATTAATTTATTAAAGACAGCTGGGACTTCCACAGTTGATGTAATACACAAACACACCTAATTCTGAAAATGTCCCCTGAGGTAGCTAAATTTGGTGACATACGTGAAAATTACTTTTCAAAGAGCAAATATATTTTTACTAATAATTGTTGACAGAAATCAGAGTCTCTGCCAAAATATTTACACTCAATTTGATTACAATAATGATCAGAGAGCATTGTTTAATTTACTGTGTTCATTCAGTTTTGGCAACAACAACACAAATATGAAATAATTGTCTCTCTCCAGATCTTCCATATGTATTTAGTACATATTAAATTATGTATTTATGTGTGTTCATAATTGTGTGTATTTTTATATATAAATGTGTGTATATTTTGTTAAACATTTTCATTTAGCAAAACCAGAATCATCCCCAGTGTTTCTGAAGTAAAGCAGCAGGGGTAAGTTAGACATTCTGCACCCTCATTAAATTAGCACTAATCAGATCTGCACCCAGTCCACGTTTTTTGCTACTGCCTTGAGAAATGTAAAGTTCTAACTATAAATGAATTTTTAATTCCACAATATTACTATGTAGATCTATTTCAAGATAATTTTGTGCAGAGTAACAGAGGTTATTATAAACCAGCCCTCTGCATCTAACCCTCTTCCTCCTCAATCTGTCTGAAAACTTCACATCTCCCTCTGGACAGCACGGAACGGGTGTTGTTGAGGTAGGTAGCTCAGGACCACGCCAGAACACCTGGCTGGTGGCAGCCACCCCTCTAAGAATGTCCTACACAGACTAGAGCCAACTTTGTGAAGAAGCTTAACAAACCAAGAATTCAGGCTAGGTTTGCTGCATTGCACTGAATCTCTCTTTGTAAATAACCCAAATACCAGAAATAGCCTTTGACTGAGTGCAACTTGGTTGCTCTGAATGCGATGAGGCAAGTGGCAGCATTCACCTGCCTGCTCAGAAGGCAGAGGGAGGACACGGCTGTGCTGCTGCCCATGCTGGCTCTCAAAACATGCCTGGTGAAATGGTGGCCAGACCTTAATCTCAAATGTTCCCCCAATATCAGAAGTGCACCAGACTTAATGCTGATCTGTCTCTCTTCTGCACAATGCTGTTAACCAAGACATCCAACAACCTTTGGGTCAGTGTATACTTTGGAGGGGAAAAGGGGTTGGTGGGTGGGAGAATTAAATAAACTGTCAGGAAAGAGAAGCTCCAGTAGTGGAGGAGCTTTACTTTGGCACTCTCACAGTGGCTCGAGCACTGCTGCAGAAATATTCCAAAGTGCTGTGGGGTTTTCCTTCTTTATCGTATGGTGGCTGCCAAAACACCCACCTGGCTCCAAATTATTTGGTCACTAACGGATGCTCTGGCATTGCTCCATCTCCACAGCAGAGTAATCTTTTAAAGAGAATTTCTCACCTTGGGGGGCATTTTCTGCTCTGTTTACAGCAACAGCCTGTTGTGAGATCCTTAGCTTGGGGCCTTCATTTCTCATTAAGATTCTCAGCTTCGTGGAGAAAGGTTTCAGCAGCAAGAGCTTCAGGCTCTGTGCATGTCAGAATGGTTTCATGGCACGTTAAATTCAAACACAGCCATAAACTGAAACTTCTCTTAAAGCAACTGGAGTTTCTATTAACTGCAGCAATTACCAAAAAGTGTCTGTAAACGTTTCAGTGTCTGGCTCAGTTCTTTTCTCTGGCTGGAAGGCTGGTATCGGGTGATAGAATAAGACACCTTGTGGCTTCAGCAGCTTGCAGCAAAGGGGTTTTTTTACAGTTACAAATAAAATAGAAGGAAGGTATATGTAGTGTTAAGAAATAATAGCAGCACTTTACTGTGCCTCCTATCTGCATCATCCAGAACGGTTTTGAAACACTAATTAATTAAACACTTCAGCAGCCTGCAAGATGTGTGAGAATTATTCTCATTTATGGATGGTTAAACATAGGCTCAGGGAAGTTAGATGTCTTATCCTAGAACACAAAGCCAACTAATTGCAAACCTGAGACCTGATTTTTTTAGTGCCAGACTCTTGCCACTAAAATCAACTCATGGTGCTTGGAAATAAAAATGTGATGAAATGATTTCTGGACACGCTAAGTTGTGTGATCCCCTCAGCAATGCAGGAATCTGTCACCAGTAGCACTGTTGATGGACATGCTGCTGGGCATTAAGACGTATAACCGCAGCAGGTCCTCCTCTACCTGTTTTCCTAAATCATCTGCCACATGACTCAGAATAAGTATCTTTCCCCCAATAAGATATAATGTACTTCTACTAGATTATTTCATGGCCCTTCTTTCAACATATGGGCTTCCTTTTATTCTGCCTTCACAGCCCAAAAGCGTCCCAAAGGCTTCCATAGCTCCTTTAATATTATCAAGGCTTCATCTGCTGTTGTGTCTGCCCCCTCACAAGGATCCTCAATGCATATAGCATCTCATATGAAGTTTCAGGGAGACCTAAATGGAACAACTGGCAAGGATTACACAAGAAAAAGATAGAGTACGTGACTTCAGCTTTCTTATATAATAAGTATGTCAAGGTTATCGGTGAAGGCACAGTGCTGGAGAACTGAAAAGTGGCTGATGGGACAGTATGAACCTCAATGACATCCACATGCAAAAAATGCAGAACAGTAAACACTGACTTGGAAGCTTGGTGTGTCCTGTTTTTACTGGACATTGATACTGGGATTTTGTCTTAATTTTATGAGATCAGGGCAAATGTAGTACAGCTGATAAGGAAATGCAGGCAAAACTCCCTAAGTCAGACTTGTCTGGGATGGGTGAGGGAACAAAAAGCTAGAATCTCTAGCCGTGCTGCTGAAAGGGGGACTTCACAGCAGCTGCTTTCTCTTCCTCTCCACCCTTTTTTGTTTACCAGCTTTGACCTTTATTGTCACTCCTTGGCACCTCCATCTCTTCCTCTGACTCCCAGGATCCTCCAAAACACAGATTTAGTCTCTCATCTATATGAGTATCAATCTTAGCTTCCAGCTTAACACCTAGTGGAATCTACCCATGTAGAGATTGTTAATTTTGCAGTTTGTGATCCAGAGGATGCTTCAGCACACGAGAGCAATCCCTCATACCATTGTGTACCTCCCAGTCAAGGAAAATGGGCACTCTTTAAACCTCAATGCTTCTCTTCAAGAGATGGCCAAAAGAAGCTTTCCACAAGCTGTGTGCAGAACGTTGGGACATGGATAATGATGAACATGCACACAAGGACACAGAGAGGTCAGAAACTGGGCCTTTATCTTACATGTCCTGGAGATTGAGAGAGATGCAAGAAACAAGAAGACTCAAAGACTCTTGAGCAGACCTGGACCTGAATCCAGTGCTCAGAGATCTCATGGAGCTAAGAAACCTGCTGAGGAGGGAGGAGTCTGGATCCTTTGTGCAGAAGGAAGGAGACCAGATAAATACAGCGAAGGATCATTAGATAGGAGAACCTCCGCACTTCCTTTATGCGCCACTCAAAATCCCCTGT
This sequence comes from Corvus moneduloides, assembly GCF_009650955.1. Classification (NCBI taxonomy): domain Eukaryota; kingdom Metazoa; phylum Chordata; class Aves; order Passeriformes; family Corvidae; genus Corvus; species Corvus moneduloides. The sequence continues at coordinate 5,485,534 of NC_045479.1, forward strand.
GAATTTGCACACACAGAAGTGCAGCCACAGAAAAGGGCATAAATAAGCAAGAGGCATAAAATACCAGTGTTGAAGGCAGAGGATTAGTGGTCAGTGCTGACCCTGAAGAGACAAGGCAAATGAATTGCACGCTGTGAGGAGGATCAGTTGACAGTGAACTTCTACCTGCCAAGGGTTGTGGAATTTATAACTGCGATTAGCTCTGTATCAAGAAAGGCAGGCTCTGAGTGGTGGGATCAACACACAGCAGCCTTAAAGAAAATGTGGGTATCATACCCCGGTGGGAAAATACAAGACTTGTATTGACGGTTTGATGGGCTAAAGAAATTTTTTATTTTCTAGACAGAGTGCTTTGGAAAGCTCATCAGTCCTTGCCCTGGCAGATGTTACTTGAGAAATATATGATTTTGGAGAGCCTAACAAAAATAGCTGTGGTATTTGCTGTTAGATGAGTTCATTTAGAAAAGCTCTTTCTGCACTAAACACTTGCACATCTTTCTGATACTTATTTACTTTGCAGAATACAAGATCTTCTTTTAGATCTCCCATAGGAATTGTTCAAAAAATTAATATAATAGTACACCACTTCAGTCCACAGCTTGCTAAGCACTCACAAAACACACATGAAAATCTCATGAGAAGGGGAGAAGAGGAGTAAAAAGGCTCTTGAATGCACGTGTTGCAGTCATAGCAAGCATAACTCCCAATTTAGGGGTCAGGTTTGGTTCTGAAGAAGTTGCTATCTGTGCTAAAAGGGTGGCTGATCTACAAATATAAATACAACTATAAAAAGGCTACAGTAATTATCTCCTTGTGTAGCAACTTTTCCTATTCAATTACATAATCTGGGAAAAAACAACAAGACTGGAAGCTTCTTTCCATAAAACCCCCACTAAACCCTGTATTATACTTTGATGCAGGCTTTCAGCTCCCATGCCAGTGTTGGGCAGTGCCTGGGGCTGTGCAGAAATGTAATTTTCTGTCCCAGAAGAACTAAAAAAAAAAAAATCCATTCAGGTTGCTTAAACGATTAAATATTAAACTCTTAGTTTTGAAAAGTTTTTAATGATAATTAGCTTAGCTTTCTAAAGGAAAGGTCATCTTGAAATGAAAAATAACTATTTTTACATCTAAAAAAGGTCAAAATAGATGTATTGCAAATTTGGAAAATTTCTGCTTCCCCAAAAATATTTGTCTTGAAAAATTAATCAAAACTAACTTGTGACAGGAACTGGTTTGGTTTTGATGAATCCACTTGCTTTAAAAATATCGTTTTCATGGAAATATTAATGACTATCTCCATAGCATTCCTAGTAGTACAGTACATGCTGTAATGTCTCAGAGCTGGAGTCACCAGTTTCACTGGGCTATACCTTGTTGACATAGGAAAAAAAATATTGGGGGAAAAAAAAAGTCTTTGCTAAATTGGTCTGTCCCAGTAAACTGAGAGGGTACATTCATTGAAATCAGCTGCAAAACCTCTTTAAAAGTTCTAGGTAGGTGAGCTGTTGGGTTGCATCTATAGTAATTTGATTACTTAAAACTGATCTTGAAACAGTCATGAAGTTGGACTAACACGATGGAGCAAATCCCCAAAGCAAGAACAAGGGCATCTTGAAAAACAAACATCTCTGCCATTAAACAACATCAAGAAAACTCTTAAATTGAATTAAAACATCAATAAGGGAGCCTTACATTTTGCAGTGAAAGATGCCAGTGCTGAGGTACAGATCATACTGAGAAAGGGAAAGCATTTTATTAATACAAACATTCAAGAGAGACAACTAACCTCCAGCCTCTGACTTTGCCATGGAACTATTCCTGCTCTGTCTGTCCTGAGAAAACAGTCCCACTCCCTCAAGAATGAGAGGTTACCCATTAATAGTTTTGGGGCAGATAATCAAGTTTTAGCAGTTAATAATGCAGGTTTAAAGCTGAAGAGCTACGTTCATCCTCTTCAGTGTCCTCCTGCAAGGCAATTGCACTGCTCCTGGGATCCTGCCAGCCAGTTTTTAACTTCAAAGAAACCTTTTTTTGTATGGTGAGGAGCTCATAGAAGATGGAGAGTGGGAGACAGGAGAGCAGGCTGGAATCCTGTTCTGGGTGGGATCCTGACTGCAAGGTGGAAGGTACAGGGTACAAACGTAGTGTGAAACTGTACACGGAGGCTGAAAGGCTGAGAGAAGTCCAGTGCAAAGCCAGAGGTGTTGCTTTTTTGGTGGCACAAAGATCTCAGATGTATGACAGGAAAGGCAGCTTTCCTTTTCTAAGCATTTTGCAACATTCCATTAACTGTGTTTTCTTTAGATGCACAAGACAATCTGTCAGTGCAAACGGGGCTGATTATTTTTCTTCTCTTAAATTGCCTCTTAATGTGATCACCCTTAACATGATCACTCTCAAGGCTAAGGGCTTTCTCCATTTATGATAAAACAAGAATAACAACTGACAAAGAGATAAGAACTTTTTTTCCAGACTTCCCTAAAAGGCTGAGGAGTCTAAACAGAGGGGTCCTGATTATTAGCTCAGGACAACCTGTCATCACTGCTGCATGGACAAATTGCACTGCGTGCCAGAGCACACTGAAGACACAATAATTTATCATCCAGAAAGCAGAAAATTGCACAGTGCATTGTGAGAAGATCACATTTCTTGCCTTCAGGTCCTCCATTTCTGTCCTAAAGAGACATTGCAATGCAGTGTTAAAGCTAAAAGGGGCTTGGGGATGGAACAAAGAAAGGCATCACGTGAAAGAGTACCAAACTCTGAGCACCAAACTTTAAAACCTAAATTAGGTGTTCAGTTGAGGGGCTCTGCTAGACTGTAACTCAAAGCAAGAGTTGAGGTGGCCTGTGAATCCACACTGCTAACACGAACATCCCATGGCTTCCCATGAACTATTCCAAGAGACTAACCTCTGAACTTGGGCACGTGAGAAAGGGAGTGCTGTGAAGGAATATTCTCCTGTGTGTAAAATCTGGGACAACACAGGAAAAATCTGGTGGCCCTACTTACAGGGAAAGGATAAAAAGCATTCCTTTTTCCACTCTTAACAACTTGGAATAGGAAGGCAGTACAACAGGAAAGTCAAATGAGTGGATCTCAAGGGAGTACACTTCAGCAATCCCAGAGGATTGTCAGGAAAGGTCTCCAGAGGATTGGTGTAAGGAAAAAAGACATTAAGGAGAGACGGAAGATCTTTAATGAAATAATTTTGATGTCCTTATGTGCCAGCTGTTTCACAGTGGAGGAAAAACTAGTGGCACAGTAACCTTGCCTAGACCATGAGCTCTTTGCTGACCTGAAGCATGAGAAGGAAGCAAACCAGCAGTGAAAACCAAATCAGATCACCACAAAAATGTACAAAAGCCCAAGAAGATCACATTAAAATACAGAGTGTTGCTCCCTAACAGTGTTCAGGCTACAAAGTTGGATGTAACCAGCAAGAAACAGTAAGAAATCATTCAGTAAAGGCATGAACAATAGAGGAAGGCTCAAGAATATTCTGCCGTGAAACTGAGCATGAAAGCCATTGACATATGAGGTCAAAAAGGTCAAGTTGTTAATGTTTTGTGTGTTGATCATCACAAAAGACAAGCCTTCATCAGATGGTATCAGGTCTGATTCCAGCCACAAAAGAGCAACAGCCAAGTCTTTGAATGGAAAAAAACTCCCCCAATTAACAAGTATTAGTTAAATTCAATTGTTTTCAAATTGCCTAGATCTAATGAGCTCCATTCCAGATCAAACCTAAAGATTTGACTGATGAGATCTAGAGCTTTTAGCAGTTATTTTGATAACTTATCAAGACAGGTAAATGTGATGTCTAATACCTTACCCACTCTAGTTTTTTATTTCTTAAAAGACATTAAAGGAGAATTAAGTGAATTAGAAACAGCCAGTTTAACTTTAATTTCTGGAACAAATGATGAGATATTTGTATGGAAGGTAATTATTAACATCCAGCAGAGATTGGTAGGGGAAAAAATCTCACACCAATCTAATTTCATTTTAGGACCTGGTAACAGAGAGAGAAAAGACAAAAGATGTACAACTCGACTTCAGTAATTAATGTAATGTGTTCTTATGTGCTGCAAATGTAGACAAATTAGACTCAGGTGAAAAAGTTCAGACTAGTAGGAACTCTGTTTTAGAGATTACTTCACAATATACAAACAATAATCATAACTTATATTGAAATATCAATATGTATAAGAAAAGTTAACGTGCAAAATTATCTTTCCATTTTCTTGAACAACTGGAAGGCTTCAGGTCTGGGTGCTCATTTCTGGATGCCACACAAGGACTGATTAGAGCAAGTCCACAGGGAGCAATGGAAACCATGGGAGGACTCAAAACCACCATCCACAGAGCCCTACCCATGGCCCTAGTGATAAATCCTAAGCATCTTCCACATCAGAAGCCTCCAAGCAGTAACTTTCAATAAAGATACAGAAAAGTGTAACTGTCCCTATTTATTTCACATTTTAAGATCAGTTCCAGCTTATCTACTCTGGAAAATTAATCTTTTGTGTTACATGTGTTTCAATCAATCAGCCCCAAATAATTGGATGCTGTCATGGCGGTGTACAATTTTACACTAAATATAAGTAACACTGTGTATATATAAAAATACGTAAAAATATATGCATATATATACACACACACACACACAAAAAACCCAATGTAGTATGTCCTCAGAACAAGCCCATACATTTATATTTCTTCGAATTGTCTTTATTCATGCCAAACTAGAGGGTCAGCCCAAAAAAGCTAGATCAGATAAAATAATGACCTCACATGCTGCAGCCTGGCATGGGTGCTGGCACATGCCATGAATAGGAACACCTCCAATCTCTAGAAACCTGTTCCTATCCCTGCACAGTTGTAAGTCACTGTTTAGCCCTAACTAACATCACATCAATATCCAGTCTGTGAACTCAGGGCCTGGGGAGACCTCCATGTCCTACAGGGTGCTACTCTTTACCCTGCTCTCTTCACCAGCTCATTCATTACCTATTTTCCACACCCCAATCACATTTCCAATTAGCCACATCCAGAAGGATTTGTACTCTTAAATTCCCTAGTAACAGTTATTTTAAAAAATTACTCCACACTTAAAGACTTGTGTTTCCTTGTTAATTACAGCTGGGATGTATTGAAGAGTTTTAAGATCTGCTCCAGGCTGAAAGCTGACAGTTCCTGCCTTTTCAAACAGCCTGTTGCCCACAGGAGGATTCTGCCCTGGACAATCCCACAGAAGCTGTGATTGCTCTGTGAAGGGCTCCCCTTGTACGGGGCAGAAGTAATTTCAAAGGATCATAACTATATTTAATGATGCCAAGGCCTGTCCTTAGAGCTACATTCTGGAAATCTACACTTCAGGCTATGGCTGGACTTCTCATGGTGTCCCATTCTCTCCCCTGTAACACTGTCATCGACTTGATGGAATCACAGAATGTCCCAAATCGGAAGGGATCCATCAGGATTGTCAAGGCCAACTGCTGGCCCTACACAGGACTTCCCCAAGAATCCCATTGTGCTTGAGAGCATTGTCTAAATGCTTCTTGAGCTCTGTCAGGCTGGTGCTGTGCCCAGTGCCCTGGGGAGCCTGGTCCAGTGCCCAGCCACCCTCTGGGGGAAAAACCTTCTCTGAGACCCAACCTAAACCTCCCCTGGCACAGCTTCGGGCCATTCCCTCGGGTCCTGTCCCTGGTCACTGCAGAGAGGAGACCAGTGCCTGCCCCTCCTCTTCCCCTTGTGAGGGCATTTAAGACCGCAGTGAGGTCTCCCCACAGTCTCTTCCGGGCTGAACAGACCGAGTGCCCTCAGCCTCTCCTCACACGCTTCCCCTCCAGACCCTTCACCACCTTTGTGGCCTCCTTTGGACACTGTTTAATGGCCCGACGCCTTCCTTACACTGTGGCACCCCAAACTGCACACAATATTCAAGGTGAGGCCTCCCCAGTGCAGAGCAGAGCGGGACAATCCCCTCCTTTGCCCATCTGATGCTGCGCCTGATGCTCCCCAAGACAGGGCTGGCCCTCCTGGCTGCCAGGGCACTGCTCACTCATGTTCAACTTGCCATCGACCAGGACCCCCACACCTCTCTCTGCAGCCTCTCATGCCCCAGATGGAAAAACCTCCCTTTCATGCCCTCAGCTCATGCTAGAGCTGAAACCCTCCCTGCTTGCAGGCATGACAGCTCAGCTGATTTCCTGCTATGCCAGCTCCTTCCCAGCTCTTTGCTCCCTCTCTGCCTGCATCCCCCCCTCACCGCCGCAGCAGCTGCAGAGCTGTGCCACCCCTAATTATTCCCAGCAGTGCCAAGCTGGAGGCACTGCTGTCACGGAGGATGGCAGCAGAGTGCAGAGCATGACAACAGCAGCAGCAGGTGGGCAGAGCAGAAAAGGCCAGATTACTGTCTATGTGATTACTGTCATTTATCTCAAGTCAGGCAGAAGGCAGAACATGCTCTGCCTTTGCTCGTTCCTTCCCTCTGTTGCTACAGAGCAATCCCTGAAAACACCGCACAGGGATGTTATGCACTTGTTAAGCTTTATTTTAAGCACTGAAAGCCACCACTATCAGAGCAAGTAATTGCCCCTTACAGCAGTCACAGGTTTTTCTCAAACACATGTGCTGCAGGAAAATAAACAAGGAGGTATCCAGGGTTAGAACCAACTTGAAAAGCTGCTGGATTTTACAAATTCAACACGTGTGTTTTTCTGCCTTGCAGTGTATTGGCCAGAGCAACGTTTGAAATGTAAACAGGAACTTCATCCTTCCAGCTCTGCCTTCTCGAGGCAGCAGGAGTGTGATGCTGTCAGGGCAGCTGCCTGCTGGGAGAGCTGCAGGAAAGCTGCTCGACTCCAGCACAGATCTGCCAGAGCATAGGTGAGAGAGGAAGCACTCCCCTCTAATGCTGGGATTGATCTAAAACATGCTCTTGCATCTGGTTCCCATCTTTGCTAATTCTTCTCTCTTTCCCCCCTGATATTTAACAGAGTAATTCTGTGTCACAACTAAGTGTTTTCAATTCTGGCTGTCAAATTTCTAAATTAAATCCATATATTTAAAAGCATACAGACTTATGTATCAATTCTTTATACAAAAAATGCCATTTCTGAATCTTAAAACGGACTTGCTAAATTTAGCCAGAAATCTTAACACCATCACAAATACAGCCTTCATTGCAACATATACTTTCCTCCTCCAAAACTGGATCCAAACTTTGCTCCTTGGCCTCATCATTAAGTTAAGAACAGATGATAAAATAAGACTCAACCAAAGCCTGTGTCCATATGAAATGTAAATCTATTTTGAGGCCTGAAAATATTCCATATGCCTTGATTTTCATTCCATCGGTTGTGAACTAGAAACAAAATTGAGAAAAGATTTGATTTTGGAGGGAAAGTTTTTCCTTTCCACATTAAGGGAGCAGAAAACTCTGTAGTCCAAATGAGGTTTAACAAAAGCCTCCTGCATAAATCTATGGGCCTCCTGAACGTTTTTTCATCACCTGCTCAGACAGCAGAGAGAATATATAACAAAAGGCTCACGGGTCGAGATAAAGACAGCGAGAGATCATTCAATTATGGTCACAGGCAAAACACACTCGACTTGGGGAAATTAGTTTAATTTACTACCAATCAGAGTAGGATAATGAGAAATAAAACCAGATCTTAAAAACACCTTCCCCCCACCCCTCCTTCCTTCAGGGTTTAACGTTACTCTGGATTACCTCCTCCCCACCAGCAAGGCAGTGAGATGGGGAGTGGGGGATGCAGTCAGTGCTTCCTGCCACTCCTTCTTCCTAGGGGATAGGATTCCTCTCTCTCTTCTGCTGCTCCAGCATGGAGTCCATCCCACGGAAGACAGTCCTCCATGAACTTCTCCAACGTCCTTCCCCACAGGGGGCTGCAGGTCTTCACAAACTGTTCCAGCATAAGTTCCATGCTTCAGGAACCAGCTGCTCCAGCGTGGGCCCCCAGCAGGGTCACAATTCCTGTGAGCAAACCTGCTCCAGGTGGGCTCCTCTCTCTGTGGGGGCACATGTCCTACCAGCACAGGCTTCCCTGGGGTCACAGCCTCCTTTAGGCATCCTCTTGCTCTGGTGTGGGGTCCCCAATGGGCTGCAGGTGGATTTCTGCTCTGGAACCTGGAGCATTCTCCTCCCCCTCCTTCGTCCTTGACCTTGGTGTTGGCAGAATTGTTCCTGCCACATATTTCCCCTCTTTTAGCCAGCTACAATTGCTGTTGCCCAGCAACTTTTTTCCCCCCGCTTTTTAAATTTGTTATCCCTGAGGTGCTGCCCCTGTTCCTGATGGGCTCAGGCTTGGAGGGCTGTGGGTCAGTCTTGGAGCTGGGCTGGGATTAGCTCTGTTGGGCATGGGGAAGCTTCTGGCAGCTTCTCACAGAAGCCACCCCTGAAGCCCCTCTGCTACCACAACCTTTCCATGCAAGCCCAGTACAGGCATCAGTGTGAATGAAAGAGAGTACATGTGAAAATTGTAGGGGCATTTAAAATGGGTTGTGCTGCTCATTTGTCTGTCAGCTACTGAAGGTTTTCAGGGCTGCCAGTTTCATGTGAACACAGTCTACTCATCACCGAAAGCAAAACTTTTTTGCTCCTGCTGTTTGTAGTATGTTCTGCTTTAAAAGCAGGCAGCTGGAGAGGTCTGTATTGGAATATTAAGGAGGCTCCTGGAAGACCAAACATTCCGAGATCACTGTGAACATGGGTTATGCTTTGGCTATTCTTAGTCAGCAGTGTAACTAGAGAGGCTTCACCTCACACCACACACCCGCTGCTAAACAACTACCTCCTGGTTACACGTGCCCCTCTGCCCCGAGAGCACGCAAAAGCCCAGATAAGATCGACAAAAAGGGTTTTCATTCTGTCCTGGAACCAGAAAATAGTGCCTTAATTCCTGCTTCCATTGCCATCTCCCTTCCCTAACCAGCCTACTCTCTCTGGCCATTGCAATTCCAAGGAAAACAAGTAGTGAGTGGACAGAAGACCACTTTGAGCAGCTGTGAGCATTAGATTGCTGGAGTCACACCTGCCTTTTTTTTTTGCAGCTCCAGGAACTCTTTGGTGATTTCCAGCAGCAGGGCCCGAACACCACCAGTGTGATTTCATAGGACAAGCCCGATGCATGAACAGAGGCAGGTCTTTACCAGGGCCTCTGACCTGACCCTGTGTCCTGTAACAGCAGCCCCTGCCCACGGCAATCCAGCAGAGAGGCACAGCAATGCCTGGGAAGTGCGAGTGAAGACTGAGAGCGAGGGAGCTCAGGAGTCACTGCTTGTTCCTGCACTCTGCTGTGCCAGGAAGTCCTTCTGCCAGAAGGCCAAGGCGGCCGCTTTTCCCTCCAGCCCCAGATGTGACAGCTACAGAGGGCCGGTTTTAATGGGAATAACTGTGCCTGAAGGTGTAACCTCCACAGCTTCAACAGGGATGAGCAAACGTGAGCAAAAAAAAATCCCACATGAGCACATGCCACAGCCTGCATAGAGGGATCAGAAAGCTAAAGGAGACAATTGCTTCACCTGGACAAGTTGCCCAACACTTAGAACGATGAGAAAGTGTGTACCTGAAGCATGATTTCCCAGTGCCCAATTGGCGACTACTCTCTCTCTCCTTCATTGCTGAAGGCCATGACAACCTTCCCTGAGCTGGGCTGTCCTGCTCCTCTTGCTGCACACAGGCAACAGGAGAGGACCTCGATGGCTCTGCATGGCAGCGCTGCAAGAGCTGGTGCCACCAGCGAGAGGAGGGACTGAAGGGCTGCAGACACAGCATCTCACCAGGGCACCTTACAGCAGGGTCCAGGCCATGCATTAGCCCTGGCCAGAGCCAAAGCCCAATTCCTGGAAGTGTTCAAGGCCAGGTTCTACGGGGCTTTGAGGAACCTGCTCTAGTTGAAGATGTCCCTGCGCATGGCAGGGAGGTTGAACGAGGTGGCCTTTAAAAGGTCCCTTCCCACCCCAACTCTTCTGCGGGAGCTGCCTGGCTAAACACACCGAGTACAGGGGACCAAAGGCAGCACTCATCTCGTGGCAGGGTTAGCACAGAGCTGCCCAGAGCAAGCAGCTGCAAAGGGGTCCCAAAAAGCCCACGGAGCTGTGGCTTTCCAGCTCTGCAGGCTGCTCTCCGGGAGGGAAAGGAACAAAGATTTCCCACCTGCTGCAGAGCCCCCAGGAGCATCCTGGCTGTCCAGGCACCCACCAGGCAGTGCTGCTTCCCCCTACCCCTTACTGCCACTTCCTTCCATTACCCTGATTAGCAATAATTAACAGACTTACCTAGTTTAAAGCAGGGGGGAAAAAAAAGTCCCCAAACTAACCCCAAAAATCCAACACCTCTCTGGTAATGTATCTGCCTCCTCCTTGACATATTAACTCCAGATACCACACACACACTGCTGCTTTCAGTCTGCATAAGATAAAAGGTGCGACAAGCCAACCTGAGGTTGCCATGGAGACCAAAAATCTTTCCCAGTGCCATGGAAACTGACTCGGGATGTGCTATGAAAAGCTGACTGCACACCCTAGTTGAGCGGTTTCGTATTTTTAAACCAATTAACTGAGAGTTCAGTTAAATTAGTTGCTGTTTAAAGAAAGGCACTGTCAAAATGTAAGACGTATTAGTTGGTGTCTTTTTTTCCTTAGCCAGATAGAGGAAAACAAAACCTTAGTTATTACCAAGCTTCAATTGGTTGTTTCTGAAAATCAAAAGCCTTATCTTTCCACATAAGAAATTCTATCTTTATATATTTATATTGAACAAGAAGGAAAGGAGTGAGCATCTCTAAACCAGCCTCCCTTCCATGCTGTACTCCTTGCATGTCCCAGGCTCTGACATCACTGGAAGTTTTAAATGAAGGAGAAATAAGCTTCTAGAGGAGAAAAATAAGATTTCAGTAATATATTTGAGATAAACGCAAAACTGAGATGACAGCTGGACAGGGTACAGCAAGCATCAGCCACATGCAGACCCAGCTCAGTGAGAACAGAAACTCTCCATCAGCCCTGGCTTCTCTGTGCCTCTGTTTCCCCACTTTAGTGAGGCACAATTTTCCCCTCTCTTCACAATATCCTGCGACACCCAGCAGACTAAAATCTCCCAGATTTCATCAGCAGGCATTTCAAATCTGTTTTTTTCCTGTTTTGAGCACATGCATCACAATCATGCTCCTTACTGTGACACTTGATATCCAGAGCTTTCTGCACATGAGGCTGCAACTGATAAAACCATGAGTTTATCAGTACTTAAATCCAAGTATCCAAGATGCTGCTCCATCCTTTGATGGCAAAGGTGCAGCGTGTATAGGTGCTGTTGCTTCAGGCCAGTAAGCAGGGAATATAACACAGCTTAATCTTTACCACATGAGCAGGAAAGAGTGGAAGTGGACAGGCACAGGGCACGTAATAAATCTAAAATAATACACTCTCCAGGGTAATGCTGAAAGGGCTGAGGAACACCTGGGCAATACCTGCCAGTGCTACGTGCCTTGTTTGCAATGCTGTCTTTGTGAGCTGGGGTGGAGAGAGCTCACAAAGACAGCCACGTTCCCATGGTTGCTCGAGGGCCTCCCAGAAAAGTCTGCTAATCCAGAAATCTGGTTTGAATCCAGCTCGTGTATTTTGGGGGTCGGAAATCTGGCCCTCAAAAGTGAGAAGAGTTAAAAAGAAATAACGAGCATGTTCATTTCAGGGATGTAGGTGGCAGAGCTCTCCTACTGAAATTGTGTAAAAGACTGTCCTCGTTTGACCCAGTTGCAAATGGGTACCTGTGCTGTGGATTGAGAACTGGGCAGGTGCCGTGGCAGTCACACAGCACTCCAGGTAAGGAGAGGTGAACCCAATCTTGCCTCACTTTCAGATTTGCCTTTTACCTGTTTGCCTGCGTTTCAAACTCATTTTTATCTTAGCAAAAGCTTCAGCGAGAAGCATCTCAGGAACGCAGCAGTAAGTACTGCACAGCCCCTCTAGGCTCCCAGCACGTGTCCTGAGAGAGGTCAGGAAAAAGGGTACAGATCCTGCAAGTTCTGATATGAACCCTGCCATTGCTAATAAACAGCTGGTAATAAGTAAGAACATTTTCTTTGTGTTTAGAGTAAGCAAACTTAGGTTTCTATATAAGGCAGCTACTGCATCAGGAGATGTACTGGGGAGGTCTAAAAAAATACTGAAAACCAACTCTACAGTCTTTGTTCAGAAGACAATTCTCCTCTCATTTTCAGTTATTCTGCAATTTAAAAAAAAAAATCCCATTGCATTAAATACAAAGAAATGTTATTTTGACAGAACTCCTGTAAGGCACCTTCCTGCAGTATCACAAAAAGCCACAAAAAGAGGAAAAGGGATCACTTACACCACAAAAATACGAGGCAGATACTACAGTAAACATGTTGCAATCACCATGGAGATACACCCCTAAAGTTTTTGACAGGTATTTACTCAGCAAGTCAGGAATCTCAGCAAAAGACATACAGAGTAGCAGCTAGAATCCATATGTCTCCTTCCCTCAAAAGAGGGAACACTGGCTAGGAAATAAATATTATGGATATTGAATAAAAAAAAAAATAGGTGAGTAAAGAGTGCCAAGGAAGCGGATCAGAGATATTTTGATGGCGACTACTGGAGAACACAGCATTGGCTGATCAGCAGCAGGAATCCATCCCTGAGTTTTTCAAGAGATGCTAAAAATACCCACAAGTATAGGATGCCAAACCAGCCAGCTAGCTGAGAAGCAAGAACAAAAGAGGAAAAAATCCCAACATGTTACAGAGACGATTTATAAAGAAGCCAGCAGAAAAAGCAAACTGAGAACTTGCTTCCATCTCCTGCCCATATTCTGTTCTGCCTCATGTTTGCTGCACAATTTATTTAGAAAAGATTTTCTAAACACTTCACTGCAAGTCAAATCATGGAATAGGCATTTGGTGCTAGAACAGATTCTTCCAAGAGGTTCCACGTTGCAGAGACAAGTGCTCTAAAAGTCAGATTTAACCACAGCGCCTCAATACACTTCAGTGTTGGCTCATCTCAATGATTGGTACCCTGCTACTCCCAGGACAGCTTTGAGTGGTTTATCCTCTGGTATGTGGAGCTACTTGCTCAGTTCTGTAAGAAAAGTAAATTGTCATGCTGGGTGGCTCTCCTTTTATCTGCCTAGGATGCTAGTGAAGTTTGTCTTAAACCAGATGATTAATAAGAGGCTTAAGCACACATCAGACTGAAGTGCAGATTGAAACATTGGCTGGGAAGGTGGATCTGTGCTTCACTAATGAACCTACAGAAAGAAACCAAGCCTTATTTTGTACCATAGATTATATTTCTTGAGATTCAGAATTAAAATAACAGACAGAGATGGATGAAGTATGCCTGTCTCTGAAAAGAGCTACCCATTCTTCTTTATCCTGCTGTAAAGTCAAACATACTCTTTTGAAAATATTCTGCATCCTGGATTGCTGTGGCTATGTGGGGAAATAGTTCTTTGTCTGCTATGAATATTCTAGAAGTAGAAGCTTCCCAGATGCAAGAGAAATGACAAACAAGATTAATAACAATAAAGAATTCACAGCTCCATTTCCTCCTTTCCTGACTAAATGCAGTGCTAATTGTGTGTAAGCTGGATGAGAATAGTACTCACTTAGAAGACACAAAAACTTCATTTTCAAGAGTTACATGTTGAACTAAATGGAAGTAAATGGCAAGTAAATGGCATACACTTCCACTAAAACAGAAGTATATGCCATTTTAGCATAAGCATATAATTCCACAACCACAAAGAAATTATCGGCACTTTTGTTCTCATCTAAAGCAAATCTCAAAACTTTCCAGCTAGCTTTTGATCAGTCAGGAACCCCACCTTTATTCTACTTGCAAGTTTCTGCACTTCTGTAGTGAGCTTCAAAATAATCATGAAAAATCCTACTATCAAAACACACTGAACTCCTTGGAAAGAGGTAATTTCCCAAGTTATTATTGGGAAGTGCGCTACCTGGAGATCTCAAAATACGAAATACATGCAGGTAAAGTCTGCCACCATTCACACCCAAAATCCTGCCCTGGAGCTCGGTCAGGTATGGCTAAGGGCAGAACTTCACTTGGAGTGCTTCATCAAATTAACTGACTTCGCTGCTCTTTTCTTTCCAGCTACGCTGACATTTTACCTGTTTACACTAAATGCACATTAAGAGCTGTATCAACAGCAAAAGGGCAGCTGGCAGACCCTGTGTGATGCATTAGCAACCCCTAGCATCACTTTGAACAAGCAGATAAGCAGCACCAGCCAAAAGAAAAGAAATGACAGAGGTTGTGGGTTGGAGGGTTTTTTCCCCCTCCCTTCATATTGTGGTAGAAAAATCAAAGGAATGCTTTGCAAGCTGATGTCCTGAAAGAGGGAAGAAAACTTTCTTAAAAGCCTCTTTGGTGAAAAAATAGCATCTTCAGGTACATTACCATGGGAAAATCATCATCCTGAGCTGCTCCCTTCAGAGCCAGGCAGAAATTAGTCATGGGCAAAGCTCAAATACCTTGAAGGTTCAGATGAGCATTTACAATGTCTGATACTTATCATAATCCCTTGGGTCTGCAGAAGAGTCTTTATTGCGGTTTCCTGATGCTTCTGCACAAAGTGCAGAAAGAGGAAAAATATGAAAAATTAAGGCAAAAAAGTGGCCAAACATTTCTGAGTTACAGAGAGAGCTCCATTTGAGGTTTGTGGGAGGACTGCAGTTAGCTGTTATTTTATCTAAGCTTGCTTATATATCCCTGAACAGCTTTCATGGTGGCACTGTTTGGAATTCTTCTAATCCTTTAAGCTAGGAACACTACCTTAATCATATTCTAACCTGTTACCTCAAAACCCTTAGGTACCATTTTTTTATTGCAGCAAAACAAAGAAGAATTGCATAGGTTTTTGTGTGCTAGCAGAGGCTTCACTGATTTTGGAAAAAGACAGGAAAAATGGTCCCAATCAATCATTAGTATAGTGAAATAATGTCATAGCAGTGAATCAAGGGAAAGAATCACTACTGTGTGCAATGCACCGCAGTATCTGATTATGAGAAAAAGCAGAAATAGCCAGAAAAATAATTCTACAGCTTAGTACAGGAAGACACAAAAGCAAATATTAACCATAATTCCTGCACTGTTCACACACTAAATTTCACTCACCGGACTATATTCAAAACATCATTCTAGCAAAACAGGCTTCACAGAAACATACAACATGGGCATATTTTCCCATGGCTTATAAAAATTGTGCCAGTGCTCATGGGTCTGCAAAATGAACTAAAAGATTATGCAAACTCTGAGCAGATAACTATTGGTTCAGAAAGACACTTAGGTGATGGGGGAAAAAAAAGTCTCTAACCCTGATAGATCAGTCACCTAGACAGAAATATTGATGTTTATGTTCCTAGGGGAACTCTGTATTATGAAGAGAAATTTCAAACCAGAGCTGGAGCAATGATGTACATGAACAGGGGAATTAAAGCAACAGGGAACCGAAGCAAGGAGGAGATAAAAGAGATCACACCAGGCCCAATCACCTTCTCCTAAGAAAGTTTCTGAGAGAAAAACTTTCTGTGATCTATTTTTTGCTCCAGTTCTGCTGAAAACAAGAAATGATTCCATTTTTGTGTTTATAAAGACAATCCCCCTCTGAATTCACAGTGAAAGCAGAATTAATTGTATGTGGGGCCAGAAAGAGTTTGTATAAACAATATTTAATTCCTCACACTAACTAGCCCAATATTAAATACACTCCCTCATCTATTTTGCTATCTTCTTTGCACTCTTATTTCTTCTAAAAGACCTGCTGAGTTTATCTGAATACAATCTGTCTTTGAAAAGTGTTGTACTGCTTTAAACAAACAAACAAAACAAAATCCAAAAAAGCCCAAGACTTTAAAGGATTCTTTACCTAAAACTGACAAAATTTGACATGGAAAGGTAAGAATTCTGAAGAAAAAAACCCAAACATCTGCAATGTTCTACTGGTAAGTCTGGCTTCCCAGAGTGAAGTGTTGCAGGTACATCCTAAACCATTGCAGTTTGTAACCATTATGGAACAAAGTAAAAACTTTCTCCCCTTAGAATCTAAAATTTAGTTTTTCGAGCAACAGATCAAATAACAGCACAAATTTTAGAAGAGGAAAGATTGAAAAAAAATCCACAAAGTCCAGTACTTTAAAACGTAAAAGTAGCTTTGAAGAACGATTTGCTTGTGCCATACTACAGTTGTACCATTTCTGATATTCAGAAAACCCAGACCTATGTGGTAGCATTCTGCTGCTACTGGATATTTTTTCTCAAGTGGTCACAGATATGCTTCATTCAGAACATGCATTTTGTAAGTCATATGATAAATAAGAATATTAAACTCACAACATAGGAGGAAAAAAAAAAGCAGGCTGCATTATTGCTGACATATTTTAAATAAAATGGTATGGGTTCTCCTCACATAGATTTAACATCAGAAGCGCAAATAAAGTTATTGCGAAATGGACAACAAATGTAGTTCTATTTCACTGGCAAAATAAAGATAAACACCTTGATATTAAATGCCTTTCCTGAGAAAAGAATGACCAGCCTTTGTTTCCAAGCACCAGAAGTTTATGAAAAACAGCAGGGAAAAAATATAAAAAAATCCAAGAGCCTGTGACACCAAGCCAGGATGAGCTCATGTGTAACAAAAGTTTAAGAGCTTTTAGCTCCTTGGATAGTTAATGGTCCAGCAGGCCAGCATCAAGGGTGCTTTTCATGTTACCAAAGGCATCTGCAATTTATTAAAGTGCTCCAAAAATTCAGGTTCCCAAAGAGGTATGAAAGAAACACACAAATCAAATACTTTGACATCAGCTCTGACAAACAGTGGGGACTGAGCTTGACTGCAAGACAGAGTGCAAGAAAACCCTGAGCCCAGGTTATTTTGGTTAAGGGTTGCTGATGCAGTGGTTCCTTAGAGGACACAGCTGCTCTGCACAGAACAATTCATAGCTTTGTCTCTTCTCTACATGTGTAGAATTTAAGCTCCATAAGATTATCTAGGAGTAACTAAGGATGAAATTGGGTTCATGTAGGTTTTATTCCAGCTGTCTGTACCCAAAAGGCATATCCAATTATAAGTTTGCATCCATTCCTACTTTTGTTGTACAGGAAGTCCAAATAAAATACAAAGAAAAAAACCCCAAACCCAATGCACAACAAAAATCTTTATTGTGTTTGAAGTATGTGAAAACAGATGCCCCAGACAGTCGAGAAACGGCCAACTCTTGTATTGTTCAGGAAAATTTAATTATAAACAACCAAAGACCTATTTAAGCCACATGTTTTGATTTTAAAAATAGGGTAAAAGAGCAGATATATTCTTCTTGTTACCTTCTTGCTTCAGGCCTCTGCATCTATGGTAACACAATTACCATCTCAGGACTAGAATTGATCAGAATTTTCATAATTACATTCAGCCCTAACAAATCAAGTGCCTTGCTCTGTTTGGTGAGGTTTTTTTCCATCTGAATTTTATAGAGCTACTGCCTCAATCTCCACCCCACCATAAAATGTTTTAAGAATTGCTACTAAATGGCTTCTTTTTCTAGTCCTCTTTACTACGAATCCAATCAGCTAGAAAACCCTGTATAAAGCAGGGTCAGCTATGGATTACTTTCCACATCTTTCCCTGCGTCTCCTTTGATCAGTTACATTTTATTGAGAAGCACATACTGAGGAACAGAGCACAGTGAAACAGCAAGGGGGGGTTTGAAGCCTTGCCTTATCACTGGGCCTTCTGCAGTTGCTACATTAATTTTGCTGACTTACAAACTCATGGAAAGGCCAAGAAAAAGTGATTTTGTGTTATCTTTCAGTTCTCATTCGCTGTTTAGTGGCTTTTATTTTGAATGATTAAGTACTCGTGTCATCCATGTAATTCCCTTGTATAAAGGGATGTCCCTGGCTGGTTCTCCCAGACCAGGAGCCTGCAGTGCCTAGCCTTATTAACAGGTAGAATAAAGAGAGAAATTAAAAAAAAAAAAAAAAAAAATAGAAAAATTAGAAAAAAATATGGTCTCCTTCAGTTATAAGGACATAGAGACAGCCACACATCTGTGCTAAGAATGAAAGACAGAATTTAATCTTTAATATGCAAAAATAAGGAAAAAAGCTAATTTATACCAGGTAGCAACCTCGGAACTGGAGAAGGCAAACAAAGGAACGCAGTTGCCTTTGCTGCCTGGAGTGAGTGGGAGCCAAGGCATGAACAGCTTGGGAAGGTCCAGGCTTTAGACTCCCTGTGAATTGCTGAGAGGCAGATCAAGTGACAGCAAACTCGTGTGTATCACACTTGCTGAGCACTCCCGAACAAAGAACACACCTAATTTTCCTGTGCTGGCAGATTAACTCGCATGGCAGCTCACGTACCTCGCAAATAAGTTCACCACATTGAGCAGATACTATAAAAACCCACAAAAGAAAGAGAAGTTCTTGGCTATCATAATGGCCTGCACTGTCTGGAACACATTGCCTATAAACCAAGAGGACAGATAACAAAATGTGTCCGTTGGAAATCACTGGAACTTCCCCAACACCCAGGGCACACAGGACTTGCCAGGTTTCTAGAACAGAGAAAACAGATTTTCAGTTCCCTTAGCCAAATTTTCAAAGCTATTGAGAAGACTAAAAGGGCTAATAGAGCCAAGTGAGATTTTCAGACACAACTAACCAAGTCAGGCATCCATCTCCCCAGCCCTAACCCGCTTATACACTTCAGAAAATCTCATTAGGCACAGATCTGCATCTTCAGATACCTGTCTGCCTTCAAACTCTGGTTTCTTTCCTCTACAATTCAACCTTTTTATCTGCTTTTTGCCTAGTCTTCCTTACATCTAGGTTCTCACAAGATGCAGTAAGCTTTTGACCTTGGAAAAGGGATCCTGGAAGGCTTTTTTATGGAGTGTTTTTTAAAGGAGGGACTAAGCACAGAGTAATACCTCTCAAAAGAATAGGCTGAACAGCATTTTTTTTTTCCTGTTTAACCAGCACAGGCATAGATTATAAGGAGTTTGGTTTCATTACATAACAACCTATCATTGTTCCCTAATACATTATCTCATCAGGAGGCCCCACTTCAGAGAAGCTACACAGACACACATTTCTTAATAGCAGAGCTAAGTGGCAGCATGGTCTAGTGGATTAATTACATAACTGGCAACTAGGCTTTCCTGGTTGTAACACAATTTTAAGTTTACATCCTTAAATCAAATATTTAGACTGCTAACAGCATTGAATTTAAGAGATCTGTATAGAGCTTATTTGTTGAAAAAAAAAATGATCATTTGCCTCCTTAAGAGCTTTTTAAATTGGGCTTATCCTCACTACAATCAGAAACTTTTGGGACACCAAATTAATTTTGAAAGCCTACAATAAAGACCTCACGAATTTTAGATATTGAAGATAAGACAAAATAGATGAATTAAAATTAGAAATTTGATACAATTATTCTCATTAGTAAGGAAAAACAAAAGAAGGAAAAACTAAGCGGAATCTTGGAGTTCTTGCCAAATTTGCTTTCAAATGAGTCTAAAAACACCCAAATAAAGGACTTCAATCAAAGTGGTACCCAGCTGCTGACTGGAGTAGAAGCAGTGATATTCTAAGAGACCCTTGGGTAGAACTTCTTCTCTACCTGGAAAAGCTTTACATTTTTTGTTATGAAATATCATATGAGACTATGCATTTAACACATATTCTTGTGTCTTCTCCATATGGTACCAATCCTTCTATAAATGTAGACCATGTGGCTATCAGGATTTATGAACAATGTGTGCAAGTCAGACCCCTGAAGTCGATTCTAAAATAAAGCATGGTAGATACATCCCATACGAATTCTTTCCCAGACTCTCTCTTCTTCTGAGATTTTTATTCAAGAGCAGCTAAGAATCAATGCAGAGGACTTTTACTCTTCTGGAATCACCTTATCAAATTACCCTAAGTGGTTTTGCTATATAACTATTTTAATGCTCTGGACGTTGTTTCATGCTGGGATTTATGAAGGCTTACAACAAAATTTCACTTTTTAAACAATGCTGTGATTTACCTTTGTACAGTGGAAATGGAAGGAAAGCGAGAATTGTCCCACTCTGATTTCCTCATCACCAGTGGCAGAGCCAGCCTCAGTAACAAGAGTCAATCCAGTTTTGAGGGCTGAAAGCTTTCATCCTGCTCCTTTCATCACATACTTCTCATGTATTTGTTGGTTCTATTTACTCCTTCTCTGTGTGGGTTGAATATGGATGTGGAATGTGCTTCTTTCATATCTCCTTGTTGTCTGCAGCATCCAACTTATTCTCTGCAGATTAGCGAGGGAATAATGTTTGTATTGATTGATACACATTGTCCTTCACAATAGGAATTGTCCTATTTGGTCAAATTTATGAAATAGACTGACAACAGCTATTCAGGATCAAGGTAGCTGCTGCCAGCCAACAACAAAGCCTCTTCTTTCCTCAACCCCTAACCACAGCTTGTATATTCATGAGAAAGATCATCTTGGCCCTTAGCCCGCTCATAAATTAAGGCTGAACCAGATTTTGAATCTGACAGGAAAAGATCGTTTCCATTCCACCTGATCCTAATCTCATTTGCATGGACTTTGCACTAGTGCTGATTCTGCTAGCTTTATCAGGAGTGTTCCTAATCTTCATCACTCTAGATAAAAATAAGAACCTTACATTTCAGGTTTTAAGTCTGAAGATCTTTTTCCATCTTGAAAAATTTGCAATTCACTCTAATTCTATGTATGTTAGTGAAAATCTGGAGCAACTCCAGCTGGAGATTATAACTTTTTGGCAAGAAGATAGCAAAAGAAATTTAGCAACAGTTTCTTTTGCTCATGTAGCAGACTGCAGCTCCAGTAAAGAAAATAATATTAATGGTCAAAACTCTAAATTCTAAAATCTTTCATCTCTCTTAGCATGGAAAAGAAATTAATTTTATCGTGATAAACCTTATGGGAAGGAGACGCTTTTGTAAAGACTGGCATCAGTCAAGGGATAATGAAACTTCCAGAAGATGCTTTTGCCAAATCAGCTTAGTCAACAAACTCTAAAGAATAGTAGCACAGCATACTTAAGATGAAAAGTATAAGTTTTTTTAGCAATAGTTTTTATTATCTCAATTAATATCATTCTGTTAGAACTTACTGCTAATTTTTTGCACAATGGAGGGGAAAGAAATGCTAAAAATATTGGCTTAAATTGAAAGCCAGGCCTCCCACAGAATCATTTTAGATAGCTAAGATTATGCACAGTATGAGTTACAGGGTTACTAATGTAATTTGAATAAAACTTAACAATTATCTCTGAGCTACAGATTGTCACAAAGTAACGCTTGATGGACAGAAGAGAAGAGATGGAAGCGATAATATTTAATAGCAAGGAATCCTCTACTTGTCTAATATTTGAAAATAATCTATTAGGTCATCTTTTCCTTAGCAGATGTATTGGTTCCTGCTATTATCACTATTCAAATTTCTTCCTTTGGGATGGAAAAGAGTTTTGTCCAGGAATTCAGGGCAAAATTCAGGATTCAGGCTGCCTTCTACTGAAGGAGCAGGCAGTATTCATGCACTAGAACTGACAAAACCAAAGGATCCAACTAATGGGGTCCCAAGGGACAAGAAGTGAGCCCTAACCAGAAGTCCTCCCTCCATTTCTTGAGTTGGAATCCCTGCTTTTTTTCTTTTTTTTTTTTTTTTTTCTTTTTTCCTTAATTTTTCCAGGCCTGGTCTGAACACGTTCATTCTCTTTTTCACCTCTCATGCGTGTTCTCCTTCCCTGGTTTTGGTTTGTTTGGGGTTTTTTTCTTGTGTGCATGTGGATCTGGGAGACTCTTTCCCCCTGTGGAAACAAAGGGGCCATGCAGTTGCCTTCACCCGGGTGTAGTGCAGGACAGTGATGCCTCATTTCTCTACTAAAAGAGTAGTATCAGTGTTGTTCAATGGATTTACAAACAGGTACAGTTTAGGAGGGAAACTGCTCCAATCAAAATCAAATAGATTCTACAAAACAACTTTCAAATACTGTTTCTGGTAAGTTACCTAGCTTCAATGACTGTTTTTTGCTTAAGCCTGGGTTGGATATGGGAATTGTTGTGATTTAAGCAGCTTTGGCTCGAGACTGAATGACAGATAAAAAGGACAGCATCAACCAGGAAGTTGCATGAATGCAATAATTTTGAAATTGTCTAAGTAATTAAATGTTAAACAAAACAAGGACTGGCCTTAGTGTAAAAGCTGCAGGGAACTTTTAATATTTCTTTTATCCTTTTCATTGGAATGTGAAGTCAGATGACATTTGCAGTAAGATGATAATTGACCACTGACTTGGAGAAATGAGCATTCACTTATGCAAACTTGATTTCCTGTCATTAATCACTGCACATCACGTGTTGATCACTCATCAAAAATTGGCATCCATTGCTCGAAGACTCAAATAACTGCCATTTTTAATGGCACTTTTCATGAAACAAGTATGTGCCAACATGTGTGTACTACAAGGTACAGAAGTTCCATTTTTTGGGAGAATACAGCCATCCATCAGTAACTGCTGTACAGACTCTTCTCTTACCCCCAGCACACTCAGCAATGTCTTTGTGGAAATGCTGGCTCTGATCAGTCATCTTGACAAAGCCAACACTACCTAGGACATTTTGAGGGAGCAGAGACAATTGAAATTCAGATGAGTGGTATCCAGTGAAGCCTGGATGCATGTTCCCTATTGTTGTGTGGGAAAATACTAAACTTGGGTGAACTTTGTCATACATCTTAATACCTCCAGCAATGAAAAACTGATGTACTCATTAGTGTTTACAAGACAATGTCCTCTTTCAGGCAGCCTTTGGGACATTCTTACATTGTCAACTGCAGAGCTAAATATGCTGCTGGAAATAGCAGCCAAGCGGCCATGTGGCAGAAAAGGAGGTGGCTCTTGAAGACACATTAAGAGCAGACAGCTCCAAGAATGCAGGTGGCTCAGACAGGTTCTCTTGCTAGTAAGAGGCTTTAACTTTTGGTCAGCCCTAAAGTGGTCAGACAGTTGGATTAGATGATTATTGTAGGTCTCTTCTATTCCACTCTAACCTCCTGGCCTCATGGAAGATATTTGGCTCAAAAGAACTCATGTACCATTTCAAGTTCCAGGAGAGTTTAACAGATTATACAATTATTACAGACATCAAAATAAAGGTTATGTAAAAGACCAATTGCTTTCCTTTTTAAAAATCTAACTGGGAGTATTTTACTCCTGCTTCATTTACAGGCCACTACATCTAAAAAGCTCCATGAGTTAGCTGTCCAAATTACTTCATGGACTCCTTTGTCTTGAACCAAAACTGAAGGGTACTCTGACCTTACCAAGAAGTAAGTTTCTCAACTCACTCAACTTAGAAGCCCATGGAGGTCTTTTGAACCTCTCCCTAAATATCCACACTAGAAAATTCATTTTGTTTGCATCACATAGCAACTCCTTCTGAAAATGAATTTCTGGATTCCTAGAGGTTCATGTGCTTTCTTACCCCGAGAGTGGATAAACTGAATCTTCATCCTATGCCTCCCTGCTTCAGTTGACCAAAAGGCAGCCAGCCAAAACTGTTTGTGCACCCATCTGTTCTAATTAGGCCTAAGATCACCAGTGTCTGTCCCTCTGAATTCTGCCTGGCGTTTTAGTCTCCCATCATTTAGCTTTTACACCAATGACCTTTGAGTAGAAATATCTTTGCTTCGTTCCTGAACTGTTGAGCTGCCAAAGCACTGTTATTCCATTACTAAGCATTCCAGTCTGCATTTGTACCTTGCATTTACTTGATCCCCAGCTCAGAACCCATGAAATTTTATAGCCAGTTGGACATTTCTGCCTTCCACAGGGAAATTCTGCAGAGGCTGGGGCTGAACACCAATGTGTAACACTCATCCTTTTACAGTCTGCTCTTACATACCTCGATTACATGTTATGTGCAGCTCTAGAGCTGCTAAAAATTTGCCATTGTCATGAAGAGAGTCAGAAAGGTATCAGCATTTGTAAACAAAACCCAAAAAACTTCAGGACCACATTCACTCCTGTCTTTGCTATTTTAATGAAACTTGCCCTTTGCAGACAAACCGTCTCAGAAGATAAATTTAAATTATTATGACATTCTCCTCCCTGACCCACACCCCTTCTGTAAGCTTTTACTGTGGGAATAGCTATGTCACAGTGAGAGGATTGTCTGTCCTAGAAACACATTAACTAACCAATAGACAGGGGATATGAAAAGAATGGGGTGACAAGCTACCTGTTCTCATACACAAATAGATTGTGTAGTAAGTAACAATTTTGGGGCAAGAATTTCCTGGGAAAAGAATCCAATGTGAAGGATAAAAGGATTTCTATTAATATGTTATGTTTCCATTTGTATTGTTCACCAAGTATGAAACCTCTTTTTTAAATCTATGTCTCCTGGTGTCTTGAAGAAGAACAGGCTATTCCTGCCTGTCTGACTCATGTATCTCTGGGCAGTCAGGCCTTCTGACTCACTGGATAGTCAAAAATCTCAGATTAACAATAGTGCGTGGCTGCTAAAAATAGGAGCCGTAGACCCTGGAACTGAACGTGGGCAGAAATAAACACATTTCCTCTGAATACCTGCAATCAGGAAAACATAAACAGAAGTGTTTGCATTCTGCTCCTTCCCCTGCATTCAATTTTGTTGGAAAACCAGGTCTGAAACTGCCTCTGCTACTGTTTCTAAACATCAGTAGGGGAGATCTCCGCAATGACCATGTGTGTTTCCAGCTTGGAAGGAACCTGATTGTGTTTAAGAAGGAATGCCCAAACACGACTATGATGGAGCCATACCCTACCCCACTACCCAAACCTCAGCATCTTTCACAGGTCTCAGAACACACATCCTAATGCACAAAGGCATTAGAAGTATCTTTCCTTACTTTATTTTTTCCTTGCTTTTGGTTCGTGCTAGCAAGTTAGCCATTCCTGAATTAATCAGGACAGATTCCATAAAGATACCCTGAAATAGATGATCTGTCTGTAAAATTTTGCATATGTTACTGCTAGCTCTTTAAAGTGGTGTGATGGTTGTGATATAAAATATAAAAGTAAACTAAACACCGTAATCTGGTATTTAGTCCTACAAAATTTCCAGGAAAACCCATCACAAAAGGCACAGAGATTATTCACACTGCCTTTTATTCTGCACCTGCTGTTGATGCTGAGACTGACAGTTCACTTGTCCATCAGCATGATGAATTTGTATTAGTGTTTCAATTATATTCATTTAAACCAACAAAATTAATCTGCCTAACTGTATGACAAAATTTCACAGGACTGAAACTCCAACTGCCGTCTGAGTCGATGTGATGAAGGAATTCTGATCAAATACAGAACTGGGACACGTGATCGGCAGGAACTCCTAAAGCTTAAGCTTTTGATCTCCTGCATCAGCACATTTTCTTGCACAGTCTGAATACTCTTACCTTGTAAAATGGCCCACATAGGTTACCTAGAAACCAGGATTATCAATGCCAAACAGCATCTGACTGCTCAACTTTACAGTTGGAAAGGTTAGAGAATTGCTAACTTCGAAGAAAAATCAAGTATAAGAACCTCCAAAAAAATCCTATCAAACAGCCAGCTTTGGAAAACAAAATTTTAGGCTTGAAAGAGAGATTTTAAAAACTGTCAGTTTTTAAAAGACAGCAGTGCTTCAATCAGGTTCTAGATCTTGAGATGCAACCTTGGAAAAAAACCCCTAACAAAATAAAGAACTAAAGCAACAAAAGAACCCAAACATAATCAAAATAAACCAAAACACCAACCCAACATGTAAGAGAAGGAAACAGGTCACTAAACACTAAAATTTTTCTTACCCTAAGTACTTGCACTTATGCTCACAACTGCTTCTACTGGGCAACCTTCTCTCAAAAATACTTTATTCCACATTGTTTCAAGGAGCACTTTTTGGCTGTAATTAGAGATAATGCTTTATCTGGCAATCCATTTTTGTTGGTCCCTGGAGCAGCATTTTAAAAGAGGCTAGGCTAGAGTGAAACAGAAAGGACGTGGTCATGCACAGCCGGTAAAGCTGCAAAATAGATATTGAAGAAAAGGTGGGAAAAAATCCATAGAACTCTGAAAAATGAAATAAGATTAGCAAGGATTAAGGTGATTCAATGCCAGAAAACAGTTCTGCAACCCAAGTTGTCCAGTCTTTGACCTCTTTATTAACTCCTGTCAAGTCTAGGCAACAGTGCTTTATAAGAGAGTGGTAAAAACCCAACATGGCTGCCAAAAATGATCCAAGATTGACTAACAGACTGAAATGGCTTCTATTCAATGCACCATTGAACTGGCTCTTGGGAGGTGTAAGTAGACAGCTACGTGGACATGGAATCTTTGACAAGAGCAGAAGTTATTGTATTTATGTCACAAGTAACAAAAATGAAGTGCTCGTTCTTAAACCATTGGTCTACCCCAGGCAAGAATGGCACATCCATTAAGAGCACTGATAGTTGATTAGAACATCAGCTTTCCATCACCTTCAGATGGAATTTAGGTTGAAACTACAACCCTTCTGAAAAAAACCAGAGTTTTCTTAGAGAATCAAGGAATTAAATGCAGGAATTAAAGCTCGCTTATTCTGGCACCATCTTTGTTAACACTTGAGAGCATGCTCTCACTGGTTTTGAAGTCTCCATGCCATGGTAATCAAATGACCTTGAAATATTTCTTTTTTTTTTTTCTTCTCTTCCTTTCCCTCCAGTTTTTGTTTTCTGAGTACACTCCGAAATTACAACCATGAAAACAGTTGTAGAAATTACTGGGTGCTGTCAAATTTATTGATTTGACATTGGTCAAAAGAAGCGATAGGATGAAATGAAAAAAGTGGTTGCAGAGGTCCACAAGAATCCTTACTTGGTGATGCACAGAAAAAGCGAATGCTGGGAGCAGCAAGATGCACCATCATTCTCTAACATGACTTATACTGGTTTTGAAAGAAGAAACTTGAGCTATTTCCTGTCATCATCTGTGTCTGGATCATGTGTCAAGGAGATCTAACCTGTTACAAAATGTCTGTCTAAAACAAGTATATTTTGGGTTTTTTTACATTACTATGAAAAAATAAGCTGAATTCTTATTCTCCTTTCAGTTCCCACTACACCATTATCCATGTAACAGGCACCATTGTTGCCAAATGGCCTTCCTGGCAATCTTGGCAAGAGATAGAATTATTAGCCCAGTAATGAAAACTTCTTCATGATTTATGCCAAGGCAGCTTTTACTATTGCATACTTCATCCTCTCAAAAGCATACATTGAGTGTGAAAAGCTCAAGCAGAGCAGTAGTACTAAGCATACTTCAGAACAGATTACTCAAGTGTATTTTAATCTTTCAGGCGACTTTTTTTTTTTTAAAGTCACTTTAGAATGAAGTCTTTGCTGTATTTACCACTGTATTAGAGTGCAATTCCAGGTAGTGACATAATCAGACTGTGGAGCAGATTTTCCAGAAAACCTCTTTGCCGCAGAATCAAACCAGACGTAATTACGCCAAGCACACTCTTAGCAATAAAGATTCAAATATGTATCTATGAAATGATGAACCTCTTCTTGGCAGGATTCAAATGCATCTCGAGGTGCTCCTGTTTGGATAGCTATAACTTGATCCTATAGAAAATACAATCAGTTCATAGCTGCACACCAGAACTTCCACATTCAATGATTAAGACCTTCCTACATCTCAAGCCAATTAAAACATCTCCTCTATCTTCACTGGGACCACAGTTTTATGGCATTGAAGCGGTAATCATTTTTTTGCCATCTCACATCATTAGCTCTTTTCTGCTTCGGAGAAAAAAACCCATGAATTTTGCATTGAAGACAGCACTGATCCCATCACCAGTACATGTCACACTTCAGCAAGTCCTTCCACTGGGGACAAGCCCTGGACAGCTTCCACACCTGCTCCAACTCCTTCTCAGCACATCTATTAGAAACTTTGACCCATAATTAGCTCAGGCAAAGCCCCAGCTGCAATTAATTACTGGATTCTCCCGTATCCATGTGCACACAGGAACACACGCACAGAGCAAGCCCAGCCAGGCAGCACAGCAATGCTTTGCTTGTTCTATTTCCCAGCTATCAGTGCAATAGAACATTGACAAAAACTTACCAAAAATCTAATGTATTTGAGAAAAACCCCAACCAAAAGCTTCCTGCAAGAAAACAGAGAGCTTGTTCTTAAACTTTGATTCAGCTAGGATTAAATGTTTTCCTTCCTCTTCCTAGGATAAGTTCCAAAACAGGAATTACTAGGGTCTGAGTATATTTAAATATCTTGCACAGATGCTAAGCAAAAATACCTTTTGATAGGTATGCATAAAAGGGGGAAAAAGCCAACTCAAAGAGTTTTATCCGCATCAGCTTTTTTTAGAGTATTTTTTCCCCCAGAGAGGAAAATTTCATCTGTAGCTCTATACAAAATCTCTCCTGGTTTCTCTGTGATATTTTGTATATCAATACATATAAAAACCCCATGAATTCATTATCCTGACTACAGCAATGTTCAACCAATGCATCTAAGATAAGAGACCACAGATTGCACACACTTTTGTCGAAACACAGGATAGGCTTGGGAAAAGAAAAAAGTTTAAAAAAATCAAGAGACTTAAACAGAGAAAAGAAAGAATGGAAGAAAAAAGGTGAAACGTGATTTAAAATTTCATTTGAAAATATACAGGCCTAAATAATAATGGTGGATCCAAAAACCTCAAGTGCTGAAAAAAACCCTCAGAAATCTGATCTTGGGTATAAAAATAGAGGTTTTGGATCTTAGTTGCCAGATACTGGGAGATAGTGAGCCCTATGAACCAAGTGGAAAGAACAACTTCTGCGCTGCTGGGGCTGGTGATGTCATTTCTCTTTTATGAAGACACTTGCCACTACATCCTCTTAAACTCCAAATCTCTGACAACACCAGAAGCTGCAACCACGCACCTCATGGAAAACATTAGCTGAACGTGGTTAACCTCGAGATGAGAGTAAGGAGATTCTCAACATCAATTATTCTTACTGTGGTAAAATTTGACAACTAAACATTGATGTTTGGGGCTAAGAACAGGCAACTCTGCAAAGAATCCTGACTGCTCCTCAGTTACCTTGAGAACTTAACAGAATTGCTACATATCACCTGGACACACAGCAAAGCACAGCACATAATTAACTAGCAGTATTAACTGGGGGGGAGGGGAAGAGGGGTGTTGTGTTTTCTGTTTTTCTGCTCAGAAAATGATATTTCTTCTGTTGTGCATATATTAAAAGCCAGTGACAGTTGTCAATCCCAAGTGTAAATGATGCAAGGGCATGGTCTCCTCCTAAGGCACGGGCAGTAGGTCTCACTCAGGCATTGTTCCACTAAGTGAACTGCTTCACGGCTCACTCCTGCACTTCTACAGATGTTTTCGTTTGTGTCCAAGTGTCAGAATTCGCCGCCTTCCTCTATTACTGAGACCAAAAGGGAGATTTGCTCATGGTCGACTTTCAAAACTTCCTGTGTTTTGCCATGCTCTGTCTTGCACAAATGCCTTTTTAGCAAAATGTCTGCAGGCGAGAAGTTTTTATAATTATACTTTGTCCACAGGACTGAGCTAGTGTTCCTGCCCTTTTTCTGAATTACATGAGGAGAAGAATAGAACACTTTCCTGTATCTTTCTGCAGAAAGATTTTGAGCAGCTATAAAAAAATTACTACAGCTTGAAACACGGATGGCCATTTAGCTGAATTTCTGGCAGCATCGTATTTTTTGATCCATTAAGAGTGAGTGATAGAGATTAACCTAAATGGAAATCTGCACTTCCAATCTGCTCTGCCCACTTTTCTTTACATTGCTCCAGCAGCAGTACTATGGCATCACAGAGTCAGAAGGCCAGGAAGAACCTTCAGAAGTCATTTATTACAATGATTTTCATCTTCTGAAAAGCACAACTCCCTTTTGGGTTATGCAACAATTATGTGAATAGGGGCCGAAACATCGAGGTCAAGTGCTATTAGATATAACCACTGCTGACACTTTCAGGTTCTTTGAATTCAAGAGTAGCATGACCCAGAGTTGGAGAATCACTAGTTTATTTCATCTCTTTAACCATAATTTACTCCTTCCCCATGCTCCAAGGGAGAATCAAATATACTTACATCATTTTTTACAGATGTTTGCTTAGTCTTTTGGAAAACTTCCAATGAATAAGACTCCACAGCCTTCTTTGGCAACATATTTCAAAGCTTCACCATCCTCATTGTTCAAATCTCTGTCCTAATATCTAGTCTGTACTTCCTGTCTCTAGACTAAACATTCCTAAGCTGCAAGTCATGCTTTGATCCTTCTTCCTCTGCATTCTCTGCAGCTGCTGCACACCTCCCTTAACGTGTACTACCCAGGACAGCCTCAGTGGTTCATCTAAAGCCTCACCAATGCTCAGTAGGGTTGAAGGGTTCTGTCCTTTCTTCTGCATCCTGTTTTCCTGCTAGCACACCCAAAGATTGCATCTACTCTCCTGAAAATAGCGGAAGGGGCTATATGGCTCTGTGCTGACTTCCTAATATCAGCTTCCTTGCCTTTCCTGTCAGAGATGCATCTTGCCTTTGCCTCAACAATTCCTGGATGCCAGAAGAGCCATTTGGGGCCCCAGCCCTTAGGAATATAATTTACGCCTGCTGTGAGCTTCTTATGCCGGGACTAGAGCAGTTCCCAGCCTACACCACAACAGAGCTGTGTCCTCCAAGAAAGAACACCAAGCAAGTGCAGCCTAGAAGGCAGTGGAGGACCTAACATTGAGTAGGAACCAAAAAGCCAACAGGTTTCTAGATACATTAACTCCTGTCCTGGTTTTGACTGGGATAGCTGATTTTCTCCCTGGCAGCTGGTACAGTTCTGTGGTTTGGATTTAGGATGAGAATAGCATTGATAACACACTGATGTTTTAGTTGTTGCTCAGTGGTGCTTACCCTGAGACAAGCACTTTTCAGCACCCCAGCTCTGCCAGTGAGGAGAGGCACCAGAAGCTGGGAGGGAGCGTGGCCAGGGCAGCTGACCTGAACTGGCCAAGGGGATATTCCATAGCACAGCACTTCATGTTCCATACATACACTGGGGGAGCTGGCTGGGAGCTGCTGATCACTGGGGGGACAGGCTGGGCATCCACCAGTGGGTGGTGAGCAATTGCATTGTGCATCACTTGCCTGTCTTGGGGTTTATTCCTCTCTCTCTTGCCTATTCTTATTATAATAATATTTAACTTTATTTCAATTATTAAACTGTTCTTATTTCAACCCACGGGTTTTACCTTTTTTTGGATTCTCTTCCCCATCCCACTGGCTGGGGAGGGGGGAAGTGAGCAAACAGCTGCGTGGTACTTAGCTGGTGGCTGGGATTAAACCATGACAATCTCTAATGTATTCCTATAGCTGCAAGGCAAATAAAATGGTAAATCACACAGCTGTGGGTTCCTTGTATTCTTATATCTACAGAAGGCACATGCATACAGGCTACAGAGCTGCCAGAATAATGATTGTGTAACTTCCTAGGACTAGCAAGCCTTGCTAAAGTGTTTGCTGCACTTAGTGCTTCTACATCATCTTTTGGGAAATTAAACACAAAAATCTAGGACGCTACAATCTTACTTTTCAATATTAAACATTCTTTTGCTAGGAAATACAGACATTAATCATTTCAAGGGAATTTGAGCTGAACTGTGTGTCTTTTTTTGGGTAAGTGGTAAGCGAGTGAAAGATGCAAGGTAGTACCTCAGCTGTGCAGTGCAGGGAGCTTGATGCTGTAATCAAAAACTTCTACATTTCCTCACCTGCTGTATTCCATTACAGAATCTTAACAGGAGCTTTGGCCAGATATAGATATTCTTCTCCTTTTTTCCTCCCTGTCCTTGCTCCCTGACATCTGTCTCTCCTCATTTTTTTTGCCAGAGGGCAGAACAAATAGTGTTTTCCTGGCTTGTTCTGAACCACACAGCCACTTGCTCAGCTGAGGCAGGCAGCCTTCTCTTGACTTCTCTGAAAAGTTGCTGTTGCTTCGCTTATCATACCTTTAATTTAGAGTAATGAAGCACTTTGAATATGTGATTATGGACCTATAAAATCAGACCTTCCAAAGCTTTAAATACCTGCTGGAGCCCTCTTATATTCTTAATGTCTCTTATCACATTAAGAGGTTCAGCTGCAGCTCCCATCAGGACTGGAAATATTTCAGCAGCCCTGAGCAAGCCTTTGGGATGACTGCTGTCAGACCCTGGGATAATTTCCATACAGCTCACACCATCAGTGAAATGACCACACTTATTTTTCAGTTTCTGAAATGAAATAAGGAGTTGCATGGCAAGTAAAATTTCCCATGGGAGTTTGGTGAACAGTGTGTGGCATCAAGAACAGACACAAAATGCAATTAACAGTGGGAATCCAAGCTGTGCATTTCAAAGGCAAACAACAATAATTGTACAGTTCCTTCTTGAGTTGTCCAGTCCTGTTCCTGTCCGTGGATTTCATAGACACTAAAAGCAGATGCCTGAAAAAAAAAAAGTGTTCTTTATGAGCTAATTCACAGGTGCCTATGGAGGCAGAAGAACTCCAAGATATTCAACAGGTAGAGAAATGAAGCATAAAAAGAAACACCTTTCTACTGTGTACACATAATCCAGAGTAAATCTGGCAGTAACACACTTGATTCCTGTCTGCAAGAAGTGATATTCTGCAGTTCTTCTTTTAAGTCTCTGATTTTTTTTTATTCCTGAAAAGAGGAAAGCCTCTTTCCTCCTCTTCTTCTGTATAATCCAAGGGACTATGCTAGAACTGTTTCCTTTAACAGAGTTTGAGGCAAAATCTGTTTTTTACCAAAAGCATTATGAGACCTGTATATAAGTGCTACATGAAGGACCCAAAAATCAAAACAGTTACTCTTCTGGAGGAAAGGTTTGGGCTTCTCTCTAACACATTCATCAGTAGAGGAGAACCTGATGGCTTTAGTCCTTCCAAGACTTCAATAAAGACATTAAAGCTCTAGATCTCACACTTACTCCATGACCCTTGCTGGAGAGAATGAGCAATGATCAACAGCAATAGTTTTGCTTCACTTGAGCAGTAGTAGTCTGGGAAATTGCTCTTTCACTCCCAGAGTCCTCCTTGGAGGAGTCCTCAAGAATGCAATCTTTCCTCCACGTTAGGCACTGTCTGCACCAAGCTGCTGGGAGAGCCAGTGAGATAACAAACCCTGTGGTGCTGGCAGTCTGTGAGCCAGCCCACAGCTCCAAGGCTCCTTTTGATCACATGTAAACAGCACCATCCCTCAGCTTTCTCAGTGCCTCTATGAAAACAGCATGTGGAGGCACAGTACCTACCTACAGCTCAACAACCTACACACCACTGAGTAACAGTGGTAAGAAGCAGCTTTTTTCTCTCTTCTCAGAGACATTTGTCCTCAGATTTTCTAACTGGGGTTTATTTAGTCCCATCTGCATTCCTTGAGACATCACCTAAACAGCCACTGGAGCAAGAAAGCCCAATCATGGGCATGTCTAGAGAGAAACGGGACCAGAGAGGAGAATATCACCTAAGTACCTGTAGATGCTGCTGTGGTTGGTTATCTTAGAGATCTGTACAGCTGGAAGCACAAATCACAGAGGCACTTCCCTGCAATATTCAGCTTCCTATTACAGTCCTCTCCCTGATACAGAGCTGAAGGTTCCTGTTCAGAAAAACGAGTTTTCCTGGGATTATTTTTGGTCAGAGTAGAACTACCATTTTCCCTTGTCCAAGCCTTCCTACAACACCCAGTTTTCACTGACACAGCTAATGATGTCACAGCTTTCAGAGTAGCTAAGTCAAGATTACACTTACAAGAGCAATAGCTGTTCATAGATTCATTAGCTTCAGAACAAAATTCAGTGCTTTTTTCCTGTTGAGCTTTTCCTCGAAAAATTTTTACCCACACACAAGCACAACAAATAATGAACAAATACCAACAAAACCCTGTGACTAAAACAAGCAATTCCTTTCTCCAAACTGGAAAGGAATTGACCAAGACCATTAATTTTTAAATATTTCTGAGATATACAGATATAACAGCTACATAGACTATACAAACACTTTCGTGGATGGTATCCAAATTCCACAGCCACAGATGAGAGTACAAAAACCACTAAGTAATATGTGAGAGTCCCACTGCAGTAGCCCCAGAGGAAAGACAGACCCTTTCATCCTAGAGAAATCAGTTTATAGTAACTAGGTCAGATTAGTGGCTAGAAAGGGATTACTTTTAGGAACCTTACGAAAAACAAAGTTGTAAGCAGAGTCAGTGGTTGAGATTTATGCCTCCCTCGTGGTAGGGATCAGTAGAGCCTCTGTAGTGCCCTTCATCAGAGAGTGTAAGCCAGAAAAAGTGGACCCAGGGAGATTTGCTGTTATTAAAATATTTAGGGAATGTGCAATTCCATAGGATCAGGCTGCAGTCACTTTCAGACTCAACCATGCTGCAGATGAACCGCCAGCTACTGAAGCTTCCAAATAATGACTCAACTCATTAAAAGAAAATCAGTCACTATCAAAACCTCTGAGTAAGAGCTCAAAGAGTTGAAGACATCCCTCTCTTCCTTGTGGCTTTACAAGTACTGGAAGTTGGTTCATGGCAGATGAGGGTTTGCTTGCTTAAACACAGTTTAAGCTCAGAGGCAGGAGGGAGAGGTAGAAGTCAGTGTATACCATTTTGGCTTTTCCTGATGAGAACCAATCTGATTCGGGACAACTCTGTTGGAAAGTGTTTTATTTATGACTGGTCCATGGTTATCATATAAAGCCTTCTGCTTTTCCAAATGGGTCTTGTGAGAGGATTTTAATAGCAGTGACCCAAGAGGGATAGGTTACAGTGCTATTAATACCTGAGAACATGAACATCTTTCATGTAGCAATGGATATTTGGACATTGTGGACTTCTTTCTCTGTAAAGTGCCAGCTGGGTAACAACTTCAGGAGACCAGAAAAGAAACACATCACTGTTTTGCAACACAAACTTCTGAAACCCCCCTGACTAATTTTCTCAGCTGTTTTTATCTTTCATAGCTAAAACTATTTACGGATTAAAGTAATTTTGCATAAATATTTGATGCTAGACTTCATTATGAATCTGGGTTTAGTAACAGCGACTAAGACAGAATATTTCACAGACAGCATTTTCCAATACAAAATCATTTAAGCATCTGCCGGCTGCAAGAATAAATGTCTCAACCAACTTGTCAGAGCCTGTCAGGCCTATAATTATGTTCTACAGCATTAAAAGAAACTACTTTTGATTGTGTGGGTATGAATTGCAAAAATAACAATACCAAATTATGAAGGCTACGGGCAGAACAGCCTCAGTGGGAATGTGCACAACGTTTACAGGCTGAGGGCTCCTTATCTGTTGTCCCCTCTGATGTGTGCAGAGGCCCTGGCAAACCTTACATCTCCTGGGCCATCCACCTGCACGGGATTTCCGCTGCAAAGCTGACATGCACCTCCCCTGCTGCAGACTCCAGTATCTCAGCATACCCTGAGAGCCTCCCAGCCTGCCCACCTGGCACATCCTCAGGCCTCGGGTCAGGCCATCTGCTTAGCGGGAGTCCTTCAAAGAACATAGCTGGCATTGGCAGCGTAGGATGTGGCAGTATTTCCTGTCTGTGGCAGCACAGCCACCACACACACCCAATGGATTATTTGAAATCCTCACTGCAGTTTCAGCCTCGCTTCCCAGCCCAAACTCTTTGGTAACGTGGCTTTGGGCTGTTGTGGAGCTCTCAGACTCATCTGCACCCCAGACAGCTGCAAACATTTAAATAGCACACAAGCATCTTTCTTACAGCCTATTTCTAACAAGGCATAGGGTTACAAGTTTCAGTATTTGCTGACTTCAAAGAACAGGGACAAGGATGCTTCTAAACAGTGTTAATTTTAAACTGAAATAACACATTTTCAGCTCACTAATCCAAAACAACTTTTGATGACCAAGGTTTAGGATTATACCTATGCCCAACCTGCATTTCTCACTTGCAGGAGGCAAAGAGAAAGTGCTGAAAGAATTAATAGTTTTACTGCTTGTAATTAGAATGACAGTGATACTATAGAGATAACCTATAAATGATAAAGTATATGTTAATTATATGGATAACAAATCTACTTAAAAACAAATTTAAATTTTAAGTCATTGAAACTAATATAACTTTAAATACTTAATCTTCTAACATTTTAAAAAAATCAATTTCTTACATTAAAACCCTAAGTGTTTGCAAATCTCAAGAAATAACCATAATTTTTAGTAAAAAAAATAATGAATGTCAAGCTATGCTATTAGAATATCTAATAATAGTAGACAAGTATTAGCTGGTCTGCTATTTAAGCCCTTTAGGAAAACTAACCTGCAGTTGGAAAGAAACCCACCACCAAACCCAAAACACATTAAAGGCTTATGCTGTCACATTAATGTCAGGTGACATAGGAAAAATAATTTCTATGATGCCTCCTTTAAAAAAAATGCACAAAACTGTGTTAGGCAGCAGACAGTGTGGAGTTCTGCCAAAACCCCCACAAGGCTGTAAAACGAGCAAAGAAAACTCCAACCTCTAATCTTCATCTCCAGGCTGTCATTCACCTGGAGCCTGGTTGCTCTTCCACAGAATTCCGTGGGAAAACCTCAGCAGCTGACTTCAGTCAGAGTGGAATTAGGCTGCTAACATTCAAGACCTGAGAGCCATCCTTTTCTCTCAAGAGACAATTATCACCCAAGACCAGGTCCATATGGTCTTGTTTTGTTACAGTTCTGCACTAAGGGAGGTTGTCTGCTTTGTTATAGGGTGCTTATAAAGAGATAAAAAAGGCTGTTGCAGGTAAGATAATGTGTAAGTCAGAACTATAATCTCTATCTTGAACCAAGAGAAAAATCTATAAAAGTAACTGCACAAAATACACGTAAGAAAAAAATTTTATTTTCTTGAGAGTTCTGTTATTCTTTGCTGTGTTGGCTGGATTTTAGTCTTGGCACATAGTCAAAACACTGGTCGTGGCTACATTACTCACAATTTCATTTTTGTTGTTGCATCACCAACACAAACTTTTATAGCCTCACATCCAGCTGAATAATACCCCTTAACTATTTCTAAAAAGCCCTAATAACTAACAAAAAACCAAACTAGTTTTAAGAAACTACAGTAGGAACTACGAGTCTATGACCAGCTTAAAGAACACAATGCTTGGATGGGGAAGAAAGCCTTTGTCCTTTTAGCAGCAGCTGGAGAGGTTAATTTCACCAAGCAGTCTGATTGTTGGATGAATCCATACCTTGGGAACTGAGTCAAAGGTCATTTTGCAGGGAAGCAGCCCTCCTTTACCTTTACTGACCCCTGCTCCATCCACAGCCTCTTCCCATGGCATCTAATCCATCCTTCCCAAGACTCTCCCTACCTGTGTCAAGCACACAAATCACCAAACACATCCCTTCTCACAACACTGCAGAGCTCTGTCCCTTCTGCCAGGGCTGGGGACACCAGGAATGCTTGGTGACAATATGAGATGCCATTTCCCCTAGTGGCATCTTCCAGGCTGCAGCAGAAATGGCAACAGGAGTAGCAGACAGCACACTCAGGCAAGCAGAGAGGTGTTGAAGTGCTCAGATAACATATTCTGCTCAAATATGCTGCTATTTCCTGTCTCCTTTGAGTAAAAGTTAATAGGTTGGATGGAAGTGTTTTCAACCAGCCACCAGGCCTGCTGGCATAAGTGATCATAGATGTTTTATTCCAGGAGAAACTGTTCTTCCATTTTGTCATAGGGGATTACATGAAATGCATCATGAGATTCCCAGCATTTCAGTACAGAAGAGAAAGGATCCATCTTTATTAAAGGTCTCCATCTGAAATAGTCACTGAGACTTTTTAATGATTATTTTCCAGGTTGGCAGCAAATGAGAAACAGTTCTAAGCTAAGACTCCACCAATTATTTGAGACATCTACATGGAAGTAGATGAATCTCATTTAAGCCACAGACTGCTCAACCCTGCACTTAAGGAGTTGGCCAAGGACGTACAAATGGATGCATTGGGTTAGAGAGGCATCCATGACGAATTCTGTTATTTGTTTAAACAAGATTAAGATTTCAGCAATCACTCAGAAAAAAACCTGAAGTGGATCAGTGAAACAGTTGAATTTTTATGTCTTATCTTATTGGACAATGGTTCTATGTGAAACTTTTTCTAGAATATGAGGAATAAAACCTTTTAGAGGTAGTACCTCAGGATTTTGTTTGCTTTAAACTGGTCTCTTATTATGTTAGACTTAGGTCAACTGAGTTGTGCACTGGCATCAACATACAGTTTAGATTTCCAAGGAGCAGCTACATTTCCATTAAAGCTCATAAAAGGGCATAAAGACCACAGGAAAATATCTCTGTTTTCAACTGTGCTGCAGTCAAACTGACAGGGTATAAAGAGATGCAGTAGAAACGAAGAATGCAATGTGAATTTCTCATTTTATTGCTTGTGCAGCTGTGTCTCAAGGGTATTTTGCATGGGACCTAGAAGCCGAATGTTATTTTGCTACTAAAAGTCTCATTAGGAAGGTAGGAAATGTACTAGTCACACACCGAAAAAAGCACCATCTGGGCAGAACTTTTCTCAAAAAAAAAAAAAAAAAAAAAAAAAGGGGTGGCAATGAAAGTAGAGATGGGTGACCTTGGCTGAAATATTTGACAACACGCGAATATTCAGGAAAATATATTCAGGAAAATGTATGACTCCAGCACAGAAGTAACAGAAAGTCACAAAGTGACAGTCACACAGGTTAAGAGAGAACGTGTGGCTGTTGGGGAGGTGGGGTGGGTGGGAGGAAAAAAAAGCCAAAAAGGAAAGGTAAAGCAGCAGCAGTTTGGGTTTGAGAGCTGAGAGAGATGATGTGGATAAAGCTGATTGAACAGATACATCTATGGAAGGTTCTTTTCCGACTAGAGAGACCACGTGTAGTGTAAGTCACTCCCTGGGCACACTGCTGATACTGCGCTGAGGATGCTGTCATGCCATCCCTACCAGCACCTGCCATGTGCTACTCTCTGTTTACTACAATTTGGGCAAGTCAGGTTTCCTTCTGTTCTGGTAGGACTGGTAGGGATACATCTAAATTACTATTGACAAGCTGAAGCCTTGATTGGTGTGAAATATGGGGTTTTGCAATGCTGCAGAGCAGACTGAGAACACTGAGGCTGGAACAGTGTAAATAGACGAGAACTAGTCAAAAATGGGAAGTTCAGCATGTCATTTGATATTTCAGCACTGGCTTTTTTATCCAAGTAGTGTGCCAGAATTCAGATGAAAAGCCAAAACATCATGCATGTTTTGTAGAACACGAAGTCCCAGAAAATTTCAAAGGCAATATATTTTTTTTTTAATTGATACCACATTGAAACACGAAGCTATGCTTTGAATAAAAAGCATTTTGTTTTGCATGGAATTTACGAGTCTCATAACACATTGCAATGGTCAAACAAAGGCTATCAGAACAGAGGAAGCCCAAAGGAAAGGCCTAAGGAAGAGAACAGGGACATGCCCCATCTCAATAGGAGCACTTGCAAGGGATGACAGCAATTCAGGTGAACAAGGATTAACATCAAACTGACCTAAAACTTTTTAGTTCAGCAGCTTCTACCTCTAAAGTAAAATGTCATTTTCAGTTTCAAAAAAAAAAAAAAAAAAAAAAAAAAAAAAAAAAAAAAAAAAAAAATCAAGGGGTATAATCAAAACTGTCATTTCCTCCATGAGAAAACATGCTATTAGAAAATTGCTAATGCTTTGGGGGGGAAAAAAGGGGGGGTGTACATACATACATGTGTATTTACATATTTAATGTGCATTTTATAATAAAAATCTTCATACATAATCAATCATTTTCTCAAAAATCTACAGGGCAGAACATCTTCCTGATTGCAAAGGAAGGAGGTGGCAGAGAAGGGTCAAGCAGGGCAGGCACATGAAGGGGGCTGTTGCTTCTTCCCTGCCCAACAACTCACAGGGGAGAGGAGCATCACTGTGCAGCCTTAGCCCAAGTCACAGCTGCTGCCAGCTCCAGGCACAGCATCTCC
The DNA here is from genome assembly GCF_009650955.1 of Corvus moneduloides. Taxonomy (NCBI): domain Eukaryota; kingdom Metazoa; phylum Chordata; class Aves; order Passeriformes; family Corvidae; genus Corvus; species Corvus moneduloides. The sequence goes on from NC_045479.1 coordinate 5,525,754, forward strand.
CCCAAAAAGTGTCTCCCTCCTTTACCCAGGGTGTGACTCCAAAACTGCTGCTGCCAAGATCGTCATCTTTCAAGCAGCCCATCTCCAGACACCAGCAGCATGGGTTTGGAACTGGCTTCCTCTGATGCATCTTGTGAGTCACCCAGAAGCCTCCATTTCCTCTTGTTTCAGATGGTTGTTATTAGCACCAAGCCCTGGTTTTGGTCAACATTTGTTTTCACTAGTTGCTATTTTATACTGGGCCTTAAGATTTTTTCTAATTTCTTTCCCCTGGAAGATTTTCCATGTTTCTTTTCTGTGGAAAAGATGCTACTTGTTGGGATTGTATAGGGTACTCATCTCCAGTTACATAAGAGGAGGTTGTGAGCCCTCTCTCTGATGTTAGAGTCAGCTTTTTTGCCCAGTCATGATTCCCTTAAGTAATCTCAGATCATGTCAGCCCACAGACTGACCAAATCTTGAATGGGAGCAGGCATTAATATTCAGGTAATACTTGCTTATTTGCAATGCTGGTCTTTAAATTCTGCTTCTTGAAAGGAAAAAGTATTTAAAATTATTTAACTTGGCAGGGCTGGAAAGCCTTTGTTTTGTTTCAAATCTCTCCAACACTTCCCTTTCCCTATTATTTATTCTGTGTATGCTCGGAAGCACTTATGTCAGGCTGGCTCTTAATTCTGCACGGAGGAAGCAGAAGGTGAGGCAAGTCGGACAGGATCTGAGATTTCATCTCCTTTTCCTTACTGGTGACAGCAACAGCCCTTACATAGTGCTCCAGATTAATGGAATTTAACAGACAGCGGTCAGAGGGAAGGTATGAGTGTCAAGGCATTAATTTTATCCTTCTCTGAGGTTGTCACCAAATAGAGAGTTTTTTTCACAAGCAAGAGGAAGTTAGGGCAAACTTTAGTACACAGAACTTTAACAGAAAAAAGTATAGCAAAAGAGATTTCTTGAACCTAAGTGGACCAGGCTAAATCTAACTGCACTGCAGTGTTTCAGACATAAAATGCCATAGAGTGAAATGTGTTGCTCCAACCTCAGACCCCCGTGGTTCTCTTGGAGTCTTGGTCTTCAACAACACACATTCACACTGAAGTTATACCTAAACTTAGTAGGACCCAAGAAATAGCAAACTGAATTAAAGATAAATTATCTTTTTAAATGTTAGGTGGTTTTCAGTGGGGAGGGGGAAAAAAGTTCCTATTTTTTTTTTTTTTTGGAAGCTGTAGCTTTGCCTGCACAAGGGGCCTGCTCTGCACTTATGCAGTCAAAGGCACCCTCAACAACTTGTAACAACAGAGATAACGTGGTTATCTCGTGGTACCAGAGAGCTCAGTCCTGCACTAGAGACCAGAGTTCCTCAGCAGGGTTCAATCAGATTCTGGTTTTTCCTCTACTGTAAGAGAATCTCAGGAGCATAAAGCTGGGCTCAAGTGCAACCTCTGCCTCTCTGGGCAGCTGGCTAAAAGTCAGCTTTGCTCTGTGCAGAGTCTGATCTCCAAGCACAGCTACGAGCAGGAAATCAGGCATCTCCTTGGTTAAATACATCATGCAGCAGCTCTGTGATCGAGCAGCTGTATGGCAAACTCATCAGCATAGCCCTAGCTTGGCAGTGTGGCAGACATGACACAAAAAAAAAAAAATTAAGAGCACCACATGTATTTATCCAGATACAGACCTTAGTTAAATACACACACTAAATTATCTCTCTCCTTGCCCAAGTCCTAACTTTACTGCAACATTATTAATACATGACATGTGCTTGTGAATCCACCCTAGGACTTCATGCAGCTACTGAAGAAATGGATCTGAAATCCTACCATGGCCTGTTTTCAAATGTGAAAGACACAAACAAAATGGGTGAAAAATCTGAGTTTTTGGGTTTGGGAATATTTACCGAACAGTTTGAATATTCTGAATGAACCTTATGTAAGAGTCAACATGTTCAAACAGCCAGAAATAGGTCTGCAAAACTTCAGTGAGCAAATTCACAATATTCCTTCGAGTTTTATTTTTAGCCCATTAAAGGCTGTGTGTTTTGCCTACTTCCTGCAGCTTTTGTTTCCTTCCAACAGTCCAGAAAACACCAATATCTCTAAGGATTTAAGCAGAATCCTAGGGTAGAGATCTACACCTCAGTGTCTGTGGTGTCACCCAACAATAATGGAATTATTTCCATTTATTTTAAGCAAAGCCTAACCCACCAGAAAACCCTACCAAAGCATGCCCCAATTAAGTTAAATAAGCTCCACAAGGAGGCATTTTGCACTTGGAGAAGGAGATATACATAATATTTTGCTTATTGTCTCATTACTGCATTTCTTGAGCAAATGAAGAAGGAGTAAGAGACCTAAGCACGTGTGGCCATCCAAGATCCTCCACTTACTCACTCCCTCCTCCTTTATATATCATTTTTGCCTAAAATATCCAGACATTATGATAAGTGAGTAACTTTCCCGAAGAGTAGATCCAAACTAGAGAAGGCTTGCCCAGAAAACAAACAATTAAAATGAGAGGTTGGATTGAGGAGGACAGAGCCAACACAATCATTAAAGAAATAACAAAACAAACAAAAAAATAACTCTCCCTGCCTGTAAATCACTCCAGCCTCCAAACAGCTTTTAGATGCAGCCTCACCTAGAGCTCATCAAAGCAGGCCTTTCTCAAAGTGACAAAGGCATTAGCAGACCACACCCCTCATCTTCTCAGTTTCTATTTCCAGCCCCACTAGCAATGCTGGGAAGAGGAGGATTTATAGACAGTTCTCAGAAGATCCTGCATATTTTCAGATAAGTAGTGTTCATAGAGAATTGATTTGCACACTCAAAACTAAGAAAAAAACCACAAAAAACTCCATAATATGAGGAGCTTATGTTCCCCTAGAAAACAGTAATTGCATTGGTTACTAATTGATGTGCTGTAATGCCTAGATGGAAAAGTCATCAGCAGGTTGTGAAAGAGAAGAAAGAAAATTTTCTAATAGCTTATAACACCTGCTGCAGAGTAAACAGCAGCTTTTACTTCAAACATTTTTAAACTACTTTATGAAACACACTTCCAGAAATCACTGCCTTCTTCCTTGAAATCTGTCACCTCTGGGGTGCAAAGTGACCATAGCAGAGGGACTAACTGTAGGTAAATGAGGAGCTGGCTCAAGGCACACTGAGCTGCACACAGGTAGGTAGGAAGTCAACAACCTTCTCTCCAAAAAGACCTGAGACAACACAAAATCCCTGGTCATGGTATAACCCTGAGTGGAGCTAACCCTTATCCTGCTCAGCTGCCAAAAGAAATAGAAAGACCCAACAGAAGCTGCTGTAGTTTTAAGACAAAAATCTTCATCTTGGCAGACAGCATTTTCCAGCACACTCTCACGTGGAACAGTCTGATGTCCCCAGACATGTCATAAGAGTTCTTGAGAAACATGCCCTTCCTTTGGGAAAAGGGGCTTTAAGAAGGTTGCAGAGTTCAATCTGTACACCTTAATTTATTAAAAACATTTTCCTCTTACATGATACCTAACTTTTTTCATAAAAGTCTCCATTTTAGGAGTGCATTATGAACAGTGGGATTAGAAAAGTGGTAAATCTGGGAAATGGAGCAAAAACAGATGCCCTGAGCCTGGGCAGAGGGGAACTGCCAAGGTTCCACACATGGGAACTTTCCCAGCAAGGGCATGGACTCAGAATAGAGGTACTGACCCACCAGGAACAAGTGCTGCAGAGCATTTTAGGACTAGAAGTGAATACAGCTGTAACTTCTCATAAAACAAAGCAGGGAAATTCACTTTCCTGAATTAGAATGTGAATGGCATCTATATGTGTGTGTGTACATGGTTCCTATCCTTGTGAACTGCTCAGAGGAATTGCTGACAGCCAGAAATTGATCCTATGTTCTGCTGTTAGGTCTCCAGCAACTCAGGAGGTCCAAATGCAAGAGACCTTAATTCAGTAGTAGCTTGAGCCTGAGGAAGCTGTCACTGACACATCTGGAGTCAATGCACTGGGAGGTGGACAGTGTAATATTTTATTTTCCTATCCCCAGAGAAAAATTTGGAACCAAGTCCTTATGCATTTTCTTATTCTGCTGGAGAGGGCTGATTGCCAGGCTGCATTCCCCACAACATGTATCCCAACATGACTCTGCTTTGCCTACCTTCATGACATACCTTAAGTACTCATTATAATTTCTGAGTGTTTTGGACATTTATTTTACATGTGCTGATGGTAATCTGGGGACAGTTTGTAAACCAAAGGGCACTTTCTGTTTGTATTTAAAATATTTACAAAAAGCAATTATTTTAGTCCATTAAAGACGTCACCTTGGGCAATTTATTCCATTCAGCCACGTAACAGGGGAATTCCCTCCAACAGAGAATTGAGCAGGGCAGGCGTAAGGAATGTTTTACTGTTCAAGGCTAGAAATTTCTTCAAACCAAGGAAGAAAACAGTACACATTCTGGCTTGCGTTAACTCGCACTATTATTTCTTTTATATACCTTTTTCAAATGCAATTTTGTACTTGACACAAATTGTCCCTTAAGCAGTTTTGCCAGCAGGTTCCTATGATGCTTCCATTGTCACCCTTTGTTAAGTATTTTCCTTGCAATTTCTGCCAGGGAAACAGGTTTGTGCATTCGTGTTGGCAGGACTCCTGACTAAAAACCATAACTATATTGCCCAGATTAAATCCCTGATCCAAAAAGCACTACCTTCCAAATAGTTCCTGCAGCTGGAAGGCAGCAAGATGCCCTGTCCTTGTTGCCTGGGCTGCAGATTGTCTGACCCAATTTCTTCATTCTTGTTAATGCTCTGCAAATCCTCCTTGACACCTGAAGGAGCCCTTTCACTTGCCACTCAAGCAAACTATAATCTTGTGGTGTCCCTATAAGCTCTGTCAGGCTTCTGCTTTTTCCACTTGCCCAAACACCTCCAGACTAATATAAAAACACATGCAAAATGCACGTGGATAACACACACACACAGCTTGCCAAATTTAGATGTGCTCGCAGGTTAAATCCTGCGGGTATGGATATAATGTTGTTTGCCTGATTAATGGCACCCAAGTCCAGACATTTCCTACTGAATGCTGACAAAATTACAGGTCAAACTTGTGGTCTCGGTGACAACACCCAACAGCTCAGCTGGAATGGTTGTGTTGAGATTTAAATTAAGTCTAGCACAAAACAGTCTGGGAACTTTTGAAAATACCACAGCTCAGCAAGCCTTTTGCACACGTGAAGTTAGAAAGCCACAATTGTAGCTTCCCCTTGCGACTAATCGTAAAAGCCAAAACTATATCTTGTACCTGAAACCTGAGGGTAATTTATCCTTAGGAAAAAAGCAAAAATAGGAGAGAACCCATGCAAAGGGCTCCTACAGAGCGGCGGGGTCAGCTTCCCCTCCCTCCCAGAAGGCGGACTGAAGCAGCACATTACATCAGCGCTCCTCTTTAGCCAAACCCAGCGCTCCTCTTTGGCCAAACCCAGCTCCACCTTCCTGCCCTGGCAGGGGAGAGGCAGCACAGCCTGGAATGCGAGCCTGCCGTCTGGGCAGCCCTGATGCTCTTCAAACAGGTGATAGCATCATAAGAAAGCCCTGCTACGAATGCGTAACCCAATAACAGTGTCAAAGGCTTTAAACTGGTCAGGTTGAGCTCGTGTGAACGCTGCTGTGTCTCTTTAATAGGGCGGCCAAGGTGGCTGATGGAGCAAACAACCTTTAAACACAGCTGGTAAATGCTCCTCGTCAATAGCGCAGCTCTCAGTGCTGACAGCACAGGGGCTAATTGCCCCTTCTCCCCTTCCTCCTCGTTGTGGGTAATTGACATTAAGCATTTAGACACGTCAACCAACAGCAAATAAGCCAGTTCAAAAATTTGCTGATAAAATTCAACTTGCCTACATTACATTATCAACATTTTCTTCTCCCAGCAACGATCATGTCTCTTTCCATTCCCATTCCTTTCCTACTTGTGAGACCACATTGTCATTCACAAGAGATTCCCGAGAAGCGTTGGCACAGATTTTTGGGCACCCTACTCGACAAATGCTCTTTCTCGAAGTTCAGAGTGGCCAAGTTGCATGAGCCTGGTTTACACATCTCAAAAATCCTCAGAGAACAAGAGAACCTGTCATTCCTCTCTCCAGCAAAAATATTGGCCTCTCTAGCTATTTAGGGATGCAGATTCACGGTTTGCTAGCTTTCTTAAATACCTGTCCCCCCCGGATGGTTTATTAATCTTCTTTCAGCTAATTATTTAAAAAGCTGAAAATTGTTTCTTCTCTCTGTCCATCCTTCTCTTCCCACTTTCTCTAGATTGCACGCACAGAGACCACAAAGCATAAAGATAGTTGAGTATCAGATTTGCATACCAAAGCACTCGTATCTTGAGGATATTTCTACTAACTCAAAAGCAAACCCCTCTTTCACTAAGCAAACAAGGATTACTTAACAAAAATGTTCACAGGTGTACAAGTTACTGGAATAAAGGATCTTATCCCCACCTGGCATGGAAAGTGCTGACAATGACAAAGACAATGCATAAGCCTTCAAAAGTGTACTTTTAAGCACATCTTTACTTCTGACAACACTACTCCCAGCTTTTTAACGCTGGAGTGATTCCTTCATCTATTTGCCAAGAAAATATGGCTGTTTTCTGGATGCTTCACATACAGACAAGTGCCAGTTTTATCACCAATGAATAAATCAGGTGAGACAAATGGAGTAGCTCAACATAATCTTGCCTTCTTAGTGACAAAGGTGGTGTTTGAGTCTTCGTTTATATTTGTGACGCCTCGGCTGTCACCAGGACACACACATTCATTCGTGGATGTGCTCACACACAACAGGCACAGCCACACGCGTTCAGCTGCAGGTTGTTAAGCTGCTTTTAGCACCTGAGACATACAAGTGCTATTAGCAGGTTGTTCACGCCAAGCCCTTTCCCCCAACACAGCCATTACCCCGTTATCTCACCGGCATTATCTCCGCATTAAATTACAGCAGTTGCCCTCTGCAGTGTCTCCAGCTCACTGCTGCGGATTCCGGACACTCGGCATTTCTGGAGTCTGCACGGGATGGAGTTTCACTCTGTGACTATTCATGTTTATGTATTTTACAAAGATGACTTCCATTATTATCTCATTTTTCTATTTTAAAGACAGCACTGCAGCCAGCAACCAGTGATTTTGGGAGCTCGTTTGGGCCGTATTGCAAAGGTATCCAAAGGTGTTTCAGACACCTCTGCTTTGCAGGGCTGGACAGGACACACCCAAGCAGGTGAGCTCCTACTTCACAGAGCCCATACTGAAGCGTCTTCACGTCTGTGCCCATGTTCAGTACTATAAAAGGAAGGAAGACACTGATTTTTAGCAGAGTTGAGTCAATTTTTAACTAGCCAATGTAGTGCTCCTTATTGCTAGGATATTCTGCATCAATGAGGTTGAAATTTTGCATAGAAAAGAGAGCTAGTTCCCAATGGAGAGTTTTTACGACCTGGATGTAACTTCTAGGTCCCTGTATTTCTTTGGGAAGCCATTTAACAACATTTTAACAGGTGAAAGAGAAAGATCTCCAGCACACAATTCAATTTTATTTAGTCACAGAAGCTAAAGAGGTTCTCTCTTTGACACTAAAACCCTTAACTTCAAGTAGCCTTGTGCGAAAGTCAGCGTAGAGATTTGCAGATATTAATATTATCCCATCCCAATGGCAAGCCAGCTTTTTCAGCAGCTGTGAGGAGCCCTATAGAGAATGTACACATTTAAGAAATATGGCAGACTCCATAATTTTCAAAAAAATTATATATAAACATGTCTGATCAGCCCCCTGCAAGGAGGATATAATTGATATTAAAAGTGGTAACGCTGTAGGCTCAGATGGATTCTGATTACACATTATCAAATATTTAAAACAAAAGACTGTGGGCTCTTGTGCAACAGTAATGCGGGGGGGGGGGGAAATGACAGTCTTTCCTTTTAAGTTTATACACAAGCATCTATTTGGGTGAGATATTACTTACTGTACTAAAAATATGCATCTGAGCAGTTGTAGATATTACAACGGGATTAAAAGAAAAAATTCTGAGAAATTCAGGCTCCATTAGGGTCACAGCATTCATTGCAGTGGCAGGGGTCATGTTACACCTGGGGTCAATGAACACAAAAGAACCCCCTGGACACGCTCAGGAAAGATGATAAAAAAGTCCCACCATTTAGGGTGGGACCTCAGAAACAAAATTGAAATACATTTAAGTAGCAAGACACTAAACAAGCTGCAGGAGCTGGCATATCATAGACACAATTCATGGGATGTGTTACCAAGGAGATAATGTTAATAGGGAAGAAACAAGAGAGTAGGAGTGGAATTAAGTAACTATTCTTTCTGCCTGCCGAGTCAGTTGTGTTCGTGTATATGGAAGGATAAATAATCTATTTTTAAAAAGCAGTCAAAAGCATAGCTCTATTTTAAATATAGTTACTGCAAAGCTAGAGCTTTAGCTCAGTGTAAGGGGTTTGTCAAAGAAAACAGCTCAGGCAGGAGGGTTGTTTTGTTTGTTCCACCCCTCCCCAAACACCTTCTATTTGTGAGAAGACATCTACAAACATTAACAAAAAGCAATTTTTGGTAAAAATAATGGGTGCCTGGAGCTCCCAGCACTTCCTCCCGTCCCCAGAGTGACAGCTATAGTATTAGTGTGCTCAGCCTCTAAACAATCAGCTTTAGGTGTGCTCCCAGCATATGAAAGCCCTCACACTGCAGCAATGAAATACTGAAAAATCTCAGTCCTCATAACCAATTATTAAATTACTGTATTCATGGAAAGACCGACAAAACAAAATGCCCTTTTGAAATGGAGATATTTCAGCTTCAGATGGATACACAGTGCTTTTTTTTGTACAGAAATTGACGGGAGCTATCTAGATTTAAGGAAAATTTCTCATCCAATAGGTGGTGCTAGCAAGTTCTCCGGTTATCTAAATAGCTGATATAAGTATTTCAAAAAAAAAAAAAAAAAAGGACAGGAAAAAAACCCCAAAATAAAACCCACTAAGAAGACCCAAACCCAATATTCTGCAATAGCAGGCTTCTAAAGTACACTTATCTTTACTATCTTAGGATTGTTATTTCCCTCTGAAACGATCAAGTTTCTTTTATTTAGAAATTTCTCCAATGTTCTCATCAAAACTGCATCTGATAACACCAGCTCTTGTGTGGCTGCACGATACCAGTGACCAGCTATTGTACTTTCAAATTTCTGCTCTATTTCATATGTCCATCATTCCTTAAAGTGAAAGGGGATTTAATACTCCTACAAAATTTCATAGTGATATTATATTCTCTCTTTCAAGGCACCAGATTTTTTCTAATCTTCCAATTGTAATATATTATTGAACACAGGAACTGGCTTCTTGAGGAATTCATAAAACATGAGAACTAGGTCCAAATCACCTATTTTCAGATGTCTTCTCGTTATGTTCATCTTCCCCTCAAGAGATGAAAGGTTCACGTTTATTCAGGCACAAGGCCAAGCCAAAGGTACATCTTTGGCTCTGTACCACAAGTGGGAAAACTAACTCTGGTTTTCATGAAATGAGAAAGAGACAATAGAAGATCAAAGTAGAGCCAGTTTGTGGCAAAATAGTCCATGAATGATTGGATTAAACACCAAGCCATCCCAGACCTTGGCGGCAGAAAGAAAAAATAAACCATTGATGATGTCAAAATACCTGTGTTTCAGAACAGAATATTTCAGCTTGTCATTAAATTTCAAAAAAAGCACTTAATCTAACAAAATATTAAGTCCACAGTACATACAACGCAATATTTTAGATTTAAAAAATTTTGCAGGTCCCAAAACATATTTTTGCTTTTTCATCTAGTCATTATTTACCGTACACAAAACAATATTCTTCATATTTTTGCCCACTTTTATCATGTTTTCAACATTAGTTGGACACCGAGTACAACTTCACAGAAATCACTGAACTTCTTTGTCTGCGTGACGAAACTATAGCCTTCAGATGCTACATTTATACATTAAATTGCCATTTCTCCCATTTCTTTCATCATGAAATGGGGAAAATTCCTGAATTTTCTTGTGTATCAAGTAACAAATGGCACTAACACAACAGCAAGCACAATGCACATCTCACAAAGTACTTTGATAATTTCCCAAATGTCATTTATAGTGCGGGTTATTTATGATAATATTTCTTACGGTAATAGTAAATGCCTTGGGCATATTTTTATTGCTTAAGACTTTGCTTTTGAAAGACCTCACTGCAGCACTCTGCTGTTGAATTTTTGCTAAGTGGCAGGGAAACCACCATTTTTCTGTTGGGCAAATAAGCAAAAAGCATATTGCTGAGGTTCCTTATATCTTTTAAGAGCACTCTGCCTTCCCACACTGCTTTAGATCCAACTGCTTCCGAGTATCTTCAAATCACTGGCATCATAACACCTCCCAAGAAGCAGGGAAGAGATAAAGAAAAAAAAAGTAATTAAAAAAATAAGAAGAAAAATCTGTATTTCAGCCATGGCTGAAGCCTTCCCCACCTCAATTCAGGGAGAAGAGAACATTTGTAGCAGAATAAAAGACAACATGTGAAGCTTATCCTATCCAGCCAAAAGAGTGATTTAGCAGAGAGGAATGCATTTCCTGGAGTTGGAGAGGTTGACACCCCAAACCTTCCAAAGAAGCACAACTCATGACTGTCAGTAGGTTGAACGCTGTAGGTTTCAAGCCACTGTTCATGAGGCTTAATGCCAATGTTTAAGCACTTTCTGGGGTCCAAAGGGGGAGTCTGCTCACTTAGCTCCTCATCCCTGAGCACTTCCCATGCACCTCAGCTCCACCAAAAGCCAGCCACGGCTCTCCTGCGGGTTTATCCTTCACCCTGATCTGCCTCACCACAGAGCAGCACAAGAGGTGTGGCAGAAATATATAATTAAAGGCAAGAAAAATGAAAGTGCACCTCTTTGGCAAGGTCCACAAATGATAACTGAACCACAGTTTTCCTTTTGTTTGCCCATTACCTTCAAAGAAGACAAAAGCCCTGCAACATTCAGCCCATATTCCATAACCCCAATATCCTGAATATTATTTCTGGTTCAGCACTTCTTCAAGATTGCAGCACACTCTGATGTTGCTGCACTGTGCTAGAAAAACACCTGTCTGTCTCTGCTGCACTCCCCAGCTGTTGAGCACCAACATCTTGTTCACTTCTGGGAGACAGGAACAAGTCTCCAACACCTTGGGGAGCAGAGCAAAGGAACTGCCTTCCTTATAGCCACGAATAGTTCACACAAGGACTGGAGTTCATACAAGAACCTGACTTAGCTTGCAAACACAGGAAGTGAGACCCAACACTATTATGCAATCAAGGTATATGTTGGTGAAAATGCTGCAGTTATCAAGTTGAAACAGCTTCAGTACCTTAAGTGCTCCCAGTTTTCGGTTGGGTTTTTTTTTTATTGAAAAGTATAATCCACTCCTAACTTGTCCAAGTAGGAAATCAATGGATGCAAGAAATGCCAAGGCAAGTTCAACACATACTGCTGCCTGTTTGCTCCATACTTCATTATTTGCAGAGCTGTAATGGCTCTACCTTTCTTATGCCAACTGGGCTGACACCTTTAAGGTGCTCTTCATAACCTGAAGCTGTTTGAGCAGCACTTCCAGACCAAAGCCCTGAAAACAGGCTGGTGTTTGTACTGCTGAAGGAAAAAGGTCCAACATTTATAGTGCCAGTCAGAAATCAAGGACACCAAAGACATTTGTCTACTACACCAGAGCCTTCCTGTTCACCTCAGCTCATTTGCTTTCCCTTCTGTCTGTCAAATGAACAGTAGAATCATCCACGCCCGAGAATATTCTTTACACAAAACATCATAAGTTGTCATCAAAATAAAACAGGCATTTTCCTCTTTTATTTCTGAGTTATTGGCATCAAGAGTATTCCAGAGCCCATTCCTCTTGAGATTATCAATATTATTCTTTCTCAGGTAAGGATAAAATACATCAAAATGTTTAGAATTCTGAATACCAGTCTTAACATGGGACCTGTGAATGACCCTGATCTTGAAAAAACAAGACAGAAAGAATGTGCCCACAGTTACTAATGGGTTAATTAAATTCAGAAATGGTGTCGAATTCCTCCTTTGTAAAGCAGTTTTAATAGTATTTTGCATAGAGCTCAATTAGCATACTTAAAATAATTGGTAATGGACTCAACTTGCACTTTCACGCCACAATTAAAATGCATCTACAGCTAGAGACACCTGCATCACATTACCTTGGATCTAGACAGATTCAGTCACCTCAGTGACTTAGCAAGAAACATTAGGTAGCCATGATCTCAAGTGGCCTAAAATCCCTGATTTCTACAACAAATCACAAAACTTACAGGCTGAAAAGTCGTCTTTAAACCAGCAGAGACCCACATAATGATGGTCTTGCAGCTAGGCCACTGTGAAGCCCCCCCTTGCCCTCTGCACTCCTAACACACAAACTCTGCTTGTCTCACAGCCTCTTTATTGCTCAGGAAGCTTCTGTCTGCCAGGCACAACTCCATCCATTGTGGTGTTGCTCCACAGGGCAGACACATTTAGTACGTAATTATTCAAAGGCACCGAATTTTAACAAACCATATTTTTCAAACCAGTCCACTCTGTTAGATGGAAACCTTTTTAGCTTGACTGGCAGGTTGACAATTTGGCATCCCATCATTTTAACGAGCTACATAGCTTTTGAACAGAGTTTAATTAAAATTGGCTATACTACATACACTGCCCTGCAGTTTATAGTACAATTTTCAGGTCAGATGTACCTATTAGTGCTACCTTTTGACAGTCACAACTCTCCCAACTAAGCACACTAAACATTACTCGACACAGGCTGCAAGAGCCACTAGATAGCAGCAAATCGAGCTGTGTGCTCATCAGTATGTACAGTGCCCTCTCCCCCACCCCTTCACTGCATTCACAAGCAACTGTGCTCTTAGCATTCACTGTGCAGCCTATGCAGAGGAACACTTGGAAAGGGAACATAACACAAAAACCCCATGGGCTTCCCATAAACCAGCCACACGCTAGAAGCACACGTGTGCTGTAACAATTGCCAGCAGGCCAAGGATCAGCAATCTCAACAAGAAAGGCAAGCAGCAGCAAACACCCCAGCTCAGGGATTGCCAGCCTGGGGCTGTACTCACATGGGTGCTCGAGCAGAGGGGTCAGGGAGAGCTGGGAGCTGCTGCTCGGCAGGTGCCTGTCTGAAGGGAAGCAAGCTCAGCTTTGCAGAGAAAGGCAAGAGAGCCAGTCTTTATGCCCCACAGTACCCCAGTGGGGAGGGACTCCTTCACACCCTTAATGAGGGTCATGAAGGACACCTGGGCAGCCCTCTGATTTTCAGCACAACAGTCTGGGTTCCCTGTCCTGCACAGGAGCACCTTGTTAGAGGTGATTTGCTCTAAGGAGAGCAACCTGTGCTGGCCAAATCAACGCCTGTGCTCTTTTCAGCTTAGCAGTGAGTCAGGTTTGGAGGTAACACAGCCCTCTCAAGGTCGCTCCAGTGATCTTCTGTGATTCCTAGAACCAGAGAACTGAAGACAGAGCTTTCTTCACCCTGGTTTTCATTTCTTTTGCTCCTTTGCATACTGTGCCACAGAAGGCAGTAAGTGGACTTGCACTTTCATATTTTACTGGACATCAAAGCTGGTGATGCACTTGAAGAAACCTAGTGAAACAAAGATAAGCTCAAAGGCTTTAGTAACAGGCATTTCTTAGCACATGTGGATGCAAGAAAAAGTATACATAGAGGAGAGAGTACAGAGCTGGGCAGAAATTTACTACAGCTTTGACAGCAAAGACAGAACAAGAGGAAAGGGGGAATTTCACTGCCTCCCATAAGAGGTCTTGAAAAGATTAGATCAAAGGAGCAAAGCTGGTACGGTGATATTGCACAGCTCCTGTTAACCTTCTCTGGGCCAGCTGGGGTCAGGTCTGTCCCTGCAATCTCTCAAGCAGTGTTTTGTTCCTCTTTGTGACAAGCACCGAGGAGACATGAAACACTCAGGTCTTAACTCCCCATGGTGGAGAGGCTCCACAAAGCTTCAGTAAAGTCAATACCGGTTTGAAATAGCCAGCAATGTGGCAGGAAAACCCAAAGGTGCACTACTCCACTCCACTGGAGGGAGGAAGCAAGCTGCCAGGAAAGATCAATGAGGAATGAATTGTTTCCTGTTGGGGATGTTTACATTTTAAGCACTCTGACCATAATGGAAGAGACTGAAATTAAGACTGACATACACTTTGGAAAGCAGCAATTCCTCACACCACCGACTCACCCTGAGCCTCTGTGTTGACGACCACATAAAACTGAAAATTTTCAGCTCAGAAACAGAGTTTTTGCAGCCCTAGGGTGTTCAGAGTTGGGCTTTGAACTTGAAGCAGCTCTTTAGAATACATCTTGGGAAAAGATGGTACACTGTTATGTGGAATGACTGACATAAAAAGCATAAGGAAGGCTTCCTAGCAGTTCCATCTTCCACAAAAAGAACTGTGTGTGCTCATGCAGGTGCGTTTGCTGTATTCAGGCGGGTGTAAAAATGCACAGTGACTGTGGGTATATGCAAGCAGACAAGAAATAAATAAGAAAAAAAAAAGTTATTATTGGAGAAAACAATTTACAGATGTTTGTCCAGAACATATACAATTACTAAAGAACAAAACATAATACTAATGAAAAAATGAGAAGCGAGTAGCAATGCTAAAAGTGCTAGACATGGAGGAATCATGAGAGAAATCAAACAAGGAGCAACAGCTCTCCTCCGTATCCTATCGCATCTCCAAGGTCTTTTACCCTCCCAGATAAGAAAAAGAATGCTCACTGCCATTACAGAGACCACAGACTCATCAGTGCCTGCAATATAATTAGAGCTAAATTTCAGGTTATGTGTCAACAGCAGTCAGGCCACAAAGTGCAGATGCTCACTACTGAAACTATGGGAAGAAGCAACTGGTAAGATTGCAGTATGTCACATCCCTACCCCCAGGAATCCACCCTCAGCCTTCAGGAGAGCGAAACAACATCTAAGCTGAAATAAATCAGTAAGTTGAGGATACAAATACATTCCTTCATGAACTCAAATCCTGAATTCCAAATGACTGATCAGGGAAGAAGACACACATGCTGGGTAAGGCTTTTTTGATATTCTGACAGCAAAAGTCCATCTGAGTCAGTCAACTAAAAATACAGCTTAAAAAATGGAAGAGGTGTGACTTACTGACAAGTCTTCTCACCCACTCTTTTATAGACTCAGAACATGATAGATGGAAAATGGAAAAACATTTGGGTAAATTGTAATTAGAACTCTGCACACAAATTAGTAATGGAACAGTGAGGGAGCTCCTGCAATGCAACAGCTCAGGTCCCAGCTAGGAAACACAGGACGGGGAGAGGATGGGCCGCAGGGGGAGACTTGCTGGATTCTCCTTCACCTCCAGTGCCAGTTGTCCTGCTACAGAGCTGGTCTGAGCAGAAAACCTATTAAGGATGCCAGGAAAATAAGGGTGAAGCCTGAAGGATGAGTTCTACTCGGATTGTCACGCAATTATTTTTCCTTTCCCTTCTTCTTTTTTATTTTGACAGATTTTAAGGTGAGTTTTTCAAAGCCACCCATTCTGGGACTCCAGATCTTTTAGACAACTTGAAAAATCTCCCTCTTGGTCTCTGCTTTGCCTGCATTAGCAGGCATTTCAATTGTCTCTCTCAGGACGAGGGCTAATAACTCAACTTCTGCTCAAAGTAACTAAAAAGCTGGCATCCACTCTCAGGTGCTCCTGCTCAGTTTGGACATTTGGAGATCTGTAATACCAAAGAGGACATTGTTTCTAAACTATTTTGAAAGATGGTGTTCACACTCCAAATACCTAAATTAAATCTGATCTTTGCATAACATATACAAGCACCAAAAGAATTTCTTGTCTGTGGATTGAAGAGGTTCTTTGTTCATTTGTTCTGCTTTTCTTAAGTTTTTATGGAAGCAGAAAAATTTATTCTTTTCCAAATAACCTGTTTGGAAAAGAACATAGTCCTGGGCCCCTAATTCTAGTTTTGCAAATAAATCTAGTTCACTGAGGGTGGAATCAGGTCACCATGATAGTGAAAACTGTTCAACAAGAGCTCATGCAAGAGAACTGGAAAATTAGAATTCTATGCACAGAATCACATTGCACTAGAGCTGCATTAAAACAAGTGCACAGGACATACGTTGTGCTAGCAGGGATCAGGATAACTAACACAGACAGCACAAATTTAAAGCAGTAGTGAGATGCACACGAGACCAAAGGAAAGAAGGAAATTTGACAAATATATAACCAAGTCAGGAATACTGTAGTGTGCAAAAGTCATTTGCAATGGTTCACCTGCTTTAGAGAGGGAGCCATCCTGCTTGCAGCCTGTGGTGCTTTAAGGTGAAGGCTATGCCTACCCGTACTGGGGCTGGCTGCTGTTGGGATCAGCTGGAAGCTGTCACACATTCCCCTCAATTCTGTCTCCTTGTGTCCACATCAGGCTGCTGACTAATCCCATCTGTCCTTGCAGCAGGTGAGCCTGGCCTTTTTAAAGAGGACTCCAGCACATCTTTTATGAGTAACACAGTGGTGGTACAGCATGGCAGCCACTGGCAGAAAACACAGAGTCACTCGGGACGTGAGCTTCACTTGAGTCAGGAGCAGTGAGCTGTCCCCAGCTGCTGGTGCACACAGCAGGAAAATGCATCGTGGCAAGCTCAACCTTTCCCCCCTTCAATATCAAGTGGGTTCAACCCCAAGCAAATCTGGAATGCATTTCCAGTGTTTGGTCAGCATTTTTCATTCCGAGCCAGAACTAATAAACAGCTCTTAAAATGCAGAGGAAAATGTATTCTCAGGGAATTACAGAATCACAGAATCATTTAGGTTGGAAAAGACCTTTAAGATCGAGTCCAATCTTCAATCACCACCTTGTCAACAAGGCCTTGGCACCGAGTGCCACACCCAGCTGTTTCTTGGACACCTCCAGGGATGGTGGCCACCCTGCCTCCCTGGGAAGCCCGCTCCAAGGTTTGCCAAGCCTTTCCCATGAAGTTATCCCTCCTGATGTCCAGCCTGAACCTCTCCTGGTGTAGCTTGAGGCAGTGGCCTCCTGTCCTGTTGCTGTCGCCTGGGAGAAGAGCCCGACCCCCACCTGGCTCCAGCCTCAGGGAGTTATAGAGATCAAATTAGGAGCTTCCATCAGCTTTCTTTTTGTTGCCTAATGGAAAGCTTCAGAGCTGTCCCAGCAACACAGTTAAAGACTCAAACAAATGGGAGAACTTAATCAATACACGACAAAAATAATATTGGCAAATATCTGAGGAAAGAGTAGAGTCCCAAGAGTAGCTAGTCAGTGAACCAACCACAAAAATCAATACACTAACAGCAATTGTGTGCTCCAGAAATTGCAGACTACCTGCCAAGGCATGGTGGGCAGAGGAATTTGAATTATATTTGTAGTCTTCTAATAAGTATTGCATTCCATGTTGCAAGATTTCATACCAGTAAATGCAATTCCTCTCTCATTTATGTTTCCATACCTGTCCACTCAGAATGACAAACAAGAACCATCTCTCCAGCACTGTTGTACCTAAAACATGCTGAAGGTTAAGGCTCTAATAATTAAATATTTCCAGCAATTGTTTGAAGATGTTAAAAAATGTTTGGAATTGCTGCACTAATTATGTTTGACACCATCCATTGAAAAGAAAACTCTCTAAGTTTAATACGATATTAGTGGGAACTCTTGCAACCTGAGATATTGCTTCTTAGATGTGTTTGTGGTGTTCCATGTCAAATTCCAGGGATTAGATCTCCCATGATGGATGCTTGGTGTACAACCAGAGAACAGGCTGTGAGTGTGTTGTAGACCGAGGCTAATCCCTACAGAGCAGATACCTCAACCACTTCTCTTGTGAGGCATTAAATCAGCTCAGGAAATTAACAGCAAAAAGAAGATGTTCCTGTACTGTTCCACACAATGAAAAATTTTGTTTCAGACTAACCAGACTCAAAATTAAATATTTTGCTTTCTCTTCCAAGGAAAACAAAACACTGGTAACTTTTTTTTTTTTTTTGAAGGAAAATGTAAGTTTTTCAAAAGACAAGTTTTATTTCAAGTAATGTTTCAAGAAAATGTTGCAATAAATAATAACACAGACCAAAGAAATCCTCTTTCATTTGCAAACTGCTTAAAACTGTTGCAAAACCTAATCCTCTCAAGAGATATCCTGTTCCGAAACTATAAAAACAAATCACTTGTGTGATTCTCTCTAATGAAGAGACTTTCTGAATTGGAGGCTGCAAGGGAAAGCATAATCAAAATTTTAGTTATATAAATTTTGGTTATATATCTCCGATTTTACTGTGAACTGGATCAAACATATTTTCTATGCTGTCAGAAAATTTCAGATGTATGCCTTATAACATCCCAGCAACCTTAGTATGTGTTCTCAGACCATGATTTGAGAACCAAATTTCAAATAGAGGGCTGTGTGAGATGTCCATTGCTGTATTAATAGATGAGTATCGAAACAAGCGTCCGTGATGAAATATTGCTGCTGAGACATCACAATACAAAGCAAACCAGAAAGCTGTCATGTATAGAAACAGAACTTAGCAACCAAAACTAAGTGGAAAAAATAGTCAAGAGATTCTGCAGCGGGCATGTTACCAAAAGCCTATTTCACTGTTGTGGTAATAGTTGTAATAAATAGCCAAGATATGCTTAAAGCTGCAGATACCAAGAACCCTTTCATTTGCCATTCCTCATGTATCCCACTGGGAAAACTTCCATCTATTTTGGCTTCACGCTTCTCACCCCGAAACAAGAACTGATCAAAATAATATATTTTCCTATATATAATCTGTGCTACATCTGCCTTTTAGTTCTGCACCCACAATTTCTAGCACCATAGGGGAAAAGCCTTCTATTCCTTCAGAAACAGATTCCTCTGAAAGACAGTCCTCAGAGCCATGAGAATATTTATGGGTGATTAAAGTAAGCTTAGAGCATTGTTTTTCTTGGTTTAAGTTCAACTTGGATTCCAGCTCAGTTCCCATTCTGAAGAAAGGACACTTGAACCAAAGAAAACCCCAAATAAAGCTTGTTAGGAGTAGTTGTCTCTTTCGTTCAGACATTTTGACTTCAGCATACTCACAAAAACAAGTTGTGCCAGACACTCTGGGTACAAACATTTCAGAATCAATCAAATCGGAGTTTATGGTAGGAGTTAGAACAATATTTAGGTAACAGCATTACGACCAGCTTAAAGGTTGACTGCGCATTTAATTTTATATTTAGCAGGCCCCTTAGCTATTCTCACTTTTAGTGCTGGGGTAATAGGATCTTTTTTGCTAATTAAATGTTAATATGCAACAAAGGAGAAGCACAGGAAAACAATTCCATGTTGGGGCTTCATATAAACAGCTCTGTTCCAAGCCAATTAAAGTGTGAGAAACCTAAAGCCAGCCTTAAGGGTCTCAGGAGAAAGCTGATAAGCCATAGAGCCACTGTAACCTGAGTGTGGTACACCTGCTTAGCTGCACATCCAGCTGCAGACCACCAGGCCAGTGGAGCATTATTTTATAACCAGTGTTCCCCATTTCAAAGGTCAGAGCCAAGTGATACAGCTCCTACTGCAGCCTGCCCAGGGAAATCAGCACGAGCCTGGAAGCAGCAAGAGGGTTTGGGAATGTAGCTCTATCATCGAGTCCCACCCCCTTGCTAGCCACACATTATTATTTCCCTGACTCAACTTCTGTATTTTTGTTGTTGAACTAAAAATATCCCTAATATTTTTAAGCTAATTTCATACAAATATCATGTCAATGATGTAACCTAAGTGTTAAATGTTGGTGCAGAACTAAAGAAGCATTTGGTAAAATGTGGTATTGCTAATCATATTAACAGTACAGTAAGCTGTCACCTGGATTCAGATTCAGGAGTCGAGGCACTTCATGACACACCACAGAATACAGCTTTTTTACAAAGAATCAGTTCGTAAAAACATGAAAACCAGTGGATACAGAAAAGAAAGAAAATAGAATTGGATAAGCCATACAGCCAGTGTGTCACCCAGTAAGGAGACATGAGCAGCCAGATTCTCCAGGGAGATGCTATGGGAAGATGGGATAAGGGAAGGCTCACCATGGCTGTAAGACTTTATTATCACACTCCATTAGGTAAATGCAAAAGGAATTGAGATGTATTTTTAAGATATGCACTTCAGTACTGAGAATAATACTCCTATCTACTTCATCTGAAGCTGTTCAGATATTTAAAGATGATAGATTGAGCCATCAGACCTTTGAGACATAAGAGATCATTATTGGTTTTAGAATTGTTAATGAATATAAAGTTAATGCGTTCAGGTGAGGAAGCCATGACTGCGTTGAACTCAGTACTTCTGCTACCAATTTCAGTCAAAGCCAGGATTTCACTCAGTGTTGGAAGGCTGGAAGAGACTTTTACAATTCAACAAAGAAACCCCAAAAAGAAAGGCTGACTTCACGTGTTCATTTGAGAAAATATTAAATGAGGCGACCATGGCATAGTGTAGGGACGAGAAGATTCCTTGGGAAACGAAACAACAACATTTTGGAGGCACAAGCCGTTCACATGGCCAATGTGCAATGAAATACTGTCTAAGAATGTGCAAGATGACCTCACAAATAAATGCAGTAAAATGTTTGTATTAAGTTGTTTAGGATTCTGCTTGGAGATCAGCAATTTTCCCAGTATGGGATCAGCTTTCAGCAACTTTTTCCATGCAAACACATGTTGCTAGCAACACAAACATGCTAAGCTTCTTTAGTTAGAAATCACACATTTCATTTTTATTATAGTGGCTAACACTCCTAGCCTATAAAAAATAACACCAAATGAAGAAGTAACTCACTCCAATTGCAATATGTATCGTGGAATTGGAGTGATATATATGAAATATATATATCGTATTTATATATAATATATGAAATGAAATATATATATGAAATATATTACATTTCAGAAATAAATCAAAATAGGAGGCTGCATGTGTCCTTTATTATTCATAGCTTGCTTTCTTAAAGAAATATTAAAGCCTTGTACAGTCTTTCAGATTTATGGTCTATGAGCTGTAAAAGCTCCAGTATTCTCTGGAAGGATGACAAAATATCAGTTGATCAGTCATCTAAAAATTTTTAAATCTGAAGTCATATTTTGAGATATTTCTCATTTTTTAACCTTATTAAAAAGAGGATCCTTTACATGTTAAATTCTGAGATTATCTGCAAACAATCCACTTTATCTTACTAACTATGTTAATTTAGTGACCTTATCTCTAATTTAAATTACGATTTTCAATTATTGAGATGTCACAATCCAGGGATGAGCTGCCTGGGTAGCTCTATCTG
The DNA here is from genome assembly GCF_009650955.1 of Corvus moneduloides. NCBI lineage: Eukaryota > Metazoa > Chordata > Aves > Passeriformes > Corvidae > Corvus > Corvus moneduloides. The sequence continues at coordinate 5,547,227 of NC_045479.1, forward strand.
ACAGCACCTTTGAGTACATAATAAACCAAGGCACTGCAAAAACATATTTATCCTAAAAATGTCAAAGAGGGAAAACTGAAAACGTTGTTAAGTCTCGTAGTCCAATGATGACTGTTGAACAATGACACAAATTCTACTTATAGATCATATGGCAATAACTAATTCATGGGCAGATCAAAAAAAAGCAGCCCGAAAGATATATTCAAAACAATGCTATCAGCAAATATATTAAAATAAAACTATATAATATTCTCTCTCATTTCTCTTTTGAGAGTTTCTCTTCTCTACCCAGACAGTCACTGATAGACTCACATAGCAAGGCAACTGTCTGGCCCAAGCAGAAACTCCAGATGACTTCCAGAATAGTCATGTCAAAACCAAAGTGCCCAGGGCAGTACTAAATTATACCTCCCCACTCAACCAGCACCAAACATCCTATATCCCCAATAACTAATATGTTTTCAGTACCCTAAATCATCAGGTTACAGTATCTCCATGGTCAAACAGAGTTTAAACAACATGGCAGAGGGTGGGGGAGAAAGAGGCGAGGGGTGGGACAGAAAAAGCACAAGCACATAAGGAAAAAGTCAGCTTCTAATCAGAGAAGAAGAGCTCAAAGAGTGTATAACCTCCCTGTCTGAGCTGTCATGAATAGGGCTCCAAAATCTCTGTGATAAGATTATGTTTTCTGCCAAAAAGAAAAAATCCTTTAAATACACTCTGCAGATGAAAGTGGAGAAATTCTTCTATAAGTATTGATAATATTTTAAAAATACTTTGCATTGAGAGGAATTCAGTGTTCTCTTCAAATGAATTCTCACCCTTTTACAGAAGAAACTGAAATAAAAGATTGTCAGGATAGAAAAATTAGCATGGAAAGAAGAAAATCTGCAAGCCGTCACTGCACAAGTGACTCACAGATTATCCTTCCATCTTTTGACTCTCTTCCATAAAATGTGGCAGAAGAAACATTGCAAAGCAAGAGAGCAGAGGGCTGAGCATGTCAGACAGCTGAAATTAAATGAGGGGTCAGCAGTATTTCCCAGCTAACATGCCAAAGTGCAATTTCCTTTTCCAAACTGGAGGTTAAGTGGGCCAGAAGAAACTCCACAGTAACTGGAAGATGCAAAGGAGGGAACGGAAAAGAGAGCAGAGAAAAACTTCCTCAGGAGTGATACACCCAAGAAAAAGGGTGCAGGGTGGCAAAGAGGACAGGAGATTTGTCTACAAAGAAACTTCCCGAGGCCTTAATGAGGGCAGTTACTACAGAAGAGAGAAAAAAGAAGGCAGGTAGAAGTGGGTTATACAGGTTGTCAGACAGGAGGAGGCAGCACTCAGGGCAACATCTGCCGGTTATTCACTCAGTAAGTTCTCAGGTAAGGCAGAGAAAGGTACGAGGTGGAAAAGGGAGGGGCAGATGGAGTCACAGAAAGGTTGTTTAATTAGAGACAGAAAAGAAGAGGGGCAGAAGAGGTCAGAGGAGGAAGAGGCAGGATGAAGGCAAGATGGATGGTTAACATCTTCCTTTCTGCATTGTGACTGCAGCTTAGTGCACTCCCAGGCAGCAGGACTGGTCTGCTTGATTTCTTTCAAGCCACATTATGAAACAAGTAGTAATCCCTATTACTATCTCTCTGAACTGGTATTCCCTCAGGGCATCTAAATTTCTTCTGCATATTGAAGTAATTGTGCTCATTGCTCGCTGTCCAACGAGTTCCTGGCTGGAGCCTTTTTAAACTGTCAGTATTTTGACAGTGCACGAGCATTTAATTCTACACTGTCTTGACCCTGGAGATGCAACCTCCCAGTTGCCTGCAGCACAGTGGCCAAGGACTCATCAGGACAGTGAGAACCACAAGAGTCAAAAAGTCCAGGTAGAAAGAATGTTCCAGTTCTCTGTATTTCATGAGAACAGTCTGGAAGGGCCACTTCCCACTTTCTCGGAGCATTGTTGTCCATGGAGACACAAAACTGAACCTTCCATGAGAATTTTGCTTGAAGCTTTAAGTCAAGGCTTACCAAACTCACTCAGCATTAAGTTGGTCAGTAACAATGTGGAAAATAATAAAGGCTGTATGCCTTTGAAGAGTTAAACCTGTGTTTATGCTCCTGGTGAGAGAAGTGAAGACAGCAAACATATGTAGTTGGTTCTTCGGGAAGGGAATATAAGCATGCTTGGATCTCAAAGAATGAAGCCTCGAGAGTCCTTGTTTGTGGCTTAGCAGAAAGAATCTACCTTGGCTCTGCAAGGGATTCATAAGTGGATTCCAGCAGAGTAGAACTAGGAAGGCAGAGAGAGAAATTACATGCCTGTATCCTGGCAAGAAGAAGCTGATGTTGCACATCAAAAAAGTGCTTTTTAGCAACAACTAATTTACAGGTCGTTTGTGCACGATGCCCCTTACCCCTGTAGTAAATCATCAATGCTGTGGGGCAATTAGGTGTGCTTCCACCCTCTGAGTAGAGCCCTACTCCTTTTAGGTGACAGAGCTGGATTAGAAGTTGGTATTTCTTCACATTTCTCTTGCATAGGAACCTTGCTGCATGTTTATAAAAGAATTTTCAAACAGCTGATTCAAAAGGAATTCCTGAGAGGATGGCAGCATACAGCCAATTACTTTTCTGAAAGCAGCAAATTCTCCCGATTAGTGAGGATTCCCCACAAGCAAAGTTCTCAACCAGAAAAATGTTCCATGTGTGTGCAGGGCTCTGGGCATCCTTCATTTCTTTCCTACAGTTAGGCAAGCTTCAACATTGCAATGACCTAATTTCAGGCAGTTATGTTTGAAAATGCTGGAAAGTATGACTTACCTGAACTCATGGAGCAATTAGTTAGAATACCAATTTCTATGTTTCTCACACTCCTTGCCCTGGAATACATTCCTCCCTACAGAGTAAAATTCCTTTAACTCTCAGATGGAAGCTATCCCACTACTGACAAACAGCATATCAAAACTGCCATGGAAAAAAATTCTGCCATTTTGTTTTGTGGGCTTGAGTCAATGTAACAGTATAAGCCACTTATCCTTTAATCTTCTTTTCATAGCAGCAGAACGCTCAGAAAGATATTATCCTGCATTTCCTTCAGCAGGCTCAGCAGCAGCAGGCTCCCATTAAAGCAGGCTGCCTTTCCTTCTTGCTGTAACTGTACTTACAGCAAGGACAAGATGGGAGCATCTGTGTTTCAATCCAGAATGACCTTCCAGAGCAGGAGTACGAGCAATTACCTGGTACCACTACAAGCACTCCCACTAGGAAGGCATGTTAGCATTTTGTATGTCATTCTGTTTGGTTTCACAGTGGCAGCTAGTAGCTGTTCTCTGCCTGCAGAGCTGGAAGAATGGAAGACTATTGTCCTGTGGCAGTATTTCCCTTTTTATTCTGCAGCACACCTTATTTTCAACCATCAAGTGCAGCTCTAGAATGCAGTACAATGTCCCATCATTTGGAGGTAGAAAGCAGAATGAGAAAAAGAATGGTTGGTGACAGTTTTATAACAACACTGAGAACCCATGGGTTCAAAACCCATTTTTTTTTACTATGTCTCCAGGAGAAATTTTTCAAACACAGCAGAAGAGGATCAGTAGGTCAGAGCAGTGGCTGCTCAGGCCCCTGCATCTCCCCCATATGAAGTTCTGCTGTAACTTCAGATGAAATCTAATCTGTTTTCCTGGATCAAAGCATACCCACTATGTATGGGATGTAAAGTTCTCCAGAAGACTGATCCCTGGTTCAGACCCCCACGCTCCCTTTAGGATTTTGAATCCTCTGGACACGTAGGCAGACCAGAGCTTCTAATTTGAGAAGAATCTATTTAGCATGAACCAAAACCACACATGAGAAATGTAGCAAGAGGTGGTAAGTGCGGGCAGTCAGAGGATTTGTTTCAGAACTGCACCGCTCCTCTGTACCAAAATGCTGGGGTAAAGCCACCTCTCATTTTGGCTGTAATGGGATAATTAAAAATAAAGAACACTGAAGTACTTAATGGGAGTGTATCTTGAATGGATGTGGAACACAGAAAGGCATAGAGCTATGAAAAATAGGCCTGAGCACTGTGAGGACTGCATGGATGTATTTATATCACATGGGGCCCATCACTTCATTTTAAGGTATGGTTCACTTATTTTGTCTGTCACAGTGTAGACAGTGAACTCAGACTTTCTTTCTTTGGTCACATTTTTTCATCTGAAAAATTACTCTCTGAGGAGATGCATACCAAATTTCGCAAACATATACCCTGCATCATTTTATGATCAGCAAAGAGAAACTTCAACAACCTGAAAGTCTACCCAGCTCTTATAATCCCCTGAATTATAATGGGAATATGATAATCCCCTGAATATGATAATGGGAATATTATCTTCCCAGTCTGGTGTGCAGCAGCTTTCAATCCTGTTGGTTTTCCAACTTGTTATTTTCCAGTCCAACAAAGCCATAATATTTGCTAAGGGCATTCAACCCTGACGGGCTAAGACACTGTGGTATGTAAGAGCTAAATTATTTGGCTTAGTTTTGGAAGTGATTTGTGGTCCTGAGAATTACTAACTGCCAAAATATTTAAAAAGAGATGTCTGCACAAAAAAGAGCATCTATCAAAAATACTCTTGTTTGAAAAAATATTTTTGTTTGAAAAAGTCCTTTTACCTTTAGAGACATTCAATTGTTTCTTTTTAGAAATAACTACAGCAACAAAGTGAACAAGCAATTGTTAAAAAATGAGGTCAAGCTGGCCCTTTATTTGTATATTAAAATGTTAGTCAAGACTCCTGTTATCAGATTTTATGAATGGACAAAAGCTTATGTAAATGGTATTTTTATACTCTCCAAAGATTGGCAGTGATTCTGCAGGATGGGGAGAATGTAATTCAATTGATACAGTGCTTAACACAGCCCTTCATAGACTCAAACAATTCAACAGAAAATTAGACCATTTAAAAAATCTTTTAAAATTAATTCACGCATAGTAATGTCATTAAAGAGGCTGCTGGAGGTTCTGATGCAAGTTTCCTTTTAAGTGGGTGAGGAGATGAATTCCGTGTGTGAAAGCCCAGCATAAAGTTTGAGCCCTAATATATGAATATTTATTGATAGATATAATTAATGCTATAAATATTTAACTCTAACGTGAATGTTGTAAGTAGGGTGGGTGTGATACATATGCCTCAGGCTGGCTGCGAACACTGACTGAGGAGATTCTCTAAGGCAGAGTTCCACTTGGGTTTGACTCACCAAATAACCTGCAAAAGCCTGAAAACAATGCTTTCTAAAAAGGCTTAACGTCTCAGCTTTGCCATCAAGCCTCTACTCAGTACAACACATCTGAGTCATTCTGTTTACAGAGCACAACCAAACCACTGAGCAAAGGACAATGTGGAAAATGGAACAGCTTGAAAACTCTTATTAAAGTAACACTGAATGGAAATTTGCACTTAACACTGTAACATGACCTTCCAAGAGGGAGAGAAGAGAGTGAAACGGCAGAGTACCAGCTGTGAAGGAATAGGCTACGTTTTCATTCCAGGTGAGGTTCTCTTACCTAAGTTGTCTGGTCTACACCAAATGCACCAAGAGCTTGAAGATCTCTAGACATTAAAAAAATCTACTTACTTAAATTGTAACTATAGAATAAAATATGGGATTTAATTATAGTGTAAGGCAGACAAACCCATTCAAATGTGCAGCCAGGAAGGGCCTAGAAAAGAGAAGCATGGAATGAAGCATGCAAGTATACAAGGAAGAAAGGTTACTAATCCAAATCCACAGTTCTGATCCAAATGGATTCAGATCTGTAGTTCAACTCACTGCATTTTGAAGTAGAGGATGCAAAGACAGGTATTACTTACTGCAGGCATGAGAAAAAATGTATAAAACTCCTAACGCCAGTTTAAAACTAAAATTCAGTAAATTTAAGAGAAACAGAATTTCTGAAGCGAAATACATCTTTTCTTACTCTTTCTATACTAAACTTGAGAAATTAATTCATCACATGGGGAAGCCAAAGGACAAGATGAGTTGCATAACTTTATCAATAACATCTGGAAGAATGCAAGCTATTGTTGGTGTCCAAAATGTGCTTCTGTGGGAATAAGAGGCTCATTCCTCACCCCAAAAGATCCCTGCACGCCTTAAATGCCGGTGGCCTTTCTTGGTTTTGTTTTTAATATTCTTCTGATGCCTCAAATGGTCAGCATTCCCAGGTAAAGGTGTTAGAGCTGAGGAACCAACAACATGATTCAAGGTAGCAAACCCAACCATGCCCTCCCTGTGTTCTTCAGAAATTGCTCCTAATTCCTACAAAGTAACAGAAAATTAAAACATAAAGGATATAAGAGAAACAGATCCCCGGCATTGAATTCAGTCACGGCTTGTTCATCTAAAACCAGTCATCCCTACTCTTCTTTGCATTTCCCAGTGCTGCAGGAAGACCTCTTTTTTTAAAAAAAAAAAAGTCTAAGACAGATGAGCTTCCAAGCAGTATGACCAACAGACAACACATTCCAGATGTGGGGAGCACGCATACAGTGCAGTAAGGACTCTAATAATGTCAAAGATCATTTGTGCCCTTTTCAGATATGTATTGGGCATATATTTTATTCAGGTCCCTGCTTGGGGTGTTTATCTGAGAGTACACCAGGTGCATATTAACTATGGATAAAGTACTTCCAAGCTATTATGCCAAAGCAGCAGCTTGTTACAGCTTTCATTTCACTGCTTTTATTGTTACTGGTGGTGATAGAAGTACAAGTCAGTGAAATGGCACAAGTCATTGCTTAGGCGGCTCCTGTACATTTTGAATTCTGCAGGGGTTAGGAGGACATACGTGGAAGGACAAAGGCTATTCACAGGTTGCTGGGATCACAAATTCCCACTGAGATTCCTATTTCCAGCACAGTTAAGAGACAAACCCTGTTTTTCAGAAAGGCACTTAAATTGCCAGGTCAAACAGGTGCCAAAGCAGAAGCTGGGCCAAAAAACATAAGCTTGTCACAAAAATGTCCTCATGTCCTAACTCTCCCAAAGGAGTGCTTGTTAGTTTGTGTGAGCACATAACTTTTGAGAGCAGGGTGAACAGAAATGTTTATTTTTGGACTCTTGAAAGGGTTCCATATCCCTTCCTATTTCTCGGTGTCCTGACCAAACATTTTCCTTTCTCCGAAGAGAAACAGTGGAACTTTCTTACTGAACTAAAAGTGTATTTGAAATTTCTTAGATGCTTTCCCAGTCTGGAGAAACAAAACCAGCTGTAGAGCCCCTGATGTCGATTGAAGGTGTTGCTCATCCTCCCTGCACATCACTTCTACATCGTGTTTAAATGCAGGTGAACTTTTCTAATATCACAAGACACTTTCTTCCATCTTCTAACCAGGAGAGCTAGGAAGCATAAATTACATTTCATGGAAGCTCCTCCTATTTCTTCTTTTTTTTTTTTTTGGGGGGGGGGTCTCTGATTAGAACAGAGCACAGCCCCTTCCTGCAGTAACTCTTGTGATTATAGTGGTCACACACATATGAGACTAGGCTTAAGTACACAGTCCTTAGCAGACAGAGAATAAACCTGAATATGTGATTTCCCCTTGATCTGGAAGCTCCTCCAGAAGGATTTTCCAACACAGATGTAAATTCAGATGGTCAAAATTAAACCAAAATTTATGTCAAGGGAATGCATGGCTCCTATATCCCCCATCCAGTTTTGGTTTTAGCAGCTGGGAGAGCTGAGCTCCTGCTCACAGAGCTGGATAAAGGCATGGCTGGGTATGAAGCCATGTATTCCACTGCTCCGGTGCCCTGAGCACACCGGTTCTTGGAAAAGACTGGAAGCTCATTTTAATTAATTCTTCTCGAATGTTATCGTTACATGTGTGTGAAATGAAACCCTTAGAGCTGGCAAAGTGCTCAGAGCACCCAGCCCAAGGAACTGCTCTGTCACTTACTGGGAGGAGGCCTGCTTTTGGTTCTGAAACAGTCCATAGATGCAGAACCCTAAATATGAAAAGAGAAGCGGCAGCCAGGCACTGGCACTTGAGACATAAGATAAAATAGACCAACTTCCAGAGCATTTTGTCCTTTGGCAGCAGAATAATCAGGTTTCCAACACAACATAAGAGGATAAGACAGAGTCAGAGAGCTGCGTTAGCTACCCAACAAGAAAATTGCTTATAATGACATTGTCTTTAATTGTCTCTTAATGTGCATTTTACACCACTGCTCTCTGTTGAACAGAACCCAAATTTTTTATGGGTGTGCAATGGCCCTTCCAATTTCATCAATATGAGACAGTGTCTCATTTAACTCATGTGGTTTGTGCTCTTGGAACAGCACCTGCTCTTACTGCAAGATGTTCTCAGACTTTGCCAGGAAGTTCTGACTGTCCACAACAGGCAACAAAATGAAGATGGGGATCTGATAAGGTGAAAAACTTGGTTTAATGTCCTCTTAAAATTGAAAATATTTACCAAATTCAGCACTAATACATTTTCCAGTGGTTTGAATCTAGATTGTTTTGGGTTGCTATTACCCCAGACTCCAATAATGAATTTCATTTTCTCTCTCCTCTGGTGAGCTTAGATTTGGAAAACCCAGTCCTACAGCTGACGTGTGTAGCAGGGACACGTTTGTGGATGTCGGGTAAAGGTTCTCCACATGGTCACTCCATAGAACTCTCTAGTCCCTCACTCTCCTGAGCACTGCTTGATTTCAAAGATCCAGTACAAAAAATAAATCCAGGGATATGACACCACTTACACTGCAGCTACATGAAATCCTTCAGATTAAACCTTTTTTGTATTTTTTTATTGTATTTTGTATCCGTATGGTAAAGAAAATCATTTTTTCAACTGAGTGAACATTTATCCACCAACGCTAAGGCACAACAATATATCTACTTAATATTGCACAAAATATTGAAGAAAGGCAATGCTTAGTGAAAACCTTGTTTCTCTGAAACAAAAGTTGTAACTTCAAAATTTGGATTATGGTTGGAAGCATAATCTTATCAGTGTGATTTGTTTCAGAAAATATTTACTTTATAATTATACTTTTCACTTTTGGGAAGAGGGAATTTAAATGTCTTTTTTTTTTTTTAATCAATTAACTTCCATCTAAGGGAAAGCAATTTTAATATAAGGATAAAAAAAAAAAAGAAGAAACTTTCAAACTTTCATCATCAGAAGAATGCAAACTGAATAAGAGAAAGTCATTAATTTTCCCAGCTTTAAAATTTTCTCCTAGATTTTTTTCACTGTCCAAGTCTGGGGAGTTACCCCTCCCTGCTGCCAAATCCTTAACCTTAATTTTCTACTTCTCTTCATTTTCTGTTTCTTAGTCAAAAATAATGTTTGGTAGCCAACAAGGAAAAGGAGAAAACCCATAAATAGTCCTGGGTTTTTTTACAATTTATACTTGGAAATGCAAATAAAATTTCAATTCAAAACAAAGGAATGAAATAATTATAGTTCTTTCAAATAAAAAAAATTATGGTTTGTCAAAAAAAGTCTACCTTCAAAATATCCCGAAGGCAGAAAAAGCCAAAGACTTAAAAACATTTAAATTGATAGTCAAGATTTCTTCTTGTTTGAAGCACTACCACCAGCTCTCTCAGCAGATAGGACCAAACATTTCAATCCTTCTGCTCCTTATTCTCAAAATAGAAGTAATAATACTAATTTGCCAAACAAGGATCTGATATGGCTTTTTGTATTAAAGACAGAGCAGCACTTGAGGAAGTATTTTTTGAAGTCAAGCTGCTGGACATTAATAGATAGTTTGAAGAGCTGCAAATCAGTGCCATCTTCATTAAAAGGAGGAGTAAGAAAAATATTTGTATTACTCTGCTATGTGTTTCCATAACCAGATTTCTGAAAATAAGCTTCCGACTCATGTTTAAATATTTAGAAAGGCAGCATGGTTTTAAAAAGCACTGATCTCAGTAGCTACCCACCTGGGATGAGGAAAGATGTAGAAGCCTAATTTTCATCACACCTTTAAACTTTACTTAGGGCCTGGTCCTAGATGTTCTTCTAATTATATCACTTGAGTTTTCCATCATCTGAGTACCTCAAATGTTTGACTTTGCAGAGAAGTACAGATGGACATTCAAACACCAGTTAGCCTTTGCCCCCTCTGTGGGCATGGCAGTGGATGAGAAGAACCATCTGCCATTATTCCCTGCCTCACTCCACTTCCATAAATGTTCCATAAATGTTCAGGGAGCAGAGGCACAACCTGAGCATCACTGGCTGCTCTCCCCACACAGAGTAAAGCCTTTGGATAACAGGATTGGTGCCAGCTGAAGGAAACCACTCTCATTCATCAGGTAGTGCCAGCACCTCTCCGCTCTGCTCTGTTTCCTAGGTGGGATGCCAGCTGGCACCATCCACCACCTGTCAGGGGCTGTGCCACCAAGGACACAGCTCCTCACTGCAGCCAGAAGCCAAAGGCACGGAGGAGCCCGAGCGGAGGAAGGGCTCCAGCTTTGTTGCAAGGTAAAGGAAAATGTTCTTGCTGGTTGGCCATGCCATGGGGGAATGTTCCCTGGAAACAGATCAGAGAGATTCCAAGCATTCCTGCACCATCACTGAAGCTGGGTCTGCTCACTCTGCATGGGCCCTGGACTAAAGGTGGGTGGCAGAGGAAGAACAGCACGAGCCTGATTTATTATTTCGTACAAAGGGAATGGCACTACAGTGAGTGAGATTAAGAGAATGCTCAGCATAAACAATCTGAGGAGGAATGCAGAACGCGTGGATGATCATCCCAAAATGGAGACTCTGCCTGAGCCATTTTAGGTGCTTTTAGATTTCAAAATAGACCAGGAGTGTTAAATTCGAAATCTGAATTTTTCGGAGAGGATTGTAGGAACCGAGCTTCTGTGAGTGAGGGATGCCCCAGTAAAATCTGAGAAAGGGAAAACTCAGGGCCTTATTCAAAGCTGAATTTTAAAGATTTCTATATTTTTCTGTTCCTTACTTTTGCCCTGAATTTCAATAGCAAATGCCTTTCTGAAAAATCAAAGGAAGATGAGGATAGATGAATGTAAAATAAACAGGGAAGTCTTACTTGTTTGTGAAAAGAACACAGATAGCCGAAGGCAGAATCTGTACCTAAATTATTGGGACCTCTAAGTTTTAATTAATACTGTCACAGGATCCATGCTCAAGCAAAGCAAAAGCTATTGGAGGGTTTGAGGACTGTGACCTCTATCCAACCACACATTCGCTCAGCAACAAAGACAGCAAATGCAGCTCTGCATAATGAAGCATCTCAACATCAATATGATGCACTGTCATACCATCCTGCAAAAAAGCAAAAGCCAATCAATTCACAGTGAGTATTAACAGAACTGATTTGGAAAGCTCACAGGAAATGCTTTGGGACAGATCCTCTATCACCAAGCTGCTCTTCTACTCAGAACAGGATTTAGACAAGGAAAGCACCAGCAGGCCAGAACTGCCCTGGCCAGCATCCATCCAGCCAGCCAGGGGTCTGAGCTGCAGCAAGCAGAGGGGAAGGAAGTGATTGTGGCATGGTGTCTGTCACACTGTGTGAGAGCCCTTACAAATCACAGCTAACAGGGTCAAGTTAGAGCAGCCAGAGAGCTGCTGTGCTCTCTACCAAGACTGCCAGCGAGAGTCAGGGACGTGGAGAGTACCACAGCACCACCCAGCTCAGGAGATGGAGGCAGGAAGCAGGGGTGGAGAGAGGAAGCCTACAGGGACACACACAGAGGACACTGGAGTTCTCTACTCACCTGAGCACCTGGGCAGAGCTCTGTGGGCAGGATCCAGCAGCAGCAGAAGGGAGGGCACTCGGCATACAGTTCACAGAGCAGTTGCTTTTTCAACTCTTGGTCTGATTAAATCAACCTGAACTGCTTTTGGTGTCTCACATTATCTGCCATCAGCCTGTTCTCCTTTTGCCTTTTCCTGAGCTGCCCCAGGCATCTCTGGAGAAGGAGGAGGAGGAGAACTGCCCCAAGAAAGATGCAGGTGATGCTTTTTCCCTTTGACTTCCAAAGCCTGGGAAGTTGGGTGCAGGACAGAGAGCAACCGGACTGTGATCTTCTCCTGCTGTAACACAGCTCATCTAGGAAGGGACGGAAGCTGCACAGATCACACACAGGTTACAGGACACAGAAGGGGATGGTCACGGGAGTCAGTGCTTCCTACTGTCTTTCCATAAACAGTGAAGTTGACCTGAATGTTTCACATCAGCTCCAGCTCAGTAAACCTACTTTTCATTCGCAATCCATTCAAAACATTCCCTTCAAATATCACCAGCAAGTGTCCAGAGGGCTGGTCCAGAAGGCACTTTCCAGACAGATCTCACTGTGCTCTTCTTAACACCATCAGATCCCAACACAGCCAGTTACTGGCACCAGACTGAGCAGGAAGTCTGTTGCTGCAGCTAATCCCAGTCAATAGCTTTTTTAAGAGTAGGAGAAAATTTCCAGGGAAGGTCAACATGCAAAGTCACGTGGAATTGCAGACCAGAAGCTGTCCACCCAAATAAAACTGGTGAGCAAATTCAACAGCTATTTTCAGGCTACCTAGAAACTAGGTTTGAATTCATGTGAGATTTGATTTGCATGGCCTAGATGATCTGCTGGCAGTCTAAGAGGTTCTGAGAACCCAACACTGAAAAAATTAATCATCTGTTTTCTTTGAGGATTTCTTTAGGATTTACCGTAGGGAGCTAACTTTACTTGCCGGAACAAGCCTTCAAAATCAAAGCATTTCAGAAACTGAAGAAATGTCCAGATTTATTTTTGGAGGAGAACCAAGGGACAGAACGTAAAATCAGGAACACAGAGTAAAAACAGAAATAGAGGAATAACTGGCCTTTTTCTGTTCTGAGCGTTTCTTAGGTTCCTAAGTCCTCTGCTAGCCATCCTGCAGCTCTGTGTCAAGGCCAGTTCTCACAGACTGCCCACCTCTAGAGGCAGGAATGAGCAGCTGATGTATCCTGTGCACAGAAGCCTGGCAGCACCGAGAACGGGAGAGCATTGAGTTCACACAGTTAGACTTCATGAGGAGGCAAGACCATCTCCAGCTGTACCTGAGTGTGAGGGCTGAGTCTCCCCAGCAGCTCTCATGTGAATGATGTTAAGAATGTGGCCTAAGTGACACATTTGAAAGAGGAGCATGGAGTGACTCTCTGAAGGTGCAGGTTGAAAACAGGATTTAGCTTCATTGTTCTTGGTAAGCACATTTGATTTCTAAGCCCTGATATTCAAACATGGAGCACTGGAGGAGGGAATAAAACCTCTTAAAATCAACTTATTTTGGTGAGAGAGATTAATAATCTTTAGAGCCAGGAAGATGTAGAACTATACTTGAAAAAGGAACTTGGGATTTGGGATTTCTCACAATCACAGGTGATGGAAAAGGTTGTGTTGATTTCTGCATCCTTAGTTTCAGATGTTGTTCTTGGTATTTTTAGAGTATTTGGCAGTAAGTCCTCCTTTTCATTTTATCCTTGGCCTCATTTTTCCCTATGTTAGAGCTTTTTTACCTTTAACTAACCTGAAAGAGATCTTAGGATCCTTCCTTTTCCTTTTAAACATTTCGTCCAATCTTTATAGATCAAATCCTGTTCTCACTGAAAATATGGAATAAATCTCAGTAACTTCAGTAGGATTAGTCACAGATCCCATGAACTAAACTTCAGAGGTCTGAAGAAACTGCTGACAGGCCCTTATTGGAAATATAAAAAAAGAAATGCACAAGACAGATGAGCTAGTAAATCACTGTTAAATCACTGTTAAATCGCTGTTAAATTCCCTGAATGGCAGAGAATCTTCTGATTCAGCCATATTGTGGTTGCTGTTTCAGTCGGTAGCACCTCAAGCTCTACGAGGTGGGAATAGGTCATTTCCAAATGGAGACTATCCAAAGGCAAAAAATAACATTCTGCAAGGGTTGTTAGTGAATTAGCTCTGGAATCCTGCTACTTTTGAAGCATTCTGTGGTTGTAGGTAGGGACCACTCCTCAGAGGAGGAAGCAGGAGGGAGCTTTGAATCAGATCTCCGTCTCTCCCAAGAGGCCCCACATATCCACAGAGTGCATCATCAGCCTTGTGCCCCAGCTAAATTTCCACCTAGGGAGTTACTTCCTAACTATCTGATATGCCCAGAAATGTCTCCTCTAAAATCCTGCTCTAACTGTGCCTGCTTTAACACAATTGCTCTTTTTCACTATGGAGGGATCTTCCCATGGGTTTGTTTGTTTGCCAAGCAGAAACCCCCAACTTCTACGGTTCAGATAAGAACTTCATCAGGTGAGATGTGAATGTATGCCTGTCATGCTGCCTTGCCTTGGATTACACAGGCCTGGGAACTGGAGTGAAGGAAGGGGGTGAGGGGTGGGGGTGGCAGGGGAGAAAATAATCTTTGGATATATTTTGACTTGAGTGAAAAGGATTTAATGATGTTTTGGGGCCTCCCCACTGCATCTTGCTCCATATTTCACACCAGCCTGGGATGATGAGCCTCTGCAGTCCTGTGATTACAGAACTTGGCAACCGCTTGCCTGGGGCACCGATGAGGAGCAGAAATGTGGAAAGGGTGGGGAAAGAAGAAAGTGCTTTGTAAATTTCCCAGCTGCTGTATCAGATTGGCAGGCAAACCACCTGGAAAGGTTGTGGCAGAGCCATCGGCACGAATACAAAACAGAATGTTTGATTTAATAGAAGAGAAGGAAAAAAAAAAAAAACCCAAACCAAACCCCAACCAGAAAAGAAGTTATGCATCTGTATTGTTCTACCCACTAAACTACATTAACACAAATTCCAAAGGTGCACTCCAGGCCATTGCTGGCATCAAGACCTTTTATTCCTTAGTCTTCTTAATGCAGCCAAAGAACTTTGGAACTAAAGAATATGTTGTTGCTTCTGTGATTCCTTGACTTTTTTCCCCAGCTCCATACAGCTTGTTAGGTGATCACTACATGCAAACAATACTCAAAAACTTTGATGAGAATGGAAGGTGTCAATTTGCAGAAAAAAATTATCCTATACACCAAAATTATGTTCCTTATCTAGAAAAATGAAAAACCAAGAGGCTGGAAACACCCTGTTTTCTTTGACAGACAATATTCAGGTTTTACTGTTGGGAGGAGATGAGAAACAAGCACAACCCATACATCAAAATCCTGCTATGACTGCAAGCCCATATGTTAAACCCAAAGTTGTTTTTTCATGGGGGGGGGGGGGAAGAAGGAGTAGGAAGATCAAAACAAAAACACCATCTCAAACCTACTCTAACCTACATATTCACACACTTTCTCACAGAGATGCTCTTGTTCCCATCTACCCCAGCAAGCCTCCATCTACCCACCTAAATACTATGCTCATCAGTGCTGCTGGCACATAGGCAGCAGCACTCACATATAGTCACTTTCTCACCCGCATACACGTCAGTAGTCCATGGGCTCTCAGTCTGTCACTGCACCTTAGCCATGACACAATGATGTTACTGATGCCTTTTCCTGGTCTTAAAATCCAGAGTCAAACATGGTTAGAAGGGAAAAAGGGTTTTTACCTTGGTATTTATTTTAAGGATCCTTAGGTGCACACAGCCAGGTGGAATGCACCTCAGTGCACACCACAATGCCCACCCCAAAAGATCTGGTACAGCATTATAGGAGTTACTAATTAGCAGATCTATCAAAGATTCCCCAGTGAGAGGCTCAAGTGAGCCCCCCTCCCCAAGGAACCTTCCCCTGGATGGTTCTGTCTTAGTTTACAGAATGTGTTCTGGAGAGGACCTTGGGGTCTGGGGCACACTGATCCCTAGCTACAAAGCTTCTAAAATGTTCAGTCTCTCAGCTTGACAGACAAGTCCAAGAATGTAGGCAAAAAGCACTGAGAATACAGAAGTTATAAAAAGGTATAACAGGGGTATAAAAGAAAAGGCAAAAAATCATCACGGCATCATTACAACAGCCAGAAGTCAGAGAAATGTTTATTCAGTCTCCCAGGAACAAAGTCTAGCAAACTGGCTGCAGATATTTAGTGCTGGGGGCCCATGCAGCACTCAGAAGGTACCACATCATCTGTGTTCGTCCTGTGTGACAGAGCAAGGGTAATGACAGCACCCACAGCCTTCCTCTCCTGCAGTAATATCCAGCTTTTCTGGCTGTCAGTGAGGACTGAGCCAGGGCAAAACACACACGTAGAGGAGACACAAGGCACAGAGTTCCCTTAATCAAGATAAGTTTTACACATATCATGAAAAGTTTCCATCAGACCCAGCCTCGCTTCAACCAACATAGTGAGAGCAGCACTGACAAGGCTCTTCAAAAATGCAAAAATAGGTCAAGCTAAAAATGCCCCCAGCTCTGAACTTCATAGCAGTCAGTGAGAGTCTGGCTGAAGTGAGTTTGGCCTTTGAACTGCAGAGAAAATGTGCATTGCATTAATCAAAAGCCACCTTTTTTTTTCTTTTTTATTTACTAGTGGGAGACTTATAAGCAAAAGGACACCAATAGAGAAAAATACTGCACTGAGAAAATACTATGCTTAGGAGAACAAACAAGCATTACAGTAGTTGGTATTATGCCTTCTTTGTAGACTATAGATCAAGCAGAGCAAAGAGTTATCATCCTGAGGTATTTATGTTTCGTGTAATAATGCCTTAATGATTCAATTAGCATTGATTCTTTAGCTGCAACAATATTTTCTGACTGATCTAGTAATTTAGCTCTCACTGTTGATTGATACAATTCCTATGAGTAATAAAGCAGTTTGAAAGAAATTTATTTAATAATTCACAGAAGATATTTAAAGAAGATTTTTATTGCTTCTGCCACTAGTAATCCCTAAGATTTCAGAAAGTGAATTATTTCTTTTAACAGTCTGGCATTTTTAATAGCGAGTCTTTCTATTAAGAAGTCTTTTTTCCCACCTGACATGGCTGGGATAGCTATTTAAGAATATTTACTAGCCTTTAAGTGGGGAAGATTAAGACAAGGATGGGTGATCTGAAGATGAATGTACATTGCATGTCATGTGCACAGATCACTTAGAAACAACACGGGCGACTTGTACAAAGACAATACAGAAAATCTGGGCTTGAAACCCAGCCAGAAATCCCACTAGCTATAAGCAAATAATATCAAGTGTCACTGGATATTAGAGCAAACCTCCACAGAGACAGTTAAATGGTTACT
The DNA here is from genome assembly GCF_009650955.1 of Corvus moneduloides. Classification (NCBI taxonomy): domain Eukaryota; kingdom Metazoa; phylum Chordata; class Aves; order Passeriformes; family Corvidae; genus Corvus; species Corvus moneduloides. The sequence continues at coordinate 5,564,396 of NC_045479.1, forward strand.
GAAGACTGTCAGAGAGAGATACTCAAGCTGTATGACAAGAAAATTTCTTGTTGCATGAAAATGCTAGTAAATAGATGAATTATAACATCCTCCTAAATGTTTTGGGGAAAAACATCTGTTTAAGAACTTCTGCAGCAGAGGCTTAACCAGTAACAGCTTCATGGTCTTCATGAAGATTCCTGCTGCAGTAGCAAAAAAAATAAGTACAAGGAAAATTTCATTAGCCTTTCAAAATAGCATCCTCCCTGTGATTTCTGCTTGTCCATGCTCTACAGTGCCTCATAAATCTCCACGCTGATAAGTAGATCCTGTCCAAATGAAATGCTCTTTTAATGTGTTTGTATGTGTCTCTTTGTGCATGTATTTATATACACTTCTTATTTCATGATGGCTCCCTAGGCAAAATCCCTCATTCTGCTCAATTAATTGGCTAGTGTTTCCTGGGGAAAGCAGTTCTGGAACACACGGATTTTTCCTTCAGTCATATTGTTTGACATTCACTTTTAACTCAGTGGGGGTTCAATCTGACTGAAAAGACAATGTGAGGAAAAAAACTCCAACCATTTCGCAAACACAAAAAAATAAATCAGAGAAGCCCACACGAAGTTTTGGGGAGGATTAATCCTCACTGGGACACATCAACTTTCCTGTTAATTTGAGTCTTTCAAGGAGGATAAATAGCTCTGGGTTTAAAACATAGACCAGGGAGACTAAAGACATCAGTTCTCTTCCTCGCTCTGACTGAACTCACTACACGACCTTGAAGATAAAAGGTTGTAGTTTGAAGCTGCACTCGAGTTACCTGCATATGCCATATCAGCCTTTTGCAAATATATTGGTTCAACAGGTGTGTGCTTCACTAGGAGATAGTGCTTTCACAATTTGGGGATGGAATTCAGAGCCTAATCTTCCTAAACTTTAGCATCCTATCTTGCTCCTGCATGAAACAGCGATAATGACCCTTCCCTAGTTGTACTTCACGGGCGTCTTGCGAGGCTCCATTCATTCATGCAATATTCATAAAGCTTTCTGAGATCCCTAATAAAAGATTATACAGAGCTACAAATTATTGTTTAATGGTGGACAACCGAAACACGGCATGTGGAATGCAAATGAGAGGGAGATGTGGTGGCTTTGCTCTGGCAGACTGAGGTTGGCTCCTTGCACTGAGTGTCAGCCAGCCTGCAAACGTGAATGCAACAAAGCTGTGCCTAACCCCCATGCTACAAAAAGCCTGCTATCACAAGGGTCTCCAGAGCAGCAGAGGTTCTTTCAAACCAGATTGTACAAATGGCAATTTGTACAAAAAGGAAAACAAAACTGGATATCCACTGTGGGTCTGTTTGTCGCTCTCATCCTGTCAGCTAAGGAACTCACGCATGCAGTTATGTTCCCCCTTCTTTACTTTTAATTGGTATTAGTAATACATCTAGGTCATTTAATAAAAACCATTTCTAGGGCAGGCGAACAGGAGGTGACACAAGGAACTGGCTGGTGCATAGTTGCTTTCATGCTGTTTTAGAATTAATGTAAAGTGCAGGATACAAAAACCATTTAATCTTGTCTACTCTTTCCTCAACTTGTTTCTCTCCCTGCTACACAAACCATTATTTAGCAACAGCCAGCCTTCTATTCAGTCTTGCTCTGTTTGGTACAATGTTCTCTGAGTTTGGGATGCCCCCATTTTCCTGTCCTTCCCAGCTACAGCTACCAGCACTCACCCATCACAAATACACAAAGGATTGAAAGTACTGGAGGATGTGCTCACAGGCTCACTGTCAGCTCCCTCAGACTTGCTGAAGAGCAGGTCAAACTGCCTGCCCTATCCCCTCCTCTCCCCCCATGCTTACTAAGGTAGAAAAACCCACAACCCCACAAGAGAAGCACTTTTACAGCTGCAGTGGTAATACGCACTTCAGTGCATCCAACACACCATGTAGGCGTGACATGGGTGAGGCAGATCCTCCTTCAGCCCTCAGTGCTGAAATATCCCAGGAGAAAACAGGGCTAGCAGAGTCATTATCTCAGACATCAACAGGACCTTGACTGTTTAAGAGACCACAGATTAAATGTTTATAGATCCAAAGCCCTTCCAACACAAAAAAATGTTCCTTCTGCTTTAGAACTGAGGCATGGGATGCTCACTTCCAGGGAAGGGAGAAAAGCTGAATGTTCACTACCTTCCATTCAGGATGACCAACTCATGTTTTAATGCTCAACTCAGTTTAAAAGAAGTAAAACCCCTTCAATACCATTATTTTTACTCACAAGGTCTCATCTAATATTCTCTTATGAAAAGTATGACCATAAGAAATGTACAGAGCACTGTAAAGAAAAAATTAAATATGAAACGGAATATGAGGTTTGCAAAAGTCTGCTTCCAGGGCATTGTCTACTGGTGGAACTATAATACTGAACTGTGTCAGCGCTTGCTCTCTTCAAAAGTAAGCTCAGTGTCACACTAGGTTTCTTTATTTTGCTTCTTGGGTTAATACCATGCCATCAAACCTCTGATAAGAATTTCAAGAAGGTTTCCTAGCATGTAATCTAGTTAAATCCTCTAAGAAAGAGAAAAGATACATAAAGTAAGTTTTTGCAATATATATTATTTAGAGATAATGAACATTATATATGAACAGGAGAACACGTTTTCCTCCCAAGAGCTGTGACTATGAATCTCAAAATATACAATATCACAGAAAGGTAATTCTTTTTGATTTGCCGTAAAGTTCTCAGGTATCATCTGTAATTTATTAGCTTGCTCATAAACTCATCCACCTCCAAAGCCATATATTTCCAGATAGGCAGCAGAATCCTGGTGAACACTAAAATATTCAGAACACCTTGTAATGCTGTGAACTCCTCACTTTTTGGATTTCACCTCAATGCCTGAAGTGGCCAACCTAAAAACAGAGACTAGACAAGAATAAGGGAATAAGGGTAGGTATTTATTTGAAGGGCCTTCAAAGGTACACCCTGGGCAGGCCAAAGGCTGCACCCAAGATAGACCCTGAGTCACTGGTTCTTCACACTTTTATAAGTTTGGTCCATTTGCGTATCAGGGTTAATTCTCCAATTAAAGCTTCAGTTAATGATGTAACTACCCCAAGTTTGCCCCTCCTCTTAGTTTACACATTTTGGGCCTAGGACAATCTGGGTGTCCTTGAAGAGCAAACCTGGAGAGGTTTGTTATGTCTAACCAGCATGAGAGAGCAGCAGCTGACAGGCTGCATGAAACTTCAGAGTTACACACCAGGCAGTGCAGGATTTGAGAAACACAAAAGTTAAAACCTAAGGCATCAACCCATGATCTGTAGTGTTACTCAACAAGGGCTGTACCCCAAAGGAAGTGGCCAGCTTGGTGGCCAGCAGAAGGAAAGGGAGAAGCAGGAAGAATGTGCTGAGAAGTGAAATGTCAGAGGGAGAATTAGTAGGAAGGATATCCTCAAGCTAAAATCATTTTAGTAAAAGCTGAGGCAATTATAGCAGAGAGAAATATTTTCTCACCAGACTTTTACTTTCACTCAGCAATGTTATAACCCTAAGACTGCTTGACCTGGTTTTGGAGTGCCTCCCTTGCTGCACTGTGTGTATTATTAGCAAGCAAACCCTCTGGACAATGACTGACTGCTCCTGTACCTATAGAATGTCGAGGACATTTTGTATACCAACAATTTATAAACATTAAATTCCTATTAGTGAGAAATTAATCACAAGTGTGGAAGCTTTAAAATAGCTGGACCTCCTCCAGGATGAAAACCGGCAGCAAACGTAAATTATTTTTATATGTCACTGGAAAGACACTTTTTCCTAGATTTGTAAGTTCTTACACTTGACCTAGAACTTTTATGTCAAGGACCATCTTTCAACATGTTATTTTCTGAAGATTTGCTTGAGTTTAAAAGGATGAACTAAATTAACACAACGCAATCATATAAAATACATATTCATTTGGCTCATTCATTGTATCTCCTCCTTAGCTGGCAGCTCCATCACTCCTGTAGTGTGTCTTGCCTGCAAATTAAAAATTACCTTCTTGATAGTGGTGATTGTTTTCAGCAGTTTAGTATTGGTGATTTATGGCTGTGGGATACAGACAATATATAGATATATAGACTCTGTGATATACAGAAAATATCAAGAGCAATATCTAACAGATCCTGTACTGCTTCTATATAAACATTCCTCCCTTCCACAGTTTCAGTGGGTTTTCAGATTCAAAGGATCAAATTTGAGCACCATTCCCTTCTCTGGGATGATTTTCTAAAACTGGTTAGTGCCTTTAAGGTTCAAAAAGATAAATTACCACTGTCTATGCACTCACTAGGTACAAGTCAGCAGAAAGCCCCATGCCCTACCAGACAACCAAGGACAGGGAGTTGAATATAAAAGTGCAATGTTTGAATAGGGGGGAAAAGAAAAGATTAAAAGTTCCTTCATTAAACAGGAGAAATATTGTTGTATTTATATTAAATATAAACACATTGAAAGTGAAATAAATATCACAATGAAGTGTATTGAGAACCTGACAGTTCTTTCGAAAAGAGCCATTACTGCATCCTTTCCATCTCCTTGAGTGCAAAGTCACATTTTTCCCTATTGTACATTTATTAACATTTTGTCCGGTCTATATTTAAATGTGTCAACAATAGGGTTCCCACCATTTCTCTGTTCTACAACCTATTCTCCTCAGATCTAAAACTAGCCTGTTACAATTTCCTGTCATTATCTCTGTTTAACCCTCTAGATGCATCCTAAAAAAGGTTCTCTTCAGTGTTAGATTTACACCATTCTACCACGTCCCCACTTTCTCTCTACTATTGGGCAAACAAGCTATCGCAGGTGGCAAAATTCCTGTCAGCACATCGAGTTCAAGGCTGTAAAATGCTTCCTATTACAACATATTTTTTCCACTGCTTATTACTGACATGTTAGAAATCTTGCTAGAAATTTTTCATCCTACCTCAAGCTGAGTTTGGGAGGATTTTTTTTTGAAATTATTTCAGTCAAAATGATTGTGCTATTAGCCAACAGGAAAATATTCTTTCCTCTATGTCCTGTCTGAGAACTCCAGTGACATTTCCTTTAAGCAGGCCTAGTGTGGCAGATTAAGAACAGAAACCTGAAATGTGAATAATCTTCTCTCCTGTTCCTTTTTTCTTTTTTTGGTTGTACACACTTAATTCGAGCAAAACCTCTTTTTAATCTCTCAAGACAAACTCAATAGGAAAAACTGTATTTCACAGACAGCCACCTATTGCTTTCATTAGCACTGTGATTGCCCTTGTGAGCTCCCATTTTCTGGAGCATTCGCTGGCAGCCTGTCCTGCAGAGCACTGATTATCCTCAGCTTCTGCTGAAATCAGTGGAAGCTGAGCACGCTACCCACGGCACAGGAGGCCCTCAGCCACTGACAGGAGCAGGTACTTAAGATTAGCAACATATCAAAAACAACGCAGGAGCAGCCACTTGCTAATATTAAAACTGCTCTTTCAACCAAAAAACAAAAAACCAAGATCCAAAAGGGAGTCTTATTCCTAATGCAAGCAGGGCCTGCTGCATTTAAAAAGTGTTATTAACTGTAGGGAAATGTGGTCAAACTCTCAGAGCAGATGGAACTTGAGGGGGAAATGGAAGAGAATGGTGATCTATAGCTTGTGCTTTGCACACTGTACAGACCCATCCATCATGGGACACAAAGTCTGCCCTGTTCATGCCCTGGTAACTACTGTGGAAATCAGGGGTGGAAGAGGAGCAGGACACAAGGGGAAGTTTGACAAAAGCACATGTTTCAGCATATGTTATAAAGCAACAGCAACAATCTCAAGTACCTTGGGACAAAGATCTGTCTCTATGGCCCATCAAGTCCAATTTAAGGCTTATTTGAGCTAATTTGTTCCTTCCTACAGCTGAGTACGTCCTTCAGAGCCAAGTGGTATCATGTGGCTGTCCAAATATTATCTGATCATTTACTTGAGTAACTTTTCTACAGCTCCAAAGCTCAGATGGTTTATTCACTGGAACAGACTGGATGGACTGACTAGTCCCTCAAAATGAGCAGAGATGAATACTGCAAATATAAGACTTGTAGCCAAGCCTTCCCCTTGATAGTTCATATGAGGAATGCACCTGAGGTTGGATACAAAGTGGTGACACCCACAAACTGCACAACGAGTATCAGATAGAAATGAGAGCCACTGTCATTCCAAATGAAATACTCAAGGCAAAGCGCTCTGTTTGCCAAATGTCACGTGAATTCAAATGGACCAAACAATACCAAACCTGCATTTCAATAAAAAATACCTTGGGATAGTTCTGCTTTTACCTGGTTTTGCTCTGGGGGCTAAAATAGATGTTCCCCCACTCACAGAACTTTCTGGTCGGTAATGTTTTGCAAAGTATAGCAGTGTGAACTTGCTAGTGGATTTTTTGGGGGGAAGCCAAAAAGACAAAAACCAGGAAAAATAGGGGTTTTGATGTCTCCAGATGCTACAGAACAGTAACTATTCTACATTAAAAACTGGGGTATCCCGTTGGAGTGTCTCAATATTCTATCGGTTGCTTAAAAATTCTGGGGACAACATAATTTGCAAGTGTTAGACACTGTTAGATTTTTTAATACTTTACATTTAAGAAATTACGCAGAACTGAATGAGGAACAGAAATTACAAAAGTAAAATTCAATGCACAAAAGAAAAATAGGAAACACTGCTGCAGCAGCCCAATACTCATATATTTACAGTATAACATGCATTAAAAAAGAGCCCTTATAATTGTTTACACTCCCAATACCTAATTATGGAAGACAATTAAGAATTCTCAAAAGACAGAACGGAAAATTGGATATTAGTCTTATAAGTGAAATGGAGATGCCCTTTAATGCATTCCCATTTCATAGGTACAATAAAAGTCAATTAGATGTAAAAGGTCTATCAAAAAGTGAATGTTCTGGATTCACACCATCTATGAGCAAAAATGCTGCTCATTACTAAGTATTGCCTATATGATGCCAGGAGTACCAACACATTCATTTAGAAGAACTTTGAATTCTACAACTCAAATACTACGACTGAGCTCACGGTAACTGCAAAATGTTCCAACTTATGTGTCACGGGAGAAGAAACGAACAACTCAAAACCCTTTGGATTTGCTGTAGGGGACGGTTGCATATGTGGAGATCCCACTCACAAGTGGTGCAAAATCTATGAACAGCCACATTCCCACAGTTATGCCTGAACACAGCTTCCAGATGTTCTGCCACCAGCACAGCTGGGAATCCCAGGGTGCCAAGCAAAGTGCAAAGCTTCCATGAGACGCTCAGAAAACAGGGTGGCAGTTAGCTTGCTGTGGTTAAAGAGCTTCTGCTAGCCAAGATACTCAGTTTTAAAGCTAGTGCTGCTACTTTTGCACAAGCTGCTGTTATATATGCCGTTGTTCAGATCGATCTGTCATCTATTTCGATTGAATAAGAAGCTACTTCTGAGTCTTATAATTCCCAAAAGATTTCATGTTGTGTGTATTTGGAAAAGACTTCCCACTCTACAACCTTCAGCAGGTGTAAAAAGAGGTATTATTTTCTCTAAAAACAGGTATTATTTTCTTTAAAGCTTCTGATGATTTGAGCATACCAGGCCAACACATCAGTTTGGAACTAGACAATTTCCCACTTCTCTTCCTGGCTCCCTCTTTTGTGGCCCAACATTTCACAGAAGCTGAAAACAAGCGAGCTGAATCCTGCCACCAATTTCGCCTCCCCCTGGAAAGAGATGTAAATACATGTCTGACCATGTTTTTCCCATTGCATAGCTTGCATTTGGGGTGGCCCTTACTTACTGCAATCTCCCAGCAGCAACACGTGCCCTGGTCACCACATGGCCAGAGGGGTTGTGATTCTGCAGCTCCCAGGCTCGCAGCTTGTTCAGGAAGGATTAGCCCATCTGCTCCTCTGTTCCCCAAAGCGCTGTCAGATTTAGTCTGCCCTGAGTGCTTTCCAGGGGCTGCTCAGACTGGTATTTTGACTGGAAGGTGATCTCACTAAGGTTTAAAACCTCCATTGGAAAGACCCTTTATAGCACAGAGACCACGGTACTGACCTGGCACCACCCTTGTTCCAGGGATTCTGCTGCTGCCTGTTGAAATATTGGGTCTTTGTACTTCGTTGTGGCTGATTTCCTGATAGTGGAATTCACTGCTCTACAGTATCCATTTCATCTTACATTCCTAGCCATTTTTTATTAAACAAAACCTTCAGCATTTTTTAAATATCAAGGGGATTTTAAAAATGATATTTATTTAATGATTACTTCTGGCCTTATGTTTATTAATGCAGTGTCTTTCCCAGTCTCCCTTCTGAGCCTGTAGATGTGTAAGAGAGAGAAGGAGAGTAGGATGCTGCCTTTGTTTTTAATCTGTTTGCATTTTAAAACTACGTTATTTATTTAGAGTTACTGAATTTTAATGTTCAAATGAGTGATTCCTTGTTTAAACAAACAGAATAAAACAAGAAACGAGGAGTGCTTTATACATAAGAGCACTGTTCTAATTCTGCTGCCATCAGAATGATTGTCTAGGCAGGACAGGGCTGCTGTTCTTAGGTGTTACCATAGAGAAATAACCACAGCTAACATCGGTAGTGGACCGAGATTCTGAGGCAAAGGTGACTTTTTCCCACCAAGTGCTAAATAGCACCTGCACAGAGTGGCTCATTTCAGAGTTACAAGGTGGGCCCTGAAAAAGACATGTAGCTGTTACCTGATCCAGAGACTCTAAAGGCTGTTCTCTTCAAGGAATGGAACAATAAGCAAATCTCCTGGGAAGCCTAAGGTAACAGGAGGTAGATAAATCTAAAAAATTCAGGGACTTAAGGGGAGGGCATAGAGAAAAATATGACTGATAAGAAACCAGCATCAACAGGATCAAGTGAAAAAGCAACCAGAACTGAAAAAGAGACAATTTTGTCTTCTGATAGACCTCAAATTTTGTATGGGAGCATACAGACCCATACAAATCGCGGGTGGTGCAGCTTCCACCTTGGTGCTGATTTTCAAGCGTTGCAGGGAATCAAGGGGGTTCCAAGGGTCAGATATTTTGCATGAAAACTGTTTTGGGAGAAGGTTTCTTCATCTCCTATCATACAAAAAAGCTGGAGCTACAAACATAGAATATTTTTGACCAAAGTCCTCTCAGTCTCACAAATATCTTCTCATTAGAAGAAAATTTACAACATATTGGGATGTTTTTCAAAACTATATTTAAGCTTAAAAGCCCATCAGAACTTCAGTGTAAAGCAAAAATGAAGGCAGATGAATTACTGTACAAGCTAATTCATTTGCACCGATACGATCCATTTGATCTAACCATGATTTACCATGCACTGTCTCCCCCATTGCTACCACAGCATTGCTGCGTACCTCCAGCTTCTGTCTGGAGACATCATCACAAATGTTCTGTCACACAGCACAACACACAGCGGAAGAGGGAGCAGCAGAGAGGACAGTCGTCCAAGATGCTGAGTGCTACTGAAATGACTCTGCCACGGCAAAACTGAACGAACCAAACGCGCTGCTGCACCCACGCCTGCCCAGCACCCTGCAGGGTGAGCAGGTGCCCGCGGTGCACAGGCCAGAGCTGCAGACAAGTGCAGCAGCCCCCTGAGCTGTGCCAGGCACCCCAGAAGGGTTAATCCTCGCTGCCAGGGATAGCACACACACATCTGTTTAGCACACACGCGCTAATCGCAGCGCTGGCGAGGCTGGAGGCGCGCCGAGCCCGGCGCTCATGCGCGGTCCGCCGGGCGAGGCATCGATCTGCTTTGCTCGTGTGGGCTTTAAATAGCCAGATGAGCCTGCAAAGCGGCAGGAAGATCCCATCCATGTATTTACCCCGCAGCTTCCCGCTCCCCTCCCGTCATTCCGGTCTGTGTCTACCAAAGGTCTGCTGTGGAACAATCTCCTGAGCCCTGTTGCGTTGTAGCTTTCTCTAATGTGAACTGGATTTCCCTCGGCAACACAGACACAGCACCTCAGCAGTATTGCCGCTCTCCCCTCCGAATAGCTTATCATTTGATAGTGGAGCTATTCAAAATGGCATCTAGTGTTTTCTTCATGAGACTTCAGCCCTGAATTATTGATGAATTAGAGTGTAATTTTAAAGGAGCTGTAATTTAGCAGAACAGCTGGGTAAGTGATAAATAGAGGGTTGGCACATTTTCTCGGTGATAAGTTTTGCCTGTAAAAGTACTACATCCAATTTCAAGGTCAGGACTCTCATTCTCAGGCAGCATTTAGCTTTAGGAAGAAAACCAGCAAGGCGCAAACATAAATTCCCTCACCCCCACAACTCTTATATGAGGCAGGTAAGTGTTATGATGTCCATTACACAGAAAACTGCATCTTCTGAGGCAAAGAGTCCTGTCCAAAGTCTGCCACCAGTCACCAGAGAGGTGTTTCAACTATAGCATCTGTGAAAGCTGGCTAAAGATTTTTCAATTATACATCTGTTGGCTTTTTCCTGAGAGATGTTGATAAATTGAAGTCAAAACTTCAAATGAACACCTCTGCCTGTACCAACGAAGACAGATATTGGAAAAAGGAGAATGGCTTTACCAAGCTCAGTTTGGCAGTAAGAGAATCTGAATAAGTAAAAGAGAACTCATATTCTAGCCTCCCAGAATGGGAGGTTTAAAACTTTGCTTCAGTAAGCGTAGACTTCATCATGGAAAATGAGTACCTGTCCTACGGCTCTAGGAGGAGCATCTTTCCTTTCTTTGAAAGGGTTGTCCATCTACAGATTGAGTCAATATTTTAAATGTTGCAACATCTCACAGGACAGGAGACAGTCTTTCTGCCCCTTCCTACTAATTGCCTCTGAAGTCCAGATCAAATAATATCCATAAAATTTTACTGAAAGATAAATGAAGGTGTCATGACTGGGGACACAGTTGTCTTGATCTTATAGATATATCAAAACCAAAATAAAATTGGCTTATTCCTTCCAGCAAGCATTCTGGTACCAGATGAGAACTAGAGCAAATTCCACCTCATTGTGAAGTGGGGTAGAACTTGTACAACAGCAAGGAAAACATTATGAGACAAGTTATTTCTGGCTAAGAGAATCTTGTTGTAGAGAATACAGACCAAATAGAGGCAGGAAAAAGGCAATTCAATTTCATGCTAATTTGAGCATACAGTTCTGGAAAGTGCAGGTTTAAATTTATCAGCATCTATTTTTAAATTATCAGGTAATAAATATATTGTTAGAATTATTCTTCTTGATCAGTTCACCCCTAAAATCTAATTGCTTAGGGAATCCCTTTTAGTAAACTTTTGGTTTATTTCATCCTTCATTTTTATCGGCTTTCAGGGAGCCTTTATATATATATATGTATTTATTTATTACATATCTCCAAATGAGGAGATGTTAACACAGCTGCTTTTAAACTTATTGAGTCAATAAAGATCGCTCCAAATCAATCCTGTAAGCTGCCATTTGGCACTTGTGCCATACAGACCCTACTGACAGCCTTGTGATCTGCAAATATGATTCTTAGTGTTGTCTTTTCATTGCAGACCTTTGACAGGGACCTGTTTGAACTCTTTTCCAATACTGTCACCACAACACATCACTGGAGGTGTGCAGTGAGCGTTCCTCTCTCTCACCTTCCTCCATCTGGATCAATTTATCCAGCTGTTTCTTGGCCTAGTTAATTCTCACTTGAAAAAAAAAAAAAAAAACAAACCACAATTTTAATTCATTATTTTCACTTATTTGTTAATAGAATCCTGGAATATCACTCCGGTAAAAGTGTGGAGAGAATGGCAAAGGCAAAAGGAAATCTTTAAAACAGAAAATTTTGTGCTGGCTTTTAAGCAGAAGTTACCATAGCAGCCACTTCAACACTACCTGAAGACTGGAGAGAAACAGATAAATAAAATCTGGGAGAGATCATGTTAAAACCCAAAGGTCTGTTTAGCATCTTCTCTATTTGCATGCATGAAAAGAAGCAGAGATGTGTGTTGTTTTGATTCCTGGCATCCCTAACTTGACAGAACCATGCAGAAGGTCTCCTTGGTCCTCATTTCCTGTGGCAGTATTCTGCAGGCATCCTTTGTGAATTAATCTCTGCTAGGTTTATATAATAATACAGCTCCACAGAAGCCATACTCTCTGATGATGAATGAGGGTTTCTTTTCAGTTTTCTACAAATGAAAAAGAATATCAACTCCCTGAGAATAACCTAAACTGATATGAGATCTCTGGATCGAATGCAGTCTTCTAATGCTCATCTAACGACAAAGTGATTTGTGTTTGCAAGTCTTGAAGGATCAAGGTGTTGAATCCTGCAGCCTGCGTATAGCCAATACAATTAATTTTCAAAGTTCATAAAACTAATAGCAAAAGTAGCACCAAAGAGCCATTACTGGTGTGTAGGTCAAACACAGCACGGTTTGGCTTCAGAACAAAGTTTGTCCCCAGCTTCAAAAACCTCCACAGTGATGAAGAGGGATTCTTGCTTGAAGTTTATTGTCTTTAGGAAGGGATTTCCTCATTGTTAATTTGCTGGGTACAAGTGAACAATAGGGAGCATAAATAGACCTTCTCAAAGGTTAATAAAGAAAATATAAAACTGCGTAGCTGGGATTCTTCTCTGCTACTAATGTACATGACAACTATCTTTCCATGAAAGAAGGAAATCAGGAAAGAGATTACCCAGTTCAGTTCTACAGCAGTGTTAATGAGATTTAGTCTCACTGGGGCTCTCTCTGTGTTTGTCAATTATGCCATTTTACCTGTCCTTTTGGCTTTTATTTCTCCAGTGACTCCTCTATGCAGTTTCCCAAATAACAATGAATAACAGTAATGAAAACTTGCATTTTAATGAAGGTTTTGTTAGAAAAAACAAACATACAGCAACAGATTATAATGTAGGCTCTGGATACGGAAGAGTGCTTAAGAAAATTATTTACTTTGGACCTGTACAGCAGTCTTACAAAGAGACTGACACAAACGCTAAAGTACTTTCCTGAGCAGGTTTTGCAGAAGTTTTAGTCTGTGTAATATTTTTCCACATCACCCAAGATGCAGGAATTATTATTTTCCCCGAAGCTTTATCTTTTTGCTACTGAGAGTGCTTATGGAAGTTCAATTCCCATCACTTCAGGGATCATATTTCTACATCAGCTGAGACAGTGCCTCTCTCAATGATATTATGATGTTACATGGACAAGGAAGACAAATGTGAGAGAACTGAGGGCAATAAAAGAGTAACAGGAAGTAACCACCAAAAAAAAAAAAGAACTGGGAGAACACGAACCCAAGATGTACAATATTTTTTTCAGAAGGAAAAGTGGAGCTGAAGGATGCTAATAATGGGAAGGGAAGGCTAATCTGTTCTCATGCATTCCCATTGACTTAAAATATACAATATTGTGGAGCTTAGACTTAAATTTAAGACTCCTAATTTCTGCTGGCTTGGGAAGTTAGAGCACGTGCCTTTAATATCAAACAACAAACTTGAATGTCAAAATGTCCATTTAAATCCACTGCTGTGCAATTGCTTAGAAGGAGAGTGGAAGTGTGCAGCAAGAATTTAACGTTTCTTATAGATCTGGATTCAGCTATTCTTAAGTATAATTTATGCAATTTTTCTTGTGTGGAAATTAGTGACTGAAATATTTAACTAAATCAAATTTTGTGTGAAGATATGAAACTCATAAAATATGTATCAAAAGACTCCTGAATAAACCTATTAAAAAAAAGGAGAAAAATCAGCTCACAGAGAGGTCAAGCTAACAGCCAAGTGTGAATCTGTTCAGTCATCCGAAAGCATTGATGATTGCCCTGTCATCAATGAAAAGATATAATTACCAACTAGACCTAAATCTCAGTTTGTGCAAGGATTGCAAATCTGCTTAATTAAGACCAGCCACCCATAAAGCCCAAATGGTTGTCAGTTCAGAAAAACCTCACTGCAATCTGCTGAAGTTTGTGTGCTAAAAAGAAGTGACACAAGGATTGGCAGGATGGTCTCATGGTTTCAAAAGTAAGTTTATTTGTGAGCTTGGATATGCCTGCTTCATTTGAGACCTTCAACCTGCGCTTCAAACACTATTTAATTCAATTTCTTATCTGCAAAGTGAGGATAAATAATATGAGGCCTTTTTCAAAAGCATTTCATGATTCTTGGCTGAAAGAACCTATAGAAGTGTAAACTATTTATTATTATTATGCAAATTGTTGTGGAGAATGGCTCTGTGGCAGCTAACTGAAATTTCTCCATTTCAAAAACATCTCTTCCGATGGAGTTCTCTCCTAATCCCAAAATATACTTTCATTGTATTAAATTACCATGAAAAAGCCTCAAGGGACAAGTTCCCACATTTTCATTCATTCTTTACTAACTTCACCTTGACTGAATAAAGTGTCTCTTTAAATAATGATGGAGGGAAAACTGATTAAGGAATTCAGGATTGAGTCAGGAAAGTATCATTTTCCTATGCACATGGAACAGGAAGCAATTGACCTTCCCTAGACATTACCTTTGTTATAATACAGTGAAATAGATTTGGTAGGTTGTTACTATTCTTAGTTAAGAGAAACACCCCTCAGCATCACACAATGTGCATTCCAGCTCTCATTTGTCATGCTAAATTTATTCAGATAAGTTTTAAAATAGCTAAAATTATTTACTCAAAAAAATAAGCTTATCAAAGAAGCAAAGCACATTGTTTTATTCCTAAAATCTTCAGGAGCATCTCTAGGCAGATTAATTAAAAAACATAAAAAATCCAAAAACAAACAAAAAAAAAAATCAGGATTAAAGGATTCCTGAGTTCAAAATGCATTTGGAAAAAGCACATCCATAACAATGTTTTTATTTTCAATTCAGTACTCCTGTCTGAAAAATCACATATCTGAACGATAACCCCCTAAAGCTGATGAATGTCTTTATTTTGACTAAACTACATCTGGCAGACAGTTTCCAAAGCCTTTCATAGTCCACTTAAATTCAGAGTTTTATTTTCAATATACAATCATTACTCCATTCCCCATCTCCACTTCAACACAGAGGTACTGCTAAGCAGATGACAAACACTAACAATTTCATGGTACATAAAATTCTGCCAATTGATAATGCCACTCTCTTTCTGTCCAGGCTCAAGTACTTTAGAAGTCGTTCAGAAATTGAATTCAATTCTTTGATCTTCATGCATTTGGATTCAAAAGAAAATAAGCAAACTACACATCACCATGAAGTCTCTTTTAAGACACTCAGCGCTACAGCTATCAAACAGGAAATGGTCTTTCCAAGAAACAGCAAATCTCTGCAGGTTTTCTTTTCTATGAACAGAGTTTATTTCAATTCCTGGAGAAGAGGTAAAAATGAAACTTTCTTTGAAAACATTCCTTGTCGTTTTGTTTCACAAGGAAAAGCAGCAAGAACATTCTAGTCATGAAACTCACAGAAGGCTCTGCTGAACATCTCCAACCAAACTCTGCCTGTTTACCACCACAGCACCCAGAGAACAGCCCCATTAAAAGCTCTCCAGAAGAAAACAGACAATTTCCCCAACCCAGTGTGCTCCAAAGCTTGTATGATGTGATCAGCAGAGCAGGCTGTTTCTACAAAATTCTCCCACTTCCCTTAAGTTTCTCATTTCCACAGAGGCTAAATGGTCCCTCCATCGATTGCTTGAACCCAGGGCATCGCTGTCTCCTGCTCTTTCCTTCCCTGCACTGACTGCTCAGTCACTTCCACTACCTCTAACAGACTATCCCTTCACTCACATGAAACTGGGAGAGAAAACAGACACTGTTTCACAGGGGGCTGGAAGCGCATGGGGTCTTTGATTAGTCTTGCACAGATCTATTTCCGTGGGTTGGCAACCACAACGAAAATTTCAGGGACCTATAGTTTGAGTATCACTTGCTGAGGTTTGGCAGAATCCATGTTTTTTCCTACCATGCCCTGCCCATGGCTTGTAATTTTCTCCCAGATCCTGTCTTTCATCTCTCCATCTTCAGATGCCTGATGGCTCTAAGTTTTCCAGACATCATTCCATCAGTGACCTTCAGCTCAACCCTCATTCTGGGACACTAGTTACAGTATTAAGCATATCTTTGCTTTGACATTTCATTAGACAGACATCAAAATGTGTGTAATAAACACATTTCAAGATATTTCACTGCTGTGAAAACATTTTCCTCCAATCTCCCTGTGAATACTGTTATCCTTTTGTGTAACATTTCACTGTAGTATTAATTCCTCAGTGTCAGGACCTGTTGTTTTATTTGTCTGTAGAGTGCCACAAACATCTGTGGCTCTGTAAAAAATAGGAAAAAAAGTCATGAAAATACCATGTTCTTATTTTTCCTTAACAGTTTCTTGTCTCTCTCACCTATAAATGCAAAATCAGCTTGAAAGTTTATCACAAGTAGACTGACCTTTGCTTTAGGTTTTGTCTTAAATAGGCATGCAGTGTTGTAGAACAAGTCAAAAGCCTTGCCCATCTTCTGCTGTTTTGCTACGTGGCAATGGCTCAGGTGTCTCACTCTGCTATTTCAAGTGGTTAACTGCATTACCTAAAGTAAGCCCTGATTGTCAAAGCTTGAGCCCATATCCTTCCCTGTTTTCTCTGAAGGTAATGCAATTTCAGATAAACGATTATTTCATCTAATGAGAAAATAGAATGACAATGCTCTCTCTAATGCACTGAAAGGATCCGAGCACTAATGTTTTAATACACTGTAATGAACATTAAGAAAATATCTTTTCATCTTGTGAAAGGGAAAATTTTTGATTGCAGAAATGCATCTGTGATAGCAACACTACACAGCACTGCATATTCAGCCCAGGCTGATGATGCTTACAGGGCACACAACACAAAGCACTGCTTTTTTTATATGCTTTTGTTCCTGGGTCTTAAGTGAGATGTTCGAGGAAAGCGTGAGGGCAATATTTTGAAGTTACATAACACACTGTCAACCCTTCACAGTTAAAAATAAAAGGATTCAGACTCTGCTCCATAATTGTAATTTACAATGAAGAATTGCATAGATGTATTCTCCTAAAGAATTTCAGTATTTATTCCTCTTTTTAGCACTGTGAATCATCCCACTTCTCTCTTCAGGCAAGCTGCACACACACACACAGGGACTCTACTGGATTAGGAACAAAAAAGATCAGTTCCAAAGTGTCCTTGTTTTCTGCTTTTGTTGCTTGCAGGCAATTGATAGAAAGTTAAAGCAAACTATCCGTACACCCCTCAAAGCTGCTGTTGGAATGCACCTCAGGTTTTGTTTCTCCCCAAAACCCTCCCATACCCTTCTCTTCTCCTAAGTGCTGAGTATTTGCACCACAAATGTTTACACCACAGCTTGGGCAAGATACTTCAGGGTAAGAGAGGAAACTCTGGACACAAAGGTGCTGCCAGACCTACAGGAAGGAGAGAGAAACAACATTTTTATTTCTTTTAATCACCCAGTTTGAGGAACTGAGGTGCCAAGAGACAACAAACTGTGGCTCAACTAACAACTACAATCCTGAATATATTTCTAAAAGCCTACCAGGGCAACAGAGTCCTGCCCCTTGGCAATAGTCCTATTTGCAATAGCTGTGTTTTTCTATAAATTTTTAAGGCTTTTATTTCCAAAGGAACGATGAACTACAAGCAACCACCTGCAACCATGCAATAATTGCAAAAGGACTCGTAGCTTGGTTGTATTCTAAGGCATTTTCCATCCTGCCAACAGCTTGTTGAACAGATTATTATTATTATTGAGAGAATAAAATGTTTACTGTGTCAGCAGGGTAACTATATCGGGGAAAAAACCCCACATGAACGTTCAGAGTCTCTCCCCAAAATAGACCTATGTGCTAAAATAAAGAGTGATATCTGTACAAATATTCTCAACCAGAAGAGAATTTTGTCTTGCAGAGCTCACAGCATCCCATCCTTTCCTCCCTATCTTCCAAGGGTGTCAGTCATCTTCTATCTTATCGCTGTGAGCACAACGCAGCCCAGTGCTGCCGACTCCTTATCCTGGAAGAGCATTTGAGTGATTAGAGGTTTCTCTTTTGTTTATGCATTCTTTCCAATAGCTCCCTCACTCTTAATAGTAAAGGAGATATATTTTTTCCCACTACAAAGTTTGTCTAAGGCTTCCAGCAACAACTTCTACAGATACCAAAAAGACTCAGAAGGTCCTCAAGCCTTGTGTTAAGGGCTTAGGGTGTATTACAAAGCCCTGAAACTGAAGTAGAGGCAACAAAGATCATAACTTCAGCTTTAAAGTGTTAAAATAAGACTCTTGGAAGCCTTTCTTGAGTAAAATGAGTTTTTAACATAAGATACACTTAGCTTTTCCAGAGGCCTGAATAGGATTGACAAACTGCAAAATTATTACCGAAGATTTCAAAGCTCCAAACTGTACTGTAGATTTTGGATCAAAATGACAAAGAATCTCTTTATAAATGTTAGGTTGAACCCTTTTAAGTATTTTGTACTAATTAAATTCTTTTAAGATTCTTACTTATTAGGATTTCCACCAATCTTTACATGAGAACCTCAGCGATCTAACAGTGATATTTAGACTCAGAGTAAAGATCAATTACTGATGGAATGAGACTGTACTGATTGTTATCTCACTTAGCTAAGGAGTTTACAAGAACTCCATGCCTTTACAAAATTTAAAAGTAATCTCCCATAAGTAGGTCACTATCTTGACCAACAAAATCATTTAAGTCATAGTGTTCAACAATGTAGAGTCCACCCAGTGATACTAAACAGAATACTCTCGATCAGCAAGTATCAATAAGGATTTCGTCTGTAGCTTTACAGCATTTTTTTTTTAAACTCAATCCAAATTACTAAGTGCAGCTGCTTGAAATCAACATAATTTCACATGCCACATGATACAGCATTTTAACCATAATGAGGAATGGTGTAGAAGGCAAATGGTAAAAATACTAGATGTCATCATTTCTTGTAACATACATACCTGCACATTCAAGTTCCCCTCCAGTGTTTTCTAAATCAAGATGCATATTCTACACAGTCATTAATTCTGTAGTTTGCACTAACACAGAAATTTCAGTCAAGTTCAAAAGTGTGGAATTTAGCATTAGCAGTTGGTGGTTTACTACTCTTAACAGAGGTATGAGATGACAGCTGCTAAAATACCAGATCAGTCAGAGAGTATTTTATTCCTCTGAAAGATAAGGGAAATCAGGGTATCAAATCAGTGCTCTTACGGGCAACTACAGGCCCTCAAAGGGAAGTGTACCTGGGGTTTAAGAGTGTGTATTTGAGTATTGTTGGTAAAAATGAAAAACTTTTCACTTCTATATTATCAAAACCCTCCAAGTGGTACCACTGAGCCCAATGTGCAGTAACACATAGAAAATCTAAGACATTAAAATGCAATTAAAAAAAAAAAGTTCCAAACCTACCAATTCATCTTCAAGATGAGAAATGCCAAGGCAGATGTCGGTGATCTACCTGCCAAGTACAGTATATCAAATGTCATGCTTCTTTCCCAGGTAAGACTGGGAATATTGGAATATGCTGGTGGAAACTCAGCAGAACCCAAGGAATGCTGGTGTCAGTCACTTCATGAGTACAAGGCAGACTCCCACTCAGTTCTGAAAGCAGGCTCTGGGAGGAATTTGTCCTTGCAAGTGTTTTTGAGTGAGCCTGATGCCCCAGATCTCCATTGGTGCTGGATCTGCTCTGTGCCACTTCATCCCTTCTGTGTTTGACCATTAGCACATGTGCCGAGGCTGCTCCTCTGCTGAAAGGAATTTTGTTCAGAGCTGCCTTACACATTCAAAAAGGCAGTGGCAACATCAAAGACCTTCATGACACACTGCTTATTGATCACTTTGGTTACATTGACATCAACCCAAAAAGAATGGCAAACCAGCAGGTATCATGTCAAACAAGAATGATTCAGAGCAACCTTTTGGTCCCCACAGAAACTTCCGTGGGCAAAATCAAATTTTGGAACCAGCAAACCTTCTGGGAAAAACAAGCCTGCTTTTCTGTAGATAACACTGATTTAGTTTTAACATACAGTGTTTAGTAGGTTCAGATTTTTTGAAAACCAAGACAAATTCAGCTTCTGATTACCAGTCTGAGAGCATCCTTGAATCTACTTTTTCTTCCATTGTTATGATTAGTACATAATTTCATTTGCACACTACAGAGGAAAAAACTACAGCATGCTCCAGTCGCGAGGAAACCCCCTATTGCCATACCTTTGTCCTGGTTTTGGCTGGAATAGGGCTCATTTTTTCTTAGTATCTGGTACAGTGCTGTTGTTTTAGATTCAGTACAAGAATAATGTTGATAACACACTGATGCTTTCTATCAAAACTAATTAAAAATATAATCAAAAGTTGTCTCACGATGACCAGGGCAGCTCCCTCAGCTCTCATGAGTGCATCCCATGAGGACCCATGGATTTGTGTATGTCCATTTTGTTTGAATGCTCCCTAACCTATAGCCCGAACATATAAGATCTCATCTGGCTCATCAGAGGGAGAGCTCCATGCACTCCTCCACCTCACTCACATGAAAATTAACTCTTCCTATGCTGTCCTGGCCCATCCTTCCTGACAAGCTTGTGTGTACACCCACTACTGTGCTACTCTTGTGTGAGCTATCCCACCACATCTGCAGTTCAGATGATTCTGTAGCTCTGAAAGTGCACACAGACCCTAACTCCTCCTGGTTCTTCCCTACACCATCTGCTTGAGCAGACAGACCCTTCAGAAGGGTACCTGGTCACATTCATTTCCCAGGAAAGGCGTGAAAGCTTTCCCTGTAATGCTGTCCTGTAGGCATTTCCTTATTGTGTGCATAGGCTTGATGTGGGCCCCCCTTCACTGCTGTGGATTAAGAGCTCTCTCCTGCCTACAAAACCCTGCACCCTTTGCTTACAAACTCAGTGCACCCCTTCTTCACTTCATTGTGGGTCATTATTCCTTTCCCCAGCTGCTCCTAGTTTAACATTCTCACCCAGCCTGTTGGCAAAGTTACTTTTGACCCACTCAGTAAGGCAGATCCCATCCCTCCTTAGCAGTCCTCGATTCTTAAGGAGAATCCCAGAGTGACAGAAGTAGAAACTTTGCTGTGAAAAGCAGCTTTGCCACCAGTTGATCACCTGTAGGATCCACCCACTCCTTCCCAAGCCACACTGAGAAGACTTTCAATAAAAACGTTTCCTAATTAAATGTGTTGATCATTTCTAATTTGCATCCATCTCACAAACAAGAGCAGTCAAGCCTGAGTTACTTTCAGAGCTAAAACCAAGATGTGGAAGCTGCAGCAACCCAAAGCTGTTAGCAAACCAAGCAATGTGTCACAGCATCCAGGGGAGAGAACAGTCTTTGTGCAACAACTTTCTCTAGCAAACTTTCATGCTAAGATCCCGAAAACTCAAAAACTCTAAATTTTGTATTTTGAGTGACAGTGGAATAAGCATAAAAATCAAAAAAACCCTTACATCTGAACTAGCATTAATTTACAAATGGACACATAGCTTTCTCCTGTTGTACCAGTCTCACCTCATTGCATGAAATGGTCAACATTCTGCTCTGATTTACAGCCCCCACACTAAAGTTCCAGGTAAAGCTGTAGCATCAGTGACAAAGCTACCCCTGGTGTCTTGCAGAAGGCGCAATACCAGGCATGAACCATCTGAACGTAACCAGGAAATGTCCCAGCACCACAAGCTGGGTGCCTTTGGCTGAGAGCAGAATTCAGAGAGTTAAAGGAAAAGCTTTGTCAGCAAGCAGAGTAAGGAGCACAAACAGGTACCAATGCAACTGCAGCAGTGATCCCAACAAACACAACGAGCGCATCGGGAGTCTGGATAACGACTCAAGGGACGAGATGAATTCGACAGGAGGAGATCTCTATTTCCCAACAAAATTCTGAACTCCAGGCAATGAGTTCCTTCCTTCCCTCTCTCCCAGCACACAGGAGGCCCTGGCACACGGCAGCACCTGCAGCGAGCCAGGAGCCCGTGGGGCTGCGGCCCTCAGTGGCCATTACGGGCCTGCATCCCGCAGCCAGGCCGAGCCTGGAGCAGCAGAACCGTTGCCATGGCAATCAGCTGTTGCCAGGTAGCCGGCAACTAAGAGAAGGCTAAGAATTAGCAAGGCCTAAAAATAAAGGTGTCGGGGCTTTTTTTTTTCCTAGATGCTCGTATGTAACAGGCAAAATAATAATAAAACTCCCTCAAGATCTCGGCAGTTACGGGGTGTTTCTATTCCACAGGCTTTGATCACCTTCTAAAATTAGCATGTTTTTCTAGGCAACAAAAACAACCAAATCATGACAGTGGGAAGATATTCCAAATCAATGAAAACATGAGACAGAAAAGCAGGAAAGGAGATAAACCCTTTCGAATATTCAAAGAAACTGACAGATAAAAGACTAAATCCTTTCTAAATCTCTGCATCAGCAGAGTCAGAAAGTGTGGCAGCTCTGCTGGTTTACATCACCTGTCCTGTACTTAAGGGGTAGGGAAAAAATTGACTTAATTTTCATCCCTAAACATTCTGCATATGGACCCTATAAAATAGGAGAAAATGCAACTTAGAAGATTATGCAACAGAGCACATCAAGGGCCTTGGCACCCTTGGATCGAAGACATGATGGGAATACAGGATGTGCCATATCTCACTCATTGCCACAGGGTTTGTGAAAGCAAATGTTGCAAAGGCTCATCCCTAAGCAATGAAAGGCTGTTGCAGCAAAAAATTTTTCAACACAAGTTACTAAGAAGAGAAAACGTGGCCTTTCCTGCTTCTTCCTAGTCACTACATGGATGCATAACCAAAAAAAAAAGCCCCAAACCAAAAAAGCCACAGGTCACCCCAGGCCACGTGGAAAGACAGATCTGCATCATCTTTCTTCCCAGGAGCAAGTATTTTAAAGGAGAGAAAGCTGTAAGAGTCCCTGCAAAGTAAAATACCAAAAATTGAGTGTAATTGTGACCACTTGTGTTTTACAGTTATTGACTCCAAGATCTGCATGCATTTGTGCTACTGGATTCCCCGGAATCATTCCTTAGAGGTTTCAACGGATAAGTCCATGGCAGAAATACTGCAGGATTGGGCCAAGCTGCTTCTCAGGATGACTCCTTTTACAGGAAAAATTAGACAATGAATGAAATATCACATCTGAATCCATTTCAATGTACAAAATAAACAATTCCTTTGGATTAACTAAAAAAAAAAAAAAAAAAAAAGGAATTTTTCTTTCCCCCCCTCCCCCTTCATTTCAAGTAAGGAAAATCTGTTGAAACATTAATTCTTTCTATTAGGAAACACTGTTTTCTTCCTTTTTCTGTAAGCTGAAAACAAAATGTAATGACGTAAACCAAAAGAGGAATTAGGAAATTGAAAGTAACTTCAGATTTAAACAGTGTAAACTTTCAATGCTTAAGATGTTAAAATGAAACATTTGGTAGTTTTTGAACAGCGTTGCTTCAAATGAGTAACTTGGCAACAAAAAAAACAATTTCTAAAACATCTTGCATGTTGCAAAAGCTGCATTTCAGTAGCAGTATAATCCGATGAAAATGTTCAGTCTTCTATCTCAAGCAACTAGCCCAGAAAAATATTTCCTCCTAAATTCTATGTTGTATGTGACCCTAATGTTTAGAGAGATAGAGCACTAAACCGCACTATAAGGACGATTCCCTCACTTTTTCTTTTCCATATTTCAGCGAATAATATATATTCTTCAGTGTATATTAAAATCAATGGGAAGTGGAAAATGTCACAACAAACACTTAATAGCAGCATGGTGTATTTCAGAAACTGGAATAACATCCCTGTGCACAAAAACATTTGAAATAGTGACATAAAGAAGCAGTGGGTTTATTGAGAATATCCTAAAAACATATTTTTAGACACCACACAAAGGCACCCAAAAAAAAGAGAAAAAAAAAAAAAAAGAGGCCAAATTTGAGTGGAAAATTACTTCCAAAAGTGAACAAAAACAATATAAAGGAAGCTAAAACAATGAGAGCTGGGTTTCTTAGTAGTGACTGTTTGTTTTAAGAAAGGACTGAAAATCAAAACGCCTCTTCAAGTTATAAGAATCATTCTTATCCTCTTCCTTTTGTTCTGGCACCCATGACTGAATTTTATACGTTTTGACCTGCTGAGAATCAGATAAGATCAATTTACACAAACATAGGCAGACACACAGAACACTTAATGTAACTGTGTGTTAACTCTGCTAGAGTTTGATTTTTGTCCAGATGGGCTTCAGCTCCCCCAGAAACACTAAGCAATTGCAAGTGTGGTGATAATCTTTAAAGGAGCCACAAAATTGAATGCAGAAAAAAATCTGACTTGATTATTCCGTCGTGTTCCATCCCTTGGGGAAAGACAAATGCCCATCCTAGGGATGGTTTCCAGAGATACAATGTTTTCTGAAGTTCAAAGGAGTTATTTTGAACTCTCTGAGTTTCTGGGCTTTGTTTCTAAAGCACAGTTAGAGATTGCTCAGCCCAAGCCAAGTTCTGGCGTATATGGAGGTGCCCGTTCTCAGCTCCCCTGAAGCAGGGCACCAAGTGGGATGACTTTATAAAGACATTCTGTTCCCTGTGCCATGCTCGAGACTCCCTTTGTCTCCAGGCTGCTTAACCAAGCCAGGGAGACAGTGCTGCCCCAAGGAGCCTTTCATGGCAAACCCCACAGCAGCCCCAAAACCGGGGTCTGGATGCTGCCTGAGGGACAGAGCAAAGCCCAGCGAGGGCTTCTGGTTATGTTGGAGCAAAAGTCCCTCACTTACAGAGTCACAGAGACAGCTGGGAGGGGTAGGGGGAAGCAGAAGGAAGAGGTGAGCTCTTATTTCTAGTTTTAACAGGACAGAACTACGAGAAAATGAGGGAACAGCCATCATCAGGTGGTGTCCTGTCTTTCTCACATCATTTTTGCTGTGCTTCTTTTACCTATAGTAAGTTTTTCTTTTGCATCTTTTAATGCTTAAAAAAAACCCCACCAAACCTCCTCCTTCCCCCCCTTCCAAAAAAAAAAAAAAACCCACAATGGTGGAGAATTTACATAAAAATAACTTTTACAAAATTGCGAATTTTTGCAGCATGTGGATATCAACTAAGTTTTTGACAGAACATTGTCAAAGCTTTCCACTCCAGGTGTTGAACATAGCAATTAATTTACTCTCACTCTAAACTATTACTTGTAATTGTAAATGTAAAAATAATATATATTATACTTAAGGAGGTAATACAATAAAAATGTGGAAGTAAAATTAATGAAAATGTTTTGATACCACTAAATTGATTGCTATATTTTGAATTTTAATTTTTAAAAATATTAAATATATATTCCAACTTGAAAATATTTTCTACTTGAATTTTGAAATTTGAAGAGGAAAACTGATATTTTAGACAAACAACTGTCATACATTCACATGAATCTTCTGGGGAAGAAGTTGAAGTCCAGTGATGCCATGAAGATTTTTGCCTTTTCTTTTATACCCATTTTACCTTTTTCAACTCCTGTATTCTCAATGCTTTTTGCCTACATTCTTGGACTTGTTTGTCAAGCTGAGAGATTAAACATTTTAGAAGCTTTGTAGCTAGGGATCAGTGTGCCCCAGAGCCCGAGGTCCTCTCCAGAACACATTCTGTAAACCAAGATAGAACAATCCAGGGGAAGGTTCCTTGGGGAGGGGGAATCACTTGAGCCTCTCATTGGGGAATCTTTGAGAGATCTGCTAATTAGTAACACCTATAATGACACACCCGATCTTTGGGGATAGACTCGGTGGGGTACATCTCGGTGCACATGACCTGGCCGTGTGCACCTAAGGATCCTTAAAATAAATACCAAGGTAAAATCCCTTTTCCCCTTCTAACCGTGTTTGACTCTTGATTTTAAGACCAGGAAAAGGCATCACCAGGGGCATCAGCTAAATTGAATACACTCAAGAAAAAGTGATTATTAATTTATCTCCAGAATATTGGCATTAGCATAGAATTTAAATTCGAAAAATTTCATATGTGTCTCTTCTCTAGCCTCCAGAACAATTTTATACTTACTCTTTTTCCTTTTTTTTTCCTTCATATCTGCTTTATATTTTATAGTTAGAATAACAGTTATCCCATGAAATACAATGAGAAAGCTCTCACGACATTAACTTCTTTCCTTGCAACATAGAAATGTGTTCGAATAACAAATGAGAGGAGCAGGGAAATGCATCTGGTTGGAGTCCCAGAGCAGGAATCGTGTAAGACACAACAAACCTCTCTATTAACCCAAAATGTAGAGATTGCACAGTGAAGGGAAAACTGCTGATAAGACCTGTAGCCAGAAGGAACATAGATCTCATTCTAGTGCAGCACTGGATCTCGTCTCCCCAGGTCCACTGGACCATTGTTCAGTTTGAGAAAACGTCACCCTAATTGCAAGGTAAAGGCATATATATCACTATAAAAGTGGTTTGTCAGCTGGGAAAGTTTATTTTCTTCCAAATGGATAGCAGAAAAAAATTATTTATCCTTTTCCTTTGCTAGACTTCTCTGTGGTTTTGCTCAGTTGTAGTTAATTCAGTAGTTACAGGACTCTTGTCCCTTGACTGGGTAAGAACTGAAAAATTTCTGAGTCAAAAATACACACCTAAAATGAACATATATACATTTTGCTGGGAACAATGCCTTTTTGCCAGTTTAACTCTAGTGAAACCTAAAACTTAGAGTAAAATTTTCCCTAAAATCATTGAGTTGCAGCTAATTTACACTAAAAACTTATAGTTGACTCAAATATACTTGAAAGATTCACAAATCTCTTCATGGCTTCTCTTCTACAAAGCAACCCATAAAAATAATTCCATCAACGCGAACAGTAGCTACACGACTTTTTTATACCTAACTGCCTTAGATGCTGCTATAAGTTCCTTTTCTTCTTCCTATCAAAGAGGAGAAAAACCATGTTGGTCAAAGTCAGACAAGCTCATTTTTGGCTTATTTATCAATTTATAAGTTTCCATTGAAGAGCCAGATTTGGAAGTTTATGGCACCTGTAAAACCATCGAGAGTCAAGTTATGCTGCAGAATATTATCAGTGATGATGCACAAAGTAGGAAGGAATCAGATTTGTCTTTCTTTGCTAAGTCTGCAAGGCTGACAGCAAAAATATCTGTAATCTAAATATATTTGATCTGAAGTTATGGAGAAAGAAACATGACAACCTATCACACCTTTTTTCTTTTTGAACAAAGTCACATTTTGAGAAGAACTGCAATTTCAGGAGTCTTTCAAGTTTTGAGGTCTGAGTCAGTTATGAAAGCAGAAAGCGGGCATAATGAACATGCAAAGCTCCAGCAGACACCTTTAGATTCACATCAATCATTTCACATACCCCTTGGAAGGGTGGCTTTCCTTCAGAGGTGCCCAGGAGAAATGAACAGAACTTTGTCCTTCAGGAGTGATCACCACATCCCATCTCCTGGGAAGCTCTGGAAAGCAGGCTAGAAATCATCCAGTGCTCCAGTGCAGCAGTTTGCACTACTTTGCTGAGAATTGCTTCCTAAGAGAGGCCTAAGACCTGTCAGCCTCCAGTCAGCCTCTTTCCTGTCTCTCCACCCTGCTGCTCCAACCTCATTTCTTCACATCACCCACAGTAGTCCACCACTGCTGGGTTTTTCCTCAAAACAACTCAGATAGGGATGAATGCATTTTGAAAACCAGTTACACCATCTGAAAGGCTAAGATCAGAAAGTCATCTATATTTTTTCCAGTTTATTACTTCTTAATTATTCTAGCCCATCTCATAGAAACAAACTCATCACCTTCAAATAATAAATTTTTCCGTATGGAATATTGGTAAGACTGGCAGGAAAACAACAAATTTACATAGTGAACCTGTTTGAAGTTTTGATCTCTTTTTTTTTTTGATGGAATGAAGGACTTGATCACTTATCTGCCATGCCTCGTGCATGCACTAATTTACACTAATCCGTACCTGTTTTGCTGAAATTCTGACTGAGATTTTATGTAATTGCCATCAAAACTGAAGCATCTCACTTCTTGGGGAGAAAAGGAAAGATTTAATCGGCCTTAGTTATGACTTCGAGTGAGGAACAAGCCGACATGAAACGATAAATTAAACACCAACTTCCAAACAGAGCCCCAATGACCAGAAAAAAGAAGAGAAAGGTAGCATGACACATCCTTTTTGCTCCAACTAGTAAGAGACACAAAGGAAAAACAGAGATGTTGATCAGCATCCAAGGAACATGAGGTTCTTGAATATGGGTATTTCTGACTCTTTTGAAAGGTCTCTGACATAGCACAAATCTCTAATTTACAATTTTCAAAGAAAACTTGAATGTGACAACCAAGACAGAGTCAAATTAAAGCAAACGATTCTCTTCTTTCTCTGTAATGGAGTCTTTAAATACACACAATATTTAAAGTAAAACTTTAAAAAATTCAGATCTATCTGTGGGGTGAGGACCCTTATGCAGAGATGCAAGCACTAAACCTTGGCCAGATTCAGCTCTATCTAAAAGGAATAAGAGTGCACAAACACACACATGCAAAATTAAAGGGGGAAAATGGCTCCTTAGGCTTTTCCAGCAAATTTCCACCATGTCTTCTGCCTCCTCTACTTTCATGATGAGAATCTCAGCCCACCCCATGTTTCCTGTTGTACTTCCATGAGATTTCCAGGCTTCCCCAGATACCTGCAACAACAGCTACCTGCTAAAGACCTTCTGCTCCTCCCCACATTTGCATTATTACTCCATATTGTTGGTTATGTTCCTTTACCCCATCTCCTGGCAGCAATATTCCTCATTTGTCCTAGAACTCATTGACCTGTCTGCCCAAAGCTGTGCATGCTCTTAGCTGATGGTTGGCCGTGGCACTCAGTGCCATGGTTTAGTTGATGAGGAGGTGCTGGGTCACAGGTTGGACTCGGTGATCTCAAAGGTCTTTTCCAGCCTAGTTCATTCTGTGATTCTGTGCTGGTTGCCTGAGTTGTACCCTTGTGCTTCTGCCTGACTGGCTCCTGCCAAACTCCGTAGATAATGGCCAAGTTTCTCTGCTGTGGGGCCATTAACAGGTTTTCCCTGCTTCCATTAGCCACGCTTTCTGATAATTGTTTTAGGAACTCACCACCTCTGAGATATCTGTCTACATTCTAACTTTGATTAAAATTTGCCAACAAACTCAAAACTTATTAGCAGGAGACTGACAGAAGGTGCTATCACATACTTTTTTCTTCAAGAACTTATGCAAAAACACAGTTCAAAGAGCTGTCATTCGTGGCGTTATTCTTTCTTTTGTCACAAAACTCATCTCAGATTGCTATAACTAACGTGATCTCAGTGTAACTTTTCTTGTTATATTACACTTTTTTCCTTGGCCAGCTCAGCTGGAGCTTCATACAGAGTTAGGAGAAATTGCAAGTTGTTTTGCTCAAGGTCGTGCAATGTGTCATTCCCACTACAGGCTATTAAACCTCGAGAAAAGAGCCTGAGGGGCAACCTCTCTGCTCTCTAGAAAGACCTGAAAGGAGGTGGTAGCGAGGTGGGGGTCAGTCTCTTCTCCCGAGCAACAGAATGACACCAAATGGCCTGAAGTTGTGCCACGAGAGGTTTGGATTGGATATTAGGAAAATTTTCTTCCCCCAAAGTGTTGCCGAGCCCTAGAACAGGCTGCCCAGGGCAGTGTTTGAGTCACCATCCCTGGAGGTATTTAAAAGGTGGGTAGAGGTGGCACTTGGGGACATGGTTTGGAGGTGGCCTCATCAGTGCTGCATTAGTGGTTGGACTTATTTATCTTAAAGTTCTTTTCCAGCCTTAATTATTTGATGATTCTAGTTCCTATTTCCCTATTCAGTCTCTTTCCCCCTTCCCTCCTATACCAAAAATCTTCTATTCGTTGTTTTTCAACACCGGAAAACAAAGTGTGGCCTTGTATTGGTCCTTCTAAGAGGATGTGAATTTCACCTTCTTTATAGAAGGAAGGTATCTAAGAACACACAGGAGAAATCAGGGCAAACTTGCCAGAAAAACATTCCATTCTAGTCATTAAGGCAGTTCACCAAGGGGTGGCAGATGGAAAACTCTTAAAAAGACTGAAATGCTGCTGCAATAATTTTGATGGGATTTTTCCAACCTAAACATGATTGAGCATTTGGTTTCTATGAGTTTTTGCCTTTAAATACTTTGATTAATAATTCACTATAAAATTAATAAATAATCAGTCAAGAATACTGTCAGTTTTCTACCAAATCTTTCTGCAAAGTGTTAAAAATAAATACAATGGTCCCTCTACCAAATAAGTGACTCCTATTTCGACAGATTGAACATGCAGCACTGACCCATTTGATTGAATATGGTGCACCTCAGGTCTTAAATGAAACCACACAAGAAGGTCATAACATTTTATATCCTTTCTTGCAAAACAGCCCACAACCTCATTCTTAAATTTCTGTTGTATATATATCAAATGCAAGAGAGATTAACTGCAGCAGATGAAAATACCCTTCTATTTTCATCATTTCAGGGGTTTATTTTGTTTGGAAAATAGTTATTGGTTTAAATAGTACATGGTTTCTGAAAAAATGTGTTATTCCAACAGCCCCTGACACAGTACTACATGTGTTAATTTCTGTTATTTCAGGTACATAACTCTTTTCTGGCTAGTTCTGCTCTCCACCCTTGTTACACTCTCCAGGCTCTAAGAGCTCTACAATGACCCCTACTGAAACCAGCGACTTGCAAACTCTGGCCTGTGGACCACTGATTGTCCCTACAGACTCCATGCAGAGCAGTTGCTGACTCAAGAGGGAAATATTCCTTCCTCAAGAAGCAACACTTCATCTGCAAAGAACGACAGAAATTTTATAAAATCTCTTTCCTCCCATGTAAGGTTTTTAAGACTTGGAAAACTGTTTGCCTCAAAAATGCGAAATACTTCATATTTTTTCAGTTTAAAAGGAATCCTAGTGCTGTACTGTAAAGATCCACCTAGGTACATGGCAGACAATGCCTCTGACATGTAGAACATGGAATCTTAAAACCCCTTCCCACAGCCAGGACAACAAAGCTTTTAATCCTACACAGTCTAAACCCAGCTGAAGACTCAGGCACAGCTGTTCTCTTCCACTTCCTCCTCATGTAATAATCCTGTTTTGGATGAGTAAGTAGTAACAGGGACAGAAAAACGTAGCCCTCACTGTTCACCAGTCTCTTGTGGGATGAGGAAAACCAAGTTTCACCTGCTCACTGCAATGAACAAAGCTACATTTTTCCAGCAGTCAAACCATTCCAGCTGAACTCCTGTCCCAGATTCCCAGAAGGAATCAGAAGAGAACTCAGACCCCTCTTTCCTGTGTCCCAAATCAGTGCTTCATCAGCCAGAACACTGGCCATGCTAGAAGTGCTGTTAGCCAGGAACCCCATCCAAGATTTCAGAACCCTTTCTGATTTAAGTTCTGTCAAAAACACTAGATTCCTAAAAAAGCTTTCTTTTCAGTGAACTCATTCTCAGATGGAATCATTTATATGTAAAAAAAAAAAAAAAAAAAAAAGGCAGTCCTTACCAGCCCTATTCACAGTTGTTAGACAATCCTTTTTATGGGATTTGTAGACCCTTATGAAAAAACAGACTCCCAAAAGCAAGTATTTGTCAGTATTTCACTAAATTTAGATTTTCTTTGTTGTTCCTGGTTTTAAACTGTGGCCATACTTGTCCACAAACAAATGTGAACAGGAAAGGACCAGGAAAGCCTCACAAACTTTCAAAGTGACCTTGGGGTATTAGCTCCTCAGGAATGCTTTCATTGCCCACAAGGAAGGGGATACTGGAGGACAAATTCAAGCTGGTTTTGTGGAAACCTATAAATCTCCAGCACCTGTTAGATGATGTGCTTACTTCAGCTGTGACCAGTATTCTATTTATTCCAACTCTAAGAAACCAGCAAACCCTACTTCACAGTTGCAGATGCAATGGATTTTGGACTCTGTTAGGGTTAAAAACCAAAGCAGGTCTTGTCTCCAATATTTGAGTGGGACACTCCAGGTGTATGAAGTTACACTATCAGTCTCTCTGCTGCTCTCAAGAGAAGCATGGACATCAATTTAACATGGATAGGCCGTGGAAATAATATAAATTTCTCAGTGTTTCTACATAACATTCCTCAGCACTGGTACACCTGAGCTCCTTTTGCTTCACCAACACACTCAGCCTTCACTCAGCTCAACCTCCACCACTCCCTTAGCAACCAAGACTTGTAGCAAGGACCTTGCCCAACAGCATAACTTGAACTTGCATCTGGGGACAATGTTATTCATACATTCTCTGCTTCAAAATATGCAGGGGTTGTTTGGGCTGTAGGAAGGAATGAAAAAAAATTCTATTTTTTTCTATATAAAATCAATGCAAATTTAAAATGAGGCTTCACTGTATGATAAACTATTTCCCTGGCAATGCCATAAACACAGTATTTTTCTCTGTAATACTTATTCTCTAAGAACTTGTAGGCAGTAACTGTACCTCCTCTTCAGCTTCGTTTTGTGAGCAGGACTAGTGCAAATACTGCAATCAACTTGACAGATAACAGTTTTCATTCTCTTACTCCTGTTAGGACTTTCCCCACCCCTTGGGCTCATTCACATCTAACATCAACGATCACCAGCTGTGGAGTACCATGTACAACAGGGTTATTACCTCTTTCAGTCTACTGGACTTCTCTTGACACCAGGAACATATTAACCTCCTTCTGGGCTAAGTTGCACTGGAAATTCACACTCACCCTCTAGCCAGACTATAACCACCTCAGCTTTTTCCAAAACATGCTCTTCAGATGATACCACCATTTCTTCTTGTTAGTTCCTTAAGGCATTTTGGGCTACAAGAGTACTTGATTTTTACTACTTTGGTCTAATCATCAAGTATATCAGATCTTCTTTGGCAGTATAATGTCTCATAACTTTAGTGACCAGCAACTTCCATCAGTACATTATTAATTATTTCACTCGAAGTCAATAATAATAAACAATATATTTAACAAAACATGTTAGCATTCAGGGAATTTCCATCATAGGAAACAAAAAACTCCCAAATCATCATCTAATTATACGAAATAGGACTGCTCCCTAACTAAATGTCAGACCTCAAAGAAAGATAAAATTTACATTTCCAAATCAGATTTTTGAAATCCCTTCATGTTTTCTTCATTGCCTACTCAGAAAAACCCCCAAAAATTTCACAAAAGACAGAAGCACTAAAAAGGACTTTGTTGGGTCTCTTTCACACATCCAAATCTACCGGCCACAGACTCCTGCTAAATCTTTGATTGATGATGTCCTGGCAACTACAAACATGTTAAAACATTCTATTTATGCTTCCTGTTTCATCAAATCTAGATATGATATACATGCACCCTGATTTTCCAGGACACATCTATACCAGCCTCTAATGAGATTTAAGAAGCTGACAGAAATGATGGAAGATCTAGGAATATTCAAGCTGTGAATGTATTTATGCTGAAGATTATGAGCCAGTTCCTAACTATGAAATAGCTTTCCTCACATGACTGAAATGCCATCATCTCAGATATTCTATCTCACACTATTTGTTCCATCTTCATTCCTAAAGCAATGATACTTAGCATCATAATGTTCTCCCTTTCAGGATTACTTGAACAACAAGCATCAGTTCCACTCCAAGGAAACAAAAACTGTTGCTACTCAGAAGGTTTACAGAAAGGACACCAGCACAGTCTGGATGTGGGCACCATCCAAGAGCAGTGGTGGATCTGAACTAAAATAAAACAAGAAGTGACTATTTAGTTCCCCAACGGAAGGGCAAAGTGCGCAGGCACATCTTAGCAAAATTAACTCAGGTTAAGGAGCAGTCCACGTGAACCAAGGTCAAATCAAGGTGCAAAAGATGGAAAAAAAGCTGTTTGGTTAGAAGAGTTTCATTGAAGAAAGCAAAACCACAGAAGAAATGTCTACATATATGTAATATTTACACCAGAAAAATGGCAGACACCATGCTATGTTTTTAGAAGATCATAAAAAAAAGTTTCTAACATTTCTTTTACATATATGTGATTGCAACTGAAAGTGACACATTCCTCTCAAATCTTCAGTAGAAACCCAACAAATAGGTATAATCTGAAATAAAAAATTGAAAAATTGATTTCTAGTTCTTCACTGCCTACATAACAAAGTTAAGCACACAGATATCTAATTCCTGGAGCATTGAAAAGATGTTTAGATAGTGATTTTCTCTATATGTAGGCTTTGTTGCTTCAGAAAACAGTATGATTTTCACAGGTATATATCAGCATAGAAATATTACATCTAAGCGCTTTGGATTTCATTCACCTTTTTAGTGCAATTTTGGAATAACATGACCTTATATGTCCATGAAAGACTCTTGCTAATGAAAAAGAACCAAACTTATCTTTAAGAAATAATACCTTCCATTTCAGTGTCCCACAGAAACACACAAATGTTGAAGACTGAAGCATGATAGAAAAAGCTATCTAGTTCTTAAGAGTTCAGACTCCTCATTTGTTTTCTCTCCCAATATTATATGCCTCAAAATTATTGAGAATGGAAGCATTTCCTCTACTTTTGCAAACTCAGTTTGCCACAAAAAAAAAAATTGAATAGAATTATAAAAACAAATTAGTATTGAAGTGTTCTGAATTATTAAAATAAACTGCAGTTTCCAACTACATATATCTGCTTTCTGTGATGACAGGATGTAACTCAGACCAGACTTAATATATATATAGAAAGCCTTACCACAGCATTTCCGATAGGATATTAGCAAAAACACTTCATCACAGATGTGATCAAAGTGACAAGCTGTGGAATCTCCATCCTTAAAGACAATCAAAACTCACCCAGACAGGGCACTGAGCAGTAAGCTCACTGTAACCTCAAAGCTGCCTCTAATTTCAGTGGTGGCTCAGATCTGATGACCCTGAGAAGTCCCCAGCCACCTAATTCATTCTGTGACTTTGTCTCCAAGGTCAGCCTTTCCAGGTTAAGGACAGAAGCATCCTATAACTCTCAGGAGTACAGGCTGAAGTTATCACACTGCTGTGATGATCCTCCACAGAGTTCCACCTGCTGTTCTTTTGCCAGGTCTGTTTTCAAAGCACATCTTACATTGAGTGACCACCTCCCTCTAGCCAGTCACCACTGAGGCCGGCACATATTTCCAGCCCCTCTGAGGTTTTCTGTGAGCATCCACCCTCTCACACACCTCAGAGTCCTGAAGGAGGAGGGACCCTGGTGCAATTTTGAAGTGGAGTTTCTGTACTTTTGTCTCATTCAGACATTTGCATCTGTACCAGGAAGGGGAGCAGAACATTCATCTCCACATTGTGGTTCAGATGGGAGATATGTAAGTGCAGCAGTCAGAAGATCATGAGCTTGAAACTAGATGAGGCAAGAATGCAAGATAAGAGACACCTGCACCAAAAGATAGGAATGATTTACACTCCCAGGACTTATGCCAAAGGTCTCTTCAGCCTTGCTAGAATTTTAACTTTCTAGTGTTGAAGGTCTTCTTGTATGCAATAAGACACCTCATTCTTGATTTTGGAAACGACCAACAAACGTGATGTTGACAGCTACCGTTCTGCAGAGAATATATTTTATCATCGATGTTCTAGAAATTCCATC
The DNA here is from genome assembly GCF_009650955.1 of Corvus moneduloides. Classification (NCBI taxonomy): domain Eukaryota; kingdom Metazoa; phylum Chordata; class Aves; order Passeriformes; family Corvidae; genus Corvus; species Corvus moneduloides. The sequence continues at coordinate 5,600,104 of NC_045479.1, forward strand.
CGTTTCCATAGATCAGCCTCATTAGGAAGCAGCTTTAATTTCTGAAGAGAATTATGCCAATATGTTAGATAGGGATTGGAAGGAAGAACAGACCTCCAACAACCCGAGCTTGGGTCACAACAACCCAAGCTGATTGCTTTTCTCTTTTTTAACCGTCGATGGGCACACAGCTGCTGGCCCACCTGCAGCCTGAGAAGCACCACATGTGATCACTTCTGCTCCACTGATTCTTCTGTACAGCTGGCATACAAGCCATGCCCAGTTCTGTGTACCTCCTGGGCTTCATTTTTCTACTCAGCAGGAAATTCCCATGGTTTTTAACTCGTACCCAGACTATGGGCTGCAGTACAACCCAGCAGACGTGGCTGAGTTACACTGCTGTGGTTTACTTCAATTTGGACTTCTCATCCGTAGTGCTGAGTAAGAAAACAGCCTTCCAAAATCCAACTGTGAATTACTCGCTGCGGAGGAAGTGCCTTTGGGCCATTCATTTGTTTCTGCTTGTTCTGATTTTTTTACCTGACTGCCCCAATTAGACTAAATATGTTTGTAGAGTAAATACTGAAATAACCTAATCAAAGTAACATTCCCAGCATCGTCTGTCATGCCACACTCCAAAGCCTTACTAATTACCTTGAATAGTACATGGAAATAAAGTAGGATGAGGTAAAACAAAAGGTACCATGATTTTATCCTTCCTAATGAATTTGTCTTCAGATATCTCCCATGATTCTATTATTTTAATCTGTCATAAGCAAAAAAGATACAAATGCAACCAGCACGGGCCACAGTTTCCTAGCCACAGCATGTGGCTCACTGCTGCTTATTAATCAGTGTCTCAAGAAAACAAAAAATACATTCTCATTACAAGTGCCAATATGATGTTTCTCTGTGGAACCTACTCCTTATGAAGTTATTGTGGTGGTATAAAAGAATGCAGAGTCTGGCTTTCTGATTCAGGTGCCTGTGCACGCATGCACACAAAAACAGTCTGCATTTTCCTTGTCACTACTGAAGTGTCAGCTTTGGCTTTATTTTATTATCACTGAGGAATATGCTTCTCTGACTTCATCTGACCTTTAAGAGGACTGTCTGCTAACGCTAATAGCATACTGCTGTGTCTGGAGCACACTATGGAAGAGACTGGCTGTTAGATATGCCTCCTACTCTCAATCAAGAAAAACCTTTTTAACTCTGACCAGTGACAGTCAGACCACTGGAGACTTGAGGTTCTGTTAAGTACACCAAATGGCTGATTTCCCAAACCTTTACCAAACCTCTTTGGTTTCTTAACACAGAATAAATCTGGCAAGAGCAGATGTGGGAATTTGTGTTTCTTGCTTTGCTGTATTTGGTTGGTATTATTTTTCCATGGTAAGGATTCTGATCCCTCCCAAGTCTGGCCTGGATGGAAGTTACCCTTCTAAGGTGCAGATCTTGAGCAAAAGGCCTTCGCTAGAACAAGGATGTATAGACTTCATAAAAGTGAACAAAAGTGGATTAACTTTAATAAAAGGGAAATATCAGAGTCCTGACTGAGTGATTCCAATTAAAAATATGTGAGAGACTCCACAGTTACTTCAAAAGTAATCTGATCTAGGTTTAGTTCAAGGACTTGGTAAAGGCAGTCAGTTCTAATTTTATCAGAGCTGATTCACCTATCCATAATGGCTGTCCTATGTGCTCTAATAACACAGTCCTGTGGATTTAAACCAATGCTGTGACATAGGTTTCAGATTTTTAAGACTCTGAAGAGGTTTTTATGCTGACAAACTGGCAGCTTGACCAAGCACACCTTACTAGCTCCCATTAAGGGGCACATATTGTGGAGATTGCCTAGGACAAATGAGGGGACAGCAGGCAAGACAGTAGAGCCCATGAAGAAAACTTAAACCAGCAGCCAACTCAGGACAAATTGGAGAGTATAAAACAGGTTTACTGGATTAAAGGTAATCCAGTAAAGGTAATCAGTAAAGGTAATCCAGTAAAGGTAATCTGGCAAGACAGTACAGCCCATGAAGAAAACTTAAACCAGCAGCCAACTCAGGACAAATCGGAGCGTATAAAACAGGTTTACTGGATTAAAGGTAAAGAAAACACCAGTGAGTGTTGGAACAAAGTAAAGAATTGCAGAATACATTTTCTGTGAACACCCAAAAATAGAATTACTACTGACACTCTTGTCCATGCCACTGGGAAGGCAGCAGCACAAGAATAACCGAAACGCCAGTCAGAAGAACAGAAGAGAGTCAGGACTGTACAGTTCAATACCTTTCTTTATCCTCTTTCTTCCTCCTCTTCATTTTCATTGAATTTTAGTTCGGACAAAAAGGAAACTTTTACAGAATTAGAAATTGAGGGGGTTTACCCAAAGAACATCTGCACCACAATCACCAAACTTTGTCTCCCCTCTCCCTCCCCACCCTCCATATTCCTTGCCACTGCTTTTTAGCATTGGCAAAGCAGAACTCCTTTGAAAGGCATTGAGGACGATCACTCAGCCAATTATGGTCAAATACCAGTGGTGACTTTTCTGATGTGGGCACTACTGATGATTTATAGAGAGACTATTACTGTAGCAGAGAAACATTTACTAGAAACTGGACTGGGGCCACCAATTCATTTCACACAAGCTACTGAAGCAAGTAAAATGTTCTCTTGTCTCATTTCTAATTTCAGCCGAAGTTATTTGGTTCCTTTAAATCAGTGTTTCTCATTAGCCTGCTTTGGGTTCAAAAAGGCTGCTTACAAATTTTGTGACAATTTATAAGGCTTTTAAGCACTTAGTTTAGTACAGTTCATTGAATAAGGGTTAAAGTAATTGAAACATCACGGTGAAACATACACGGGCCTTTTTCCAAATTATCTCCTGTTGCACTTGAGACATTGCAAAACAACAAAGGCAGTTTAATGACACAAATGGTATTGCTTTTTTACTGGCTTTCGTAATTCTTTCTGCCCATTTATACGGGGAGCTGCAAAGAAGGCAGCTACAAGTAACTTGGTACATAAATGGACATCCTTTGTCCACAGAGGATCACAATGCAACAGCAGCCAAAGAATATACACGTAAAATGGAGTGAAGCCACCTATCGTACTCAGCGCTGAGGCACTATGGAACACCCCATCCAGACCCAGGCAACTGAATCTAAGCATGAAACAGGTCCATTGCTTCATATTGCAAGAGCTGGAAACTAATTTTTCTTACAGATGAAGGTATTCTGGAGCCTAGAAGGAAAAAACAGAGCCCTTACCCACTGCATTAAGTAGAATCTCTGCAACTGACTATGGCATCCATCTTGGGGTTTTGGGAAATTCCAATACAGATCTTTACTCCACCTATTTAAGGAGGTGAATCTTAAATTTTTTAAAAGAATTTCTTAGTAAATAAATAGAGAATCATTGCCTCCCAAAGTTTCCTGTTGGAGAGACCTCATTGTGTATAAATGGTTGACTCACTGCAGACCAGTCTTGAATCCCTTTTGTACATCTCTAGCGATTGTCCTTACTGTGGACATGGATTCAGCTCCCCTCACTTGTTCCGCACTGTAATTAAGCTCACCAAGAATATATCTGGCAGGAAAAAAAGCCAGGAATGATTCTGTAGCCTGATGGTTGGGGCATTTGCTGGGTAGAGAAGCCACTACTTTAAGCTGCTGAGCTGCTTGAAGACTTGAATCTGAGTCACTGCATTGAGTGAGGGCCCTGGCCACTGAGCTGCCAGCAGCTGTTTCAGGTTCTGTGCTTTCTCATCTTAACTATAAATTCCTCTCTGAGACTAACCAGCTTTTCCTGCAGGAAATGGTAGTGTACACTGCTATAAAAAGTGACTATTGTGACACACGCAGACGTTCCAGTCTGATTTATGCAATTATACAACTGGATCTGTATTAGAGGACATAATTGCCGGCTTTTCTGTCTTAAAAATGAGGCTTCTATCAAAAAAAAAAAAAAAAAATCCACTGCCTTGCCTCCTCCATCTCTCTGTAAACAAGGCTACCACAAGAATCTGGATGACTCAAGTGAAGATCTGGCATAAATGAGCTGTATGATGGTAAATATGACAATGCCATCTTGGATGAATTTAACCACCTTCCTTCCACACATTTTAACAAGCACACTCTGATGATCATGTTCCTCATCTTCTTTCTCCTCATGCACTGAGGAGCCCAAAGGTGAGAGAACCAGGAAAAAAAAAAAAAAAAAAAAAAAAAAAAAATAACCAATCCCTCTGTTGTTAAATTCTTTCTCCCCTCCAGCCAAATCCAGGACAGTAGGACATTCCAAACGAAGGTTTACAACCAAATTAAGGAACATCACTACCTACGTTATATAACATGCAATACATAGCAATGGTTTTTAAAATCTGAAGGTGCTTCTGAAACAGAACTGGTACTTCAAGGAAATAAATCAACATGACAAATGTAATATTTTAAAATTTTACCTGGAATGTGAGAAAATGAATTACAAATACATCCTGGCAGTACTGTATCTGTGCATAAGACACAGAACATCCCTTGGCTCAGCAAGAGATAACAGACATGTATTTCTCACTGGATAAGACAGCCAGACTCCAATGCAGAACATTTGATTTCACAGCTGTAAGCATTAAATTTGCTTGAAAGAAATCCTGAACCCCAGTTTGAAGTGCAATGTTTCAGCAGAGTGAGGTAACCAGATAAGAAACCCCAAACCTCCATTAGGCAAAGGTCAGTCACCATCTGCAAGAATATTTGCAGATCATCTTTTCTCACTCAAGCATCCAACTTTGTGTGGCTCAAGTAACACATCTTTAGTTTATGTTTGTGCTACAGCAACCAGTGCCTGAGGACAGTGTCCCAAAACGAATTGTAACTGCACAAATAGCTTTTGTTCCTCGGTGTGACAGCTAAAGAAGAAAGACCGCTATGTAGGTGGAAAGACTGCAGGAAAGCAGAAAAATAAGGAAATGCCCAGGGAAGAGGAGCTTATAGTTGTTGGTTGTTCCCCACCCTCACCACAACTGAGCTTGTTTTTAACATGAAAACCCAGTTTTCAAACAGTTATAAGCCAGTTTCATTGAAATCTGTGTGGTTACACGAGTTTACACAGTCTGAGGACCTAGCTCTAAGACTGCTGTTTGTTTGGGATATTTTATTGCAAACTGTTTCATCTTCACAAATAACTCATCACCATAGGAGCCTCATATGGGCAGAAATGATCTCATCTCACTGGCCATCCATGAGCTGTAATTAAATAACTTATAGTAGGAGTCCTGAGGCTCCTGCCTGGTTTTAATTGTGTTTTCATTAGAGCAAGGATTGCTATTGTGCAAGTGAACTGCGAGTTCTGCAGCGTGGCCTGAGCTGCCTCTGCAGAACCTCCATGAACTACAAGCTCTGGCTGAGCTATTACACTCTAAGAAACAAAATGCTGCAGCTCACAAGGCACACGGGCCTCTTTAAAGCTATTTGATTTAAAAGAAAGCAACATCCTTATTTCCTTCTTTTGCTTTACTGCCAAGAGAAATAATCATACTAAGGCAGGACAAGGGAAAGCAGCCTTATGCAACAGACAAATGGCACTTGCAAATACATTTACAAGTCTCACGATACTGTTCAAATAATGCAGGCACAATATCCTTCCTTACAGAGTAAAAACATGAAAAAAAAAAGAAAAAGGATGGTACCAGAACAATGGACCTTCCAACTGAAACCCGGCAAAGAAAGCAAGAAGTCTGCACGTAAGGCCCAGGCTGCGCAGTTTTGGTTTAACATCTGCTGCAAGAGTGGATTTCCCCCCCAAGCCACTGCAGTTATTAATACTGAGAAAATAGGATTATTTTCTGAACAGCACGAAGAAGAAGAACTGTTTGTATCTGCAAGCTGTCTGCTTATTTAGAAAGCACTCATTTCCTCTTGATAACACATATAAAGAGCAACTTTGGGAAAGCTGTTCTTTAGGACTAGTTTTTTATTTCTTTTCCTCCCTGTAGATTGTCTGTGATTTTTATTTTTTTTTTAAGTGACAGAGAGCACACAAATTCTTGCATCCTTCCACCACCTGCATGGGATGGGTTTCCAAGCGATTAAAGTCAAGGAGTCCAAATCATAATATTAGAATAATAAAGAACAATTTGGAGGGCTGCCTACCACAGGAAGCTTGCCCTGAAGTACATAAAATCAGCTATTGCCATTACATACAGAGGTAAGTGTCTCTCAGGCTGTTTTTATTTCATACCTTAGCCACAAGAAACTGGAAAACACTTCAGAGGGAAAGTGGATGAAAATACTGGCCCTGATGATGGTTGCTAGGCACCAAGCAGTGCAGAGAAGACTACTACTGGCCAAGTTTCAAGCAGATTTAGATATTGTTCTAATGAACACAGAGTGTCATTAAAAGCCAAGGTCTGGTTTAAATAATTTTGACCAGAAGACTGAAGAAGGAAAATAATTTCATCTTAGCCACATCTTTGAAAACAGATTCGTATCTGTAGGTGAACGCAGCGACAGTTTGAACACAGCTCATCACATTTAATTCCCAAGGAAAGGAGGATTGAATTGCATTCAAGACTCCTCCTGAGCATAAGTTCAGTGGTTCACTTGCAAAGCACCTGTGGCAGGATGAGAATCCAAACCCTAACTTCATCCTTGCCAGTCAGCAGGGCCCCCAAAAGTGGCATTTCTGTGTGCCAAATTGTACCACACCCCGAGGCACGGCCAGGGGAGCTGCAATCCCTTTGAATTCATCTGGCACAAGCCCAGGGTAACAAGTACCTCTCTGTGCCTACTGTAAACAGGCCAGAGAGACAAAGAATTGTAAAGGTATCTAGGTTGGAAGGGACCTCTGGAGGTAATCCAACCCAAGGCAGGCTCTGGGCTCAATGCAGACTTCAGGTCTTTAAACCATTCTGCCCTTAAATAGATTCAGTTTCTGAGTCTTCACAGTTTGGGGATTTTCTTTTTTTCCTTTTTTTTGCAAGTTCAGGTCTTTGATCAAAGTTGTTTTTGTGGATCCATGATGTTTCCTCAACCCTTATCTGCCATTTCTCTTCATGGTTTAGATCTAGAAGCTGACTGGGAATAAAATAATATCCTAAATCATCCCAGATTCTGAAACACAGATATTAACTTCTCTGGTTTTGTCTATCTGTTCAAAGTACTTAGTTTGAACATAGTTTCTGATTACTACAGGTACTTAAATAGAAGCAATTAAAAAAAAAAATCTTCAAGCTGCCATCACTCCAATTCAAAAAACTCCAAACAATCCTGTGCCAGTCAAGGAGAACATGAAACTACATCAAACTACAAATACACAAAGAGACATAACTCTACTTCAAAAGTTTCATTTTCAGTTGAGGCCACACACTTTTTTTTTTTTTAGAGAGAAATTTAGTTTTCATGAACAATTTCCTCAATATTTTCTGCAAAAAAAATTCTGCAGGTCATCTGATAGTAGAAGCAGAAGCCTCTGTTTAAATATTCAGTTATCTTGCATCACATCTCCAGAGCATTTTATTTTTCATCCTTATCTTACCATCTTTTAAAAAATATTATTTTGAGATTGTGTCATAAATTGTGCTTCAATCTACTAATGGTGTTTGGACAGAATTTCCACTTTTAAAAAGTTTGTTAGGCTCTAATGAATTAGTTCTTTTGCATGATTTATTGTGTCAACCTTAATACCTTTATTTTGTTATTCAATTTACTCCTGTAGAAAAATGCATGTAAATGGCCTTCTCCAATATAATTTTATAGTTCAAGTTTTCTCTTGTTTTCCCATCTAACTTTCAACCATACTTGAACTATTTTTCTTCAAGCCTCACAAATGAAACCATGTAAATTGGTCTCAAAACACATCTGCTAATAAATTAGAGTTCCCCCACTTAAAAACTGAATTACTTCTAACCTTCTAGGGAGAGGATTGGGCTGTGAATTTCAGCCCTTATAAACTGGGAAATAGTATCATCATTCTACAAAATAGCAGGGAGATAGCTATCTCCAGGCCTTCAGCCAGTTCTTTGATCCAGAGTGCAGCAGAATCAGCCAAGGAAACAGAAATTTAAATAGATTTTAACCTATTATCATACAGGAGTTTTCATTTTTTTAGCTTCTGGCATGTTGTGCCATACTGCTGCTCACCGATATTTGTTACAAAAAGCAAGAGTTTGTATAGCAACTGCTTGAAGTTGGCATTCTGTGCCTCTTCCTCAGCCTCTGAAGCAGTGGTTTAATTCTCTAAAGTGCTGAGCATACTGCTTCTGCTTGACTTTTCAGAACAGAGATTCTAAGCCACTGAAATTCTTGGGGTTTTTTCCTAAGAAAGTGTGGTTTTCAAAGTTTATTTGACATGCTTTCTTTTCTTTTTCATGATACAGCTAGAAAATTTAACAGGTGGAGCAGAAAAGCCTGAATAAATAAAAAGCTTTTATATCAGTACTGGAATTCATTGCCACATTCTCCATACAGGGACACAAAAATAGCTATGGTTTTCCTTTTTGGTCTTAATAGGAATGCACTGCCAAGAGTTTATCAAGAATACAAATTTTGACATCCCAGATCAAAGACAACAATATCCAGCCCACCGAATTTCAGGAGCAATCACAGGATGAAAGTTCCGCCACTCACAAAAAAATCACAGAGGAGAATAATGAAAGTAACCTATGAACTCATATCCAATGCAGCCAGATCTCTGGTCTGGTCAGATAACCTATGCTGGGTAGTGGCCAGTTTCTAACATTTCCTAGAAAAGCCCAAAGTCTCCATCGTACCTTTGGACGAGATCAGAAATCTGTGAGCACGTGGGAAGTACAGAGGTGCGAGGAATTTCACGGACTCCCCCAAGGCAGTGGGACCTCTTATGCCAAAGGCCACTGCATAATTAAACTATGCTAATCATTAATTTCCTGCTTTGGAGTCCTGCTACCACATTGTTTTATCAGAAGTCCTACAGATTAACATCTTTATAAGCATTTCATGAATTTCTGCGCACAGTTACGTGTGAATGTGAATAAAACAAAGCCACTTGTGTTGCTAGCAAATACATTTACCCTTGATACAATCACATACTATGAAGTTTATGAAAATAAGAATGAAGGTAAATCATGCTGAAGGTCTTCTTCCTTATCCTGGCACAAACTAGAAGCTGCCCCCAGTCAATAAGTTCATTTTACCTAATGTAGCTGGAAGAGTGTCAGGCCTGTCAAGGAGATGGACGTGGTCACACCTCTGCTCTGCCAGCTGCACAGCTCTTCCAAATCGCTTGTCATGCACAAAGAAAAGATGCAAGAGTCTGTCTTAATCCACTGCAGTGTCAGACCACAAAGCCTTCAGGACAGTGACTCACTGCAATGACTGAAGCTGAATTATTACACTGTTTGATTGGAATTACTCTAGATCCAGAAGAAAACTCTCCTTCTCCTTCCTGGTCCTACATCAAGGTTTTATACCGTGTAAATCTGTAACAATGAATCTTCCTCCAAGAGTTATTCTTCAAGAATGGGGTGAAAAATTTAGTGTCTATATGTCATCTGGCTTTAAGCGATCGAAGAAGGGAGGAGAAAGCAGAACTGCAAAGGCCACAAAATAAGGGTTCAGCTTATCATGATGACTCCATTCCAAATTGCTAGTTAAAAAGCTTATTTTCCTCTTTTTTTTTTAAACAAAGTTATTATAACCCATAGTTCTTTACAAACTGTGCTTCATTCAATCTAGAATTTTTACCCACCTGTAGAGTACCTGAAGGCAACGAGAGAATAGATTCCTTAAGCCTATTGTTCCTTCTCTCAACCTAGTTCAGTTTCCTGATTTACTTTTTGTTCCTACACCACAAAGTTGGAAACTTTCTGTCAATTAAAAAACATAACCCTTTGGCAGCAGTCTCAAGCCAGCCACTCAAAAATTCGTTTCAAAATACTGTGGCTATATCCAGGATCCTTGGTGCTCAATCCGTTTAAGTTACGACAGTTCTCAAACATTAAATCACAAAAACTAAGGAGGTCTGGGCACAAGGAGAACCTAGACACAGAATGTGAGCAGAAGTGTTATAGAAAGTGGACTGGGTAATTATAGAGGGCATCTTCTTCCCTTCTAATCCTCAGTGAGCCATTATGGGGCTAAATACCCAGGAGCTGAACACTTGCCAGCAATATAATATAGTAGAGTCACAACATTTAGTCCAGGCAGAGGAAAAAGCTCTGTAAAGATGGCAAAATCCCACTTTATGGGATTATCTTTTTGGTTGGTTTAGTTTCTTTTAAATTTACTTTGTCCTCTTCTGATTTTTTTTTTTTGTCTTATATTCATTAGATACAGCTGAAAACACAGTGATCATAATTCAGAGCTACAATAAAGCACAAAAACCCCCAGTGATATTTTTGTATTCTAAAATATTTTATTTAGAGGCAGTGGTGCTTTATTGTACTTCTAGACACACAAGAAGCAATGAGACACCTCTTCTTCCAGTTGCATCCTATCAGAAAATGTACCTTAAAAACCAAATTAACTTCAATTTTACACTGACAGATATAGTGCTATGACAGAATAATCCTAAACCCTCTCCTTCTGTTTTGATACTCATCTTAAGAAACTGAAAATGTTCTGTAACCTCACACATTCTTAAAAATAGGCTTGTAAAGCAGTAATTGCTATGATATCTGCCACTTGCTTTGATACATGTCTCTGGCTTCAAGATAGCTCTTGATACACAGATAAACTCACTCAGATAACCGCGAGTATTGACAGACAAATCCCGTGCTCACATTTGTGAGAAAGAACCTAGCACTTGCAGAAAACTGTTCAAGCCACACAGGATTGCTTCTTCCAAGCACTACACTGAAAGATTTGGGGCAGGGCTCAGCTTTTATTCTCTGTAACGCTTAGCGCAATGGGGTTGGGCCTATCTGGAAGGCCTTGAGCAGCTTTGGTTCCCTAAATAATTTCCGGGCACTCTAACGGCACGGATGGCACAGGTGGGTCAATCTGTGCACTCCTCCACGCTGCTGCTGCTGCTGCAAGTGCTCTGGGCTGCTCCTGTGGCATTTCACTCTGTGGCTGCACTCACTCAGGAGAGCAAAGCTGAGATGACAAGCCTCACTTAAGGCTGTGTTGAAGACATTCTCAGCAGGATACACAAAACGCTTCTAGAAGCGGCTCTAGCGCACTGAAATTCAGCCTCATGCTTCAGTTCTGAAAGCCCTGCTGCTGTACTGCTTTCACCTGAACAGGGATGACCACAGGCCATCCCCCCAAATGCACTCACAGGCACACCCAAAACAGCAAACACTGATCCGTGGGCAGAACTCACATTTTGCCAGCCACAAAATGTTCATATCAGTAATGAAGGGACACAGACCCTCTCAGAGCATCGACATAATGCAAAAACAGTGAACCGATTCACAATTGTTAACATTTCCAACATCCGTATTTACACATTGTCTTGCTCGTGTTATTTGATCTAGTTCAGTGCTGCTTAAAAAAAAAAAAAATCAGATGAATATCAGTAAGTGCAGCTTCCTTCTCTTTTCCAAAAAAGTTCTTTCAAGAAACAAGCACATAATTTTACTGCTAATGACTGTTTATCTGATAATGACATAATTTGGAGAGAAATATAAAAATATTTACTTGTCCAGTTTTAAATTAGTCTTTTTAAAATAGTCTATCAGTGATAACAAACAGAGCCTTCTCAGAGCCCATAGTGCTATTCACATAATTTAGGTCACATATTTTTACTGGATTTATTTGTGCTGGTTGAATTAGGCCTATCAGCCTGAGTCACTTACCGGAAAGTTTCAACTCAAGGATTTTTATAACCATTTTATAACTCCTTTGTCCTATGTACCATCAGAGTCTTTTCAAAAGTGTATAATTAGTGTTCCTAATAGGACTGAACTGCTTTTCATAGAATTGCTATATTAACTGTTACTAAAATGACAAAGGCATTGTCATGATACACATTTATAATTTACAGGTGCAGAATTACTATAACCCCTCACAGATTATACTTATGTGGGTTCTGTGACCTTCTCATGACATTGTTAAAATTGTTCTCTTTAAGAAGTGTCTGACAGGAACTGATGCCTGTCCTAACTCTGGGTACCCAACTCTGGAGTGAAAGCAAATGTAGAGAAACAACTAACATATCACTCATTTCCTTATCAGCTGTGACTGGATGATTGTCTTTACATGACAGCTCTATTCTTAGAAAAGTTGTGAAAAGAGGAATGATATAACGAGAATGGTTATATCAGACTTCCAGGCCACAAAAAAAAAAAAAAAAAAAAAAAAAAAAAAAAAGAGACAAAGTAGCTCCGTAAACATTTTCACACAGATTGGATTTAGATAAAGTGCAAGAAGTGAATCTGGTGATCTGAAGAGCCATTATAGGACCCTCTTAACCCTGTGGGATATGTTCCTGTATTGCTGTCCTGTTTTGAATGTGAGGTTCCCAGAAGCTCACTGATCCAGCAGGTGGCCTGTGCTAATCACCCTCCACAGCTGCTGATACAGAGGGCACAGTGGCCAACTGGAAGTCCACAGATCCAATCACAGATTATGTAACACAGCAGATTTGCTTACCCATCTTAAGAAATTCACAACTGTGATTCCAAGTTGTGCTAGAGTATTTTAACATCCTCAGGAAATGAGCAACAACCAATAGCAGTCCATAAAGGAAACCTTATCAACAAAAGATAAATTTAACAGCAAAATTTGACAGAAGCATGCGTACAGAGAAAAATATCCCCATTTGCAAATGCATCAATGTCTGGATTATAATGGCATCCTGGTGATATATTAGTGAGCTAAAAAATTTTTTTCAACTTATTTTTACCAGCTTTCAGGACAATTTTGCTGAACTGTCTTCCTAGAAAATCTGAGAATTGCCAAAAACTAATGCAAAACCAGCAGCATATTTTCCAAAAAAGAGTCAGCATCCAGACAACACTAGAGACTGCCCTAGATACCACAGAGCTCATCCCAGGCTAGTTCCTGGGCCCAGAGAAACTCCCTTTCCTTATTGATACAGAGAGTGCAGTCGCCTCCACATTCTGCTGTGCCCAGCTTTGAATGGGTTCCAGTAGGATCTCTGCACAGCTGGCAAAGTGGCTGAGCCACCTGGGAATGATGTCAGACCGGTGGTGTGCTGCCCCTCCCCAGCAGGGGCAGGGCTGGAAGGGAGGCAGACACCTTGTCAGAAGAGGGTGGGACACCCCTGTGTCACCAGAGCTGGCACTTGTTGATGCTGCGTGTGAGGACTGAGCACAACTTGGTCCCCTAAGATGTCTTCTGCGAAAGTTCCCCCGTCAGGAACTTTATTGGAAAGACTGAGAGGATTCTGTTCCAGCAAGGTTTCTGAGGCCTTAGAGGGAACCATTTTTTCAGATATCTGGGACACTTATTTCTGGATTCAAACTGGCAAGGGAATTGATGAAAATAGGGACAGTATCTAGACCATGCTGCTAGGTCTGTTTTCCTCAGAGAGGCTGAAATGTCTTGGGTCCTGCCATCTCCTTTATAGTCCTTGTATGTGACTCTCCACTAAAAGCTCCTTGAAATAAAGCTACTGAAGGGCATCATGAATATACCAAAGTGTCACCAGCCTGATGCTGAATTGTCAGCTTCTTTGTGACCCTACATTGCCAAGACTAATGCAGTGCCACTTCACAGATTTCCAGTTTCTCTTGCTTAACTGCAGTGTGAAAACAAAATTAGATTTAAAAATACATGTTTTGTATATAGGGCTATATCACAAATGAACACACCAACACTGTGAAATTATCTGTCTCCCTTCCCCTTAATTTCTAGCTGAGAGTGCCACCTCAGCTTAATATCACTCTTCTAAGTCTGTGTACCTTTCTGAGAAGAAGAGTTTTTGCTGAATATTCTTTCACAATTTCTAAACTCCCAAAAGAAATACTTCCTTACTTAACAGGAAGACCACTTTCACCTTCAGTGCTTTGAACAACACATGACAGCATCCTGAAAGGTCCAGGAAAGCACAGAATTTAGCTATTGGCAATGCCAGGTTAATATACATATGACCAGGATTATCACATGGATAATGGGATAATGGGATAGGCAGGAATCTCTGGTGGGTTTGGTTTACAAGATATGACTTTGATGACCAGCCTAATTAAAAACCTACTAAGAGGAAATTAAAGGCATTTTCTTGGGAGGAATTCTCCCATGTGAAGGGATGCAGAAGTAGGAAATTCCCTGTATATAGTTTTACTTGTCACAACCAGATTTCATTTCCCAAATTCATTCAGATCTGTGTCCACAATACATATGAAGCCAAACATTTTTACCAACAAAATCAGCAGTTTGAGATACCAGTGCCTTTTCAGATGTCTGAGTTTGGTGGTTCCTACATTACTGTCTCAGGAAGAACATCTCAGCTGACAACCCTGAACCTTCCTCTTTCCTCAGATTTAATTACAATAACAAGCCACAAATCTTCAGCTTCACTTACAATCCTCTTAAACCAAATTCACTGAAAGGCCGGGCTGGACAGGCCTTTGAGCAACCTGGGCTAGCACGAAGTGTCCCTGTGTATCACAGGGGCATTGGAAGTAGAGGATCTTTAAGGTCCCTTCCAACCCAAAAAATCCTATGCCTTTAGGGACAGTCAAGGATATTCAGAATACACTGGTTCCTTTACTGTCCTCCCCCCTCCACCATGACAGCAGAATGTTGGCCACAAAGCCCTAAAGCAAAAAATGTTGAACTCCTTCTTCTGTATTTTGAATCCCAAAGTTCTCTCTCATCCCTCCAAAAAAGGCTTCATCTAACTCAGAACTGTGCCTTCAGGAGTGACCAAATTGAAAGCCAAAGGGAGATCAACGACCAGACAGGCTTCTACCTCTCCTTCATCCTTCTCCCAGCCTTCAATTACTTTCAGCTCAGGGGATTTCCTCAGCTGGATGCAGTTTATCTAATTACTAATCCTCAATGGGCCCCGTCTTCCAAATTCTTGTTCCACTCTCCTCTAGAGTTAATGTAAACTTGCTGCATTCTTATACAACAGTAATACTTCAGACTAAACCTCTTGCTTGTTCTTGAAGTAATGTCAGAGGGGAACAGTGAGAAGAATGAGTCATTCCTGTCTCCTGATTCAACTTTTGTCCGGGAATGCTATTTTCCTGTGAGGCTATGGGGAATAGGTGGAAACTATTGCTCCTTGCACAAGTCAGTCACTCAGCTCCCAAGTGCAAAAGCTCATTTTAATAAGCTACCAAAACAAAAGGTTTTACTGAAAGTCATAGAAGGCTGCTTAAAGATGGAAGCTGACCAACACAAAGTGGATAGACTTCTCTGATTCACTGAAAGCAGGCTGGAAAATGAACTTTTGCTCACTGAAACAAAACATCACCAAGTAGCAAGAAAAAAATCTACCAAGAACTCAGCCTATATATAAGCAGTCCAGAGTAAGATTATTTAACAAATGACTTTCTGCTGTCACAGGATTGCGAGTATTTCAGAGAAAAAAAAAAAAAAAGGTTAGGTTGAGAAAGACCCAACAACCATCACATCTGTATAATAGCACAGACTATCACCTAAAATGAAGCTAGGAGTATTTTTTTTACAGAAAATGATGAGGCAATGAGCAGATTTTAATTTCTAAGTAAATAACATCCATGTGAGAACACAGTGCTTTTGCTTTCCTCCTGCCTCTCTTCTCCCTGTTCTAGCACCCGGTGATGGAAGCAAAGTATAAATCATGGTATGCCATCAAGGCAAAACTGTCCCTGAGAGCCTGGCATCATGCCCAGGATTTTACTCACTCTGTGACAAGTGGTGTTCTCTTCAGCTTGGATTTATCCAGCCTCATCAATAAATACCTCACGCATGGTCATCTGATGGACATGATGAGATTAGATTCCAAAATATTTAGGGCCATATAAAGCATTTCACTATTGTAAAGAAAATGGCAAATATCCTGAAGTGGGAACAATTTCTTTTTCTTACGTTAAATGCCTGAAGAAACTGTTGTACAATCCTTGATGGCCAGGAATAACATGAGGGCTTTTTAAAAATTTACTCAGTGCTTTTTCTGTGCATTATTCTAGGAGCCATTTTCTGCTCAGTGTTTGCTTTATAATCATCACCCCTTTACTCACTTATGTATGACGTGGCAGAATACATTCTCATCTGTGTCTTAGGAAGCAAGATCTGGATTTGCTTACAAGCTTTCAGACCTTGCTTTTCTGAATCAGACCAGGGGATCTAAAATAACAGGTTTTAGCATGGCAAGCAAATAGAACAGACTCAAAGCTCACAATCAGTCTCTCTTCACTCTGTAGTCCAATTAAAACATATTTACTGATAGCAGAGGAGAATAACTACATAATCAGTGGTGTACAGCACAGGGCTCCAGCAGGTATGAAGGAGAGAAGATGTAGAGACATGACAGGAGTAGCCAAACAGCAGAGGAAACACAACAGTGTGTCTGCAAGCTGTGCAAGCAACACTCACTCACCCACTGAGATCAGCCTGCATGTTTCCAATTTTCCTGAAGCAGGGCAGGCTTAAGTGTATTTATTAGAGAATTGGGAACTATTGAACCATCATTCTCAGCATAGCCAGAAGCAAAGGCATGTGCTTGGGATCAAGGAACGCAGGTCAAGCTTATCCAACTCTTATTATGCATTGGAGAGCAACAGCTTCTCAGGGTGGCTTCCAGATCATGCCCAAGGTCAACTGAACACAAGCATCAGGGCACAGCTTTTGGATAACATGGCTAATAAGATTCCAGGATGGCCAATGAGTTGTTAACGTCTTTGCTGTGCTAGTGACAGCAAAATCGAAAGCTTTATCTACCTTCAGTGGCCATCCTTCAAACATGATGTTGATGAGCATCTTCAGGAGAAAAAAAAGAACAAAAAGAATTACCATCATCAGGAACTTAGAAAAAGTTACATCCCTTTTAGTACAATCAAGCATAATCTGTCAGAATTTACACAGAGTTAAGAAATACATTTTCATTCTTCAGTGTAAATGTGTCAAGCAGTAGAGGAATGTATGGAGGAAAAAACCCTCTACATTTTTTCAGGTTATATCATTCTTCAACAGCTTTAAATTACAAGTGAGCCTGTTCTTACAAGTATGTTCTAAACACCTTCCCTTTTCTTGATAAAGCAGTTACAGCATGAATTTATATGACCAGCAGAAAGCAACACTAGATTCTTGAAATCATCTTTTCCCACTTTAAAATATAGTCTGACCTATAGAATTTGCCTAAAACTTGGAATCTGTGCTCACCACTCGGTCCTGCTATGGTCTAGTTCATTTGGTCTCTCCCTAGTCCCATAGGGTCAGACACACCTTCGAGAGGTCGTAGGCCACTTTATATTAAGCAGTTCAATGAAAAAGGAATAATTCTCAGCTCCCTATGGATTTTAGTGCTTTCAAAAGGTCAAAGGCTCTGCAGAGCCCAGTTTGCCTTCTGGGCTGGAACAGTAAAGGCCCATCAGTTTCTGTGGCCAGAGGCACACGGGGCAGCGTGGCTGTCGCTCTGCCCACGTGTGGGGATGCATCGATCAGAGGCGGGTTTGAGCACTCTCCTGATCAAAGCTAAAGCAGTGCCCAGGGGAGAACACAGCACCTGCTCTGTTCCAAAGGCACAGCAGCCTTCTTTCCTGCACGGACCGCTGAGAGAGCCTGCCCCCCATCCCGGGGAGCCAGGAGGGAAGGTGCAAGGCAGAGGAAGAGGCTCCCCTCCTTCGCACTCAGAGGCGAGGGAGCAGCCCCAGCCTCGTGCCTGTCCCCTCAAGGTCTGTGTCAGCACCACGGGGTACTTTTGGAAAAGACTGGGAATGGCAGGGAAAAGACCTAGCTCTGACAATTACACAGCCTCCCAGTGGTGTGAGTTGCTACGAGCATCACCCAGAAATGCCCATAACCCTCACCCACAGGAAGAGCGCAGAAGTGGATCCCAGCAAAGGTAGAACCGTGCTCTTCATCAGTTCTGCTTCAATGTCTTAGTTCAACAGAGGCATTAAAAAAAAAAAAAAAAAATAAATAAAGCCCAAGACATACTGAAGAACCAGTGATATGAAAATCCTACTTGGGAAATGACTGTTCTTTCAAGAATGCTTTTCATCCAATGAAACTTTTCTTTGCACATTATCAAAGAGCAGCAGTGGACACACAAACTGGCAGACACATCTGACTCAGGGCTGGGTGGTGGAAGGAGAGAGTGAACCACAAAAAGTCTGTTTTAAACGTGCTCCTTAAATTCACATCAGAGCCCCACAGTGTTACCTGTGTACCAAGGAAAATTACCTGAGTAACCAAGATGAGCTGAGGGAAACCCATGAGCAGCACCTTGAACACAAGCTATGGTCCTTCTTCCTCTGAAAGAGGGATTAACCTTCTGCAGTCTCCCTTTTCAATACATACCAAAATGCAAAAGCAAAGGTAAACATTTCCAAAAGGAACTGTCAGCCAGGACTGAATTTATTTCAAGAGCTATTTATCAGCAGTATTTCCAGGGCTGTATCAGCAGTTACTTCTCTCAAATACCACACTGCATTTTCCCTAGATTAGCTCCTGCTCTTTATACTGCTCTGTCCCTCATACTGCCTATCCTCTGTACAAGGACTGCTAACTACAAGCTCAAAACTTAACAGAATTAGACTTTCTGAAAGTTACAAATCCATTTCCTCATTTATTTTTTCCGCCTCTTTTTATTTTTCTTTCACTCCGTAAGATTTCGGTACAGAACAAACATCAAAAATACTCAAACATTATCATATTCATGGCCTCTGAAAGACTTAAACACTCAATTTTGCTTCAGCTGCTTCTTCCTTTTTCCCCTATGAGCTGTCAAATACTTGCATGCAACAGCCTGGTGTGTCAAAAGGAAAACAAAGCAGCAGCAGTGCTGGTTTTATCCTAGGGACAATGAAATTGGAGATCAAGTGATCTGGACATTAATATTTATATCCAATATTAAAAAAAAAAGGCTGAAAGTGGAATGTAATTTTTAAGCATGTTGTAAAATGTAGCAAACAATTTAAGTAAGTTAAGGGTAATGCTGGAGTATGAACTGCTATAAACAAAAATTTATTTATGTCAGGAGGAAAGCATCACACCCCTGAGATGGATAAAAATTGTGTAACTGTCAAATGAGAAGTAGGATACAATGAAAACATTAAATAAGATGATCTATAAAAGAGCCAGTGACTTGATTCACAGCTAAAACTTGGTTCAGGTTGAATAAGGGAAGAATATATCATGGTTAATGACTTATAACAATTAGGATGCAAGTTGGTTGGTTTAAGGGAGATTTATCAGATTCTAGCTGGTCTAAATCAATGCAACTTAAGTTGTAAACCACAGCTGCACATTCAGCCCAGGAATTTCCATGTAGATGCCAGCTTTTACTGCTCTCCCTGCTTGGACATACAGCACTGGATTTTGCAGAGAGCTCCAGATGGAACCCTGGTATCACTATACACATGATTATTCAGTACCTGCATATGATTATTCAGTACCTGCACAAGCAAATGCCCCGTTAGGTGCTTGGACTCAGGAGGCACCTGAGGCATTTAACAGAAGCAGGAAGCTGGGATTCCTCTATTTCCTTCCCTCTGTTGCAGGGACAGCAGGGATTTTAAAGAGCAGAAGCAGCTGATTTCCTTGTTCTACAGCAAAACAATCCTTAACAATTAAATGCCCCAACAGCTGTCACCACAGTGACACCAGCCCCGTGAGTGCTTGAGATCATCTCTTGTCATTGTTATGATTTAGCTACCACTGTAGAAGCTGTGCATTCAATGGTATTTCAATCCATTTTTCACCTCATCCAACTGCTCCTGAAGGGCATTGATGTGCCTTTTGAACAGATTCAGACATTAATTGTTGTGGTGACCATAATGAGGACATGCTTTCTGTTTGTTTGTCTTCAAATACAGGTTTAGATTGTGAAAAAATTATGCAACTAGATCTTTAAAAAAATCTTTGTGACCACGTATTTGCCTGCATAATCTCATCTAAACAGGGATTCTTGTTTAAAAGTGACTCAGACAATAAGGCCACACAAGGATAACAGCACTCTAAGTGGTTTTCAATGGATAAAAATAATAATAATAAAATTACATGCAAGTTCCACTTTTGTGTGGGGTTTTCTATTTGAGGGCATGTAATAGAACAGAAACATTTTAAAACATCTGCATAAAAAGCATTCCCCATGCTTCAGATCAAAGAGTAATAGTAAAAGATTAAGCACATTTATTGCTAAGTAGAAAAACATTTCAACATACCAGATGAAGCTAACCATATGCAAAAGATGTTTGCTTCAGTTCCTAATACAAGCTACCTAAA
Organism: Corvus moneduloides; assembly: GCF_009650955.1. Taxonomy (NCBI): domain Eukaryota; kingdom Metazoa; phylum Chordata; class Aves; order Passeriformes; family Corvidae; genus Corvus; species Corvus moneduloides. Next base: position 5,620,407 of record NC_045479.1, read on the forward strand.
TATAAGTTTTACAAGCAACAGACAATGGCAAACCAGCAGAATGATGAATTCCAAAACCCCAAGCTCTCCACCAATGCAAGTTTATCAGGGCAGCCTGAAAAGCAGCTGCACACTTGCCAGCACAGCTAGCCAGGGAACCACACACATCCCATTTCCATTCCAGGGAGATTCTGCTGTGGGAGCTGGGCATCTCACACGTGCCATTGCCAAATTTAGCACACAGGGCTAAAGGTGTTGACACACTGTTAGAGAGGCTGTAGAGGAACTGTACCAGCAGCAACCCCAGGAAGGGAGCAGCCTCCAAAGATGCTCCTCTGGCTGCTCACCATTCAAGCTCTGTACAGGTAAGCTCACCACAAGCACCAAGACATTAATTTACATCATGTCTATCAAACTTTACAGCTCTACACCATTAAAGTGTCTCTGCTGAGCAAAATGTGCAATCCTCAGTGTCCCACAGATCATCACAAGCTGTTAAGGTTAGAGCAAAAGCTTAGGGAAACACTGCTGTCCAAGGATGGTCCAGCTGCCTTGCCTAGGCTCAGGTGAAACAGAACTTGCTAAGGGTGTCTTCAGGAGATAACCTGCTGAGCCAACTTTCCAGCATCTGCCAGAGAGGCAACATACTGCAAAGACACTAATGAACGTTTCCTGCTGCTTGCTGGAAGTCCTGCCCTAACCAGTGCTCTTTCAACATCATATTCTTAATCAAGAAGTATCTTTGCTAAGTACAGGCTCTTCATTGTATTCTACAAGCAGGAAAAGAAATTTCCTTCCAGGAGGTTACAGACAACATTGATTATATATTGTCCAGCTTTTCTTGAAGGTGAAATCCATCTTGCTTTGAGGCTGTCTGTCATTCAGCCAAGAGGAATGAAGAGCTGCTATGACATACAGACCCTCATGTTTTCGGAATTAGAAAGCATAGGAGAAAATAGGAATAGTCCTTGAGAGGAACAGCCAGTCAAAACTCTGACAAACACACAAACCATCCTTCCCTTTTGGCAATTCTGTCCCTTGGCAAGCAGCACGTCCATTATTTTACTTCTAAGGGAACTATGAAAAGTTCTTGGGGTTTTTTCTAGCTTGAGCAATACGTGGAGCATTGCCTTTAGACTCAATGATTTTGTACATGTCAGCAAAGCCTGATGTTCCAAGGATTGTTTGTCAGTGGCATGCACTGAATTAGTGGATGGTTTTCAGTGACAGTCAAACTCCAGAGAAGGCCATGGGAAGTTTGCCTGACTTAAAACCCAAGAACATGGTGCAATACAAACTACACATAAAGGAATCCAAAGGTCGTATGTAATATACTCAATTGAATTTCTAGGTTTTCTAGATGCTTATTTCCTTCCTGATGTCATTAAAAGATTCTGAAGAGCTCATGAACAAAAGTCAAACATCCCAAAGACTCATAGAAGGATAAGGATACTTGTACCAAAAGGACAGTACAAAAATGACCTGCTATATTGAAAATTTCCACTGCTTTTAAAAGACTGTTATTTTTGCAGTGGAAGGAATTAGACTGCAGTGAAAACATCAGTACTTAAATACTCTTGTTTGGCCTGCTTCCACATTTTTTCTATCTTTCCTAAACAAGTACAAAAAGAGGTAAAAAAATCCAAACGAATCACACGCACTGAATTCTACGCTGAACCTGAGGTTTGATAAACAAGAATAATTACCACCTGAAAAAAACCAACTAACACACTTGTTAAGATTTAGAAAGCCTACACATAAAAAAAGGGAAAATGGTAATCAGAGCTGAATACAAAAATGGGATAAATGGTTTAATGTTTGGACTAACTCGATAAACTTGCCATCAATCAGAACCAAAACATACAGCTAAAATGTCAAAATGACTTACACAGAAACATACAGCCTCCAAATTTCAAGTTACTATTTTCTTGGCGTTGGATTAGTTAGTGGAACAGTTTATTATTCTTTGTTTTTTACACAACCTACAGTCCTACTGTAAGTGCATACAAGTATCCATGTCTACATTGGGAAGAACACTGATTTCAAAAGCAAAAGGCTCAGATTAGGAGACCAAGGTGTTGAGAACAGAGCTAGAAAATAAGGAGCTAGAATGTGCACTGGGATTAATCACTCACAGAGTCCAGGTTTAAGGGAAAAAAAGGGAATTCAAGAGCAAAATTAGCAAGAGAAGTAGTTGGAAGCTGAAGCTGAGTAAGCAGAGCAATGAGAACAAATGAGAAAACAGGTGGGAAACATGAAACCACTGTGGAAGGGAGACTTGCAGTTGGGAGGAAAAAGGAAAAGCAAAAGGGACAGGTCCGTCAGAATGTGCACTGGAACAAGGAGAATTACTTGGCAAGGATTATGAATTTAAAAAGCAACAAAACCGGGGGGGGACACAGCCACAAGAGATCTCAGACCTGACAAAGAGATGGCAAACAGCAACAAGCACAGGCTGGTTGAGGACTCTGGGGCCACTGGTACAAAGAGAAGCTGGGACTTGGTTGGGACTCCAAACCCAACAGTTTTGTTCCTGCTAGTAATACATATATCAGTGTCTGCTTTACCAGTTCCATCTTCACAAAGCCTAGGAAATGACACCACTATTAAACAAACAAACAAACAACCTACTTTTTACATTTCTTTTTTAGTTAGTGACTACTGTCTTGGAATTGATTGCTAGGGATTTTCTTCTTTTTTACAGTCTTTTCTACATCATTTCTTGTAATGGTGTGATGGAAAAATTGAGATAGAAATTCATCCAAGGCCACACAGCTTGCCAATACCAGGGCCAGCACACAAGTTGAGTGCCTTCCTCTTAAACCCAGTGCTTATTCTTCCACACTGTGCTCCTCTACAGCCAGGGATGCTGAGTATCACCCTGTCAGAATCAGGGTTTCTGAGAACTTTGGGAAACACTGAGCCTAAATTCCATTATATTCAACCTCCTCAGAATCACACAGTGATTCAACAGTCTTTCTGGAAGAAACCCTCAAGGATTTTTTGGCACAATTTCCTTTCTTCTCATCCTGACTCCAATCCCATTCCAGCCGCCTCAGCATCGCTCTTCCAGCTTCTGTCACTCAGTCCTCACTCCTCAAATACTACAACTGTGTAAGCTCCCCCAGCTGGAGCAGTGCTGGCACGGGGCCCAAGGTAATAAACCTATCAGCGCTTATTAGCTCAGCATGCACTCTGTCCCTCAGCCCTGATGTTAGCATCTCTCATTGCCCTCTTCACTCACTAGCTGGGAACTGGCACACAGGAGGATGATAGCAGTGACACAACAGAACCAAATGCTTTTGTGCAGCGCTCTTCCCCACCCTTTTCCAGAAAAACCATTCTTTCCTCTCCCAACCCCATCACCCCCACTTTGCTCTCTAACACTTTCTGACTTCACACAGGAAAAATTGAGCCTGTTCTATCTGGTGACTCCAGAATTCTCTGATACAAAAATTGCTGCAGTTTATTATGCCAATAGATAGAAATGTAATAGATAACCACATCCACACCTATTGTGTCAGTCTCCTGAAAATGCCAGAAAAAACAAAATTAAGACCACTTCCTTCTTTTTTAATACAGGAATCACCTGCTCTACAGGATACTCCCATAATAACCAAGTAATAAAGCAACCATACTTCCAGAAAGGCAAGCCCCCTTTCCATGGGGGGACACAAACACTGGCTGGCACGAGAACTGACAAGCAAGCAGAAATCCCATCTTCCTTTCCACAGGGTCCTATTTGAGGTTTAACAAATTAGTCCAAAGGTGACATCCCATTATAAGCTCATATATAAACACAAGAGATCTTTCTTTATATTTAAGTAGTATACAAGAGGATTTCCTTCCTACAAGGAAGGGAAAGCAGAACTATCAAAACACCAGAAGAAAGATTTCCCTGCTCCTTATCCAAAGGATAAACAACCAACCGAGTTGCCTTCCCTGGAAGGTGCTGTAAACCTTGGTCTTAACCTCATTATGTTATCACCATGCTGTGATACCGCCAGGCTTGTGCCATTTGCAGTTGCCAGTAAAGTGACAGAAGCATTTTCCTCTCAGCTTCCTATCTTAGGCAGTCTATAGTTTTTATTCCTACATGTACGTTATCTCTGTCCTAATGCAGAATTGCAGGGATAACAACCAGAAAGCCTCCGTATCAGTTACAGCCTCTGATGCAGGCTGACTTTAATTCCCCTCAAACCACCTCCATTTTTTCTGATTGCATTAACACACAACTGTTCTTTGCACAGGCTTATACATGAGCTCACTTCACTTGTAAATTTAAATTAAGTCTCAGCAAGTTCATTAATAGAAAAAAAAATATTTTGCACCTAATACAACTCTCCCCCATTTGTGTAAGTTCAATAGTTTCCAGTAACTTGCCAGTAACAATAGTTTTACAGTTACTTTTGCAGTGCTACTGCATACTCCATAAAAACTGCTGAAGCCAATTTCAAACATTTTTATGACTACATTATACTATTCTGGCATATTTCTTAAAGCCAGTGACAAAGACACTGCAATGAGCATAAAAATAGGAAATTTGGGGTTTAGGATAAATGTGCATTCCAAAACTGAAAGTGCTTCACAGTCCAAGTTACCATCCCTAGACTTGATAAAAAAGGCCTGAAGACTTATAGGAATTATTATCACAGGAAGATAGATTGCAGAGAAACAGGCAGAATATCTTTGTGGTATTTAGCCTAAACTTGTAACACATAACAGCTATTCACAATTCCTGGCTAATGCAAAAGGGAAGGAATTATTTACTGGACTCTTCTGTACCTAGCTCCAGTGCTCATCTCTGAGGCATCCTATCACACAGGTCTTGCAGCTAAAGACAAATGAAGACATGCAGGAGGTTCCTGGTTTTGTTCAGGTAAGTGGGGCTCGTGTCTCCAAGACTTCAGTGGAGGCACACAGCACTGCACGTGCCCCATGTGGCCAGTGGCTGGTCACACATCTGACATCCACACACAGAAATTATTTACCAAAGTATTATTTAGGTACCATTTTTCTACTTTTACAGAGAGAAGGAAAGAAGGCACCCACACGATTCAGGATTCCTTTCTCTTCCCTCCCCATCCTCTTCTCCATTAGCTTGTTGAAGGCAGTTGACTGAATTTTTAACCTCGGTCACCAAGGAAAACATTATTTGAAAAGATATGATGAAACCTTGGAGAAGGAATACTCAGAGCCTGAGGCAAATCTGGCAGCTTATTGGAAAAGTGTTATGACTCTTTCAGAGCTTGTAAAACAGTTACTGCCCGTCATGTTCTCTGTAGGTAGGTCCTTGTATCTCAAGGAGTTAGAGATGGCTTAGGAAACTAGGGATGTGGGAGTTTCTCTGGTAGCTTTAACCCTGAAAAAGCTAAATTGCAACATGAAAATAAATCAAGAGCTCTGATTCGTTTTCAGCTAGAAAGATTCTGCATGCATTCAATCACTTTTCTGCACAGCACACACATCAGAGCATGGCCCCCACACACATTTCACTCAGACACCCCTTGCCTGTGTCACATCACAGCCTTTGCAGCCCTCAACTTCATGGCTACAAAATTAATCTGATTGTGAAATAGATGCTCCCAAGTAGAAAAAAAAATTAAAAGATGGAGTACATGAGCTTATACAGGAACCCCAGCTTCTTTCTAGTCTCTTCCACGTACAGTTTGGCTCTTTGACAGTAAGGTCCCACTCTTACACATTTCCTGCCTTGTGGAAGAGCTTTCCTTTAGCTGTCACCCATTCTTTCATCCCATTCCAAAACACAACTAATGCCTTTTTCCACCCTTATCTCACCCATTTGCCCTCTCTTCCCCTCCCTGTTGCTCAGGACTTTACTCACATTGTGCAGCAGATGCTATGTACTCAAAGTGTGTTCCCCAATACCGGTGCATACACGCCAAGGGACGAGTACATCAGCTGAGAAAACAACAGCAAAACACACAAAACCCAACAGCCACAAACACAGACCAACAGGAGATCACAGGCTAGTGAGGAGTCAGAGCTCCAGGGTTTGATCTGTACCATAGAAGAGTCTCGACTTCACCAGTACACACTAAGTATTCCGTTTTCCAGGTTTAATTATTTTTTCCATTAAGACACAAAGTGGAGTCAAGCAGATTACTCATTTGACTTTATTCTTCCTCTACTTCTGTGAAGCAGCTATTTAGGTAAATTAACAATTCCTCCTCATCCTCAAGGCTGTAGCATCTCCAAACTTTCCTGAGATGATAACTCCTGCTTGGCTAGGTTTTTTTAAACCCTACCAACAAAAAACATGAGTGTTTTTATAGACATTCTAAATGATGCAAAAGATGTCTTGGAAAACAGATGCAGAAGAGAAACTTAACTCAAAAGGTGCACATATTCCTCGACAGCAGAACAGTTTCAATACATCTCGTCCAATTACAAACATACTTCCAACCTGGTTTTAGCCAGCAGTCTCCTCACTGAATTAAGGCAAATACCCACAACCCAAATAAAGACAACACAAACTGTGAGTCCTTTAACCTTCAAATCTGCTTCATCTTCCTCTTTCAGCCTTGCAAGTCAGAACATGCATGAACATACCTGTTTTCCTCACCCGGGGATCAAGTGAATCTGCTTTTTATTAAATAAAATATGGTAACTTTTCAGAGGTGGCCTACTGAAGCTTTTTAATTGTACACCCCACAATTCATCATTGTTAAACGCCAAGTGACACTAGCAAAGAGCAGGCAAAGAGAAACAAGACCAACTCATGTGCACTGTACATGTAGGGAGTGGTTAACAACCACTCATCACCTCCTGCTCCTCTTTTTCTACTTCTTTAAGGAGTTACCTTGCAAAGGCACCGCACGACAAGTTTTTACTAACCTCTTTTTCTTTTAAACACAAAAGTATTGTTTTCAGCAATTCCTGAAGTTTGCAATGTGTTTTCTAAAACTTCAAGAGATATTTAATCAAATGACTGACTTCCAAGAGCAGCATGAATCTTTTTAATTACAATGCCTGTCAGCCACCCCAGCTGTCGCTACTTTAGAAGTATGGATTTTGTTTTCCTCCACTGTTGCTCGAAAGTTTCTTAAGTCTCAATAAATTTTATCCAGGAAATAGCATCCCTACTCCTTCCTAAACTCTGGGAGTAAGTTTTCACCCTGATCCAACCCAACAAGCAGCAGATTTATTCACATATTTGAGAGGAAAAAAAATGTTTTCTGCTAATTCAGTGAAGCGCGTTCCAGAGCTGGTTTGTGTTTTGCCCTTACTGAACAGAATCCTTTGCTATGGCTTCATGCTAAGCCAAAAGTAAACACTCTTCCTTTTTATACAGACAGCTCAATCCCAAAGTACCAACACTGGTATCAGTGGGGACAGAAGAAAAGCTGTATTCCCCCAACAAGAGGGAGTAATCAAAAAACCCAAAAATAAAATTAAAAAGACCCAACCAACCCCAACCAAACACCAAAACAAACAAAAAACCCCAACCCCACAAATATTGTTCAGCCAAATCAATGCATGGGTCTGAAATGCAAGCATTAAAAAGTCATCAAGTTGTGCTCTCAGCTATCACTTGGGAAGAGGACAGTACCAACCTCACAATGGCACACAGTAAGACAAAAGCCACCAGATATCTTTTAATCAGGGGTTATCTCCCACAAATACCTGCAGATTGAAATCCACCAAGTGTTTTTTGCAGCATGCAGAAATTTGTTAATCTAAACATCACATCCAGCACCTGTGCAATTTTTTGGAATATTCTTCTCTAAAACCAGCTCAGCTGATACAGGTACTAACATGAATTGACAAGACATAGCAGTCAAAACCAATTTTTATGATGTTCTAACCTTTGGTGGATATATTTACATTCCCTACCTTCAAAAGTCTCCACGACCAATTTTCAAAAGGACTTTCAAAATAGCAAGACAACACCATTGAGGACTTACCAGATTGGAATTGGTGGCATTGGAATCATCTTCTGGAAAGGGGATATAGATAGCTAAGGCCACACAATTGGCAAAAATAGTCAGTAAAATAATTATTTCAAATGGTCTGAGGAATGGAGTTAAGGAAATTGTTTCAAAATGAGCACACAAAAATAAAACGAAATTAAAAAAAAAAAAAAAAAAGATTTATAAGAATTCTGTTTAAAGGAAGCATTCCAAGCCCCTTATATTCTGAAAAGAAACATATGCCTTTTTAAGTGCTTTTAGGCGCTCCCAGCCAAGACTCTTCCTAATATGTCAAAAGCAGTGTAGGCCAGTCGCGTGCCAGAGTAAACACAGATTTCTTAAAAGTTTTTTCTTCTTTTACTTGTTTAGATTGCATTTTCCCAACTTTCCTTCGAGTGTGGCTGCACTAGTTTTAATGAGAGAAACCTGTTTTATAATGATTGCCCTTGTTCCTTTCAGGATCAATTTTTCTTGGTTGTTTTAATCTGCATTTATAAATTCACAGATAATTTTAACAAACATTTTGGGGTTTTTCTTTTAGCTGTTGTTGCTGTAGTTTTTCCCACCTTTCTCAGTTTCTCTCTCATATCTCAGAGTTCAATGTGAGGGCCCAAGCAATACATGCATACACGTTTAGAAGACATTTTAAAAAGGATAGATTTTATTAAGGCAAAAAAAAAAGGTCTTTGTCCAAAACATGCTTACGCTGCACACTGCCATGTATACTTGTTTTGCTTTTAAATTATTTGAGGGAGTATTTCTTTTTCCCTTAGTTGCATTTCATTTGGCATCAGAGGGAACACAAATGTCCCTGCACATTATATTAGGAACACCAGGAAGCTGAAAGTCCCTTCTGACAGAGAAACAATCCATAGGCATTTCAGCCTTGCATCAACTCTGTTAGGGAAAAGAAAAACCAAACATTTGGAATGCTCAACAAAGAAATCCTGCACAGGCTCAATGCCCCCCTGACTGTCCACTGGAATCAAAGGGCATTTTTCTACTGCCCAGTCTCCTGGCACTGCACTTTATCTACTTCAGGGGTCTCCTTAATCTCAGTTGCTGTGAAGTGTCTCCAAACTGAGACTAGAGACCAGATTTATGGTCTGTCTACATTTACTGGCCTGCAAGAATATCCTGGAGGCTAGTTCTGGGATAACTCACCAGTACCCTGGAGGGGAATGAGGAGCAGGATAGAACAGGGAGGATGCCAAGCATAACCTGTGCCCCAGAGTGCATTCAAGCATGAATTTATCTACCACGGGACTGGCTCTACAGCACTGCCAAATGTCAACGCAGCATGTATGATTTTGGTCAGCAGAGCACTGTTCTCAGCAGGCTTTAGCAGGAGAGAACAGGAGATCTTTGAATGTTAAGCTGAGCTGCAAGATACACACAAATTCCAGGCACCTGACCACTGTTTATACTCCAACACATTCTACATTTCACAGATGGAACAGTCAAAGGGTTCCCAACTCACCAGACTACTGTGCTCAAGCCTGTGAATAATAGGAAATAAGTGGTACCACAGAGGAAGAAGAGCAGATCAAGATAGGAAGGCTACACCAGAAATCAGGAAGAATTCTCAGGCATATACTACACCTCAGGCTGTTTGTATAATGTTTACTGTTTAAAGACCTGAATTTCCACAGGCTTTCACTTTCTTAATCATTTTTTCCCACAGATTTTTTGTTTTGGCAGGGTTATTGTCCATTAACTTATCGCTGTTTACACATATTTTCTTTTACTTCTTTTCCCTTTTTGAACTCTAAACATTAAATTCTGTAAAATCTAAAAATACGAAAGGCAGAAAATCAAATACACAGCTAAGTCTTTGCAAAATAAGGTAATTGCTTCATTTCGTTTCTCTTAAATGCAATTGTTCATTCAAGCTCTTAACATTGTAAGATTTGGGTTGTAAGAAACACCACTGAAGTACCACCTGATACTTGTTTAATATCTTATGCTTAAACTTTAGTGGCACAACCAATTAAGTTAACCCTTTCTCAGTAGTTTTCAGCAAGTTGGAAAAGCCAGAATATAGAGTTAAACTAAACCTTGTCACAACCCTTTGACACTGCTTCTTGTCATCGAAGTGTTTCATGTTTACAAATTCTAGGTGTCCAATGAGAGGTTCTGATGGGAAAAAAAAGTACTTCCATCAACTCACCTAAAACCAAACAAAACCCAAAAACTGCAAGCTTCAGCATCTTTGTATGGTTTTAATGGCTTTGTTTGGTCATCTCTTGATCTCAGCAGTGCTGTATCCTGGTTTACAAGGCATCATTCCCATCATTCACTGCTGATCTTATTCATCTATCAAATGTCACTCACTGCTTTCTCTGAAGACATGTGGTTACTGGGGTGCTGCTAAGTAAACCAAGATTCAGTTTTATGCTGTTAGTCATCACCCATCATCTCATGCTTAAAGTATCAGACTTATGTCAGAAGCAATAAAAAGTAGCAAACTTAATCAGGGGATCAAAAATTAGCATGTAAAGAAGAAAGGAACAGGCAGGCAGGTAGTTTAAGGACATGGAAGGATTGACAAGAGCATTTTTAACAAGTTCTTCATCTGAAAAACATGTCCATGTCAGCAATACCTAATATACTCATTTTCTGTTTTCACCCAGCATCCCACCAGACACCCAAAGGAATAATATTATCACATTGTCTTAAATGCCTTAATTCGTTTTTTATCGTATTAACTACTGCCAAGTTCTGTACTGCCTTTCCCTGACATGCTTATGTGTCCCTAAAAACATTCTTTTTCTTTTGTATTTCCTGAAGAACCCCATTAGCTTGTGATTACTGCTCAGGGTTGATCCTGGTTTCTCTTTGAGGGTGCCAAGGAGGCACACCTCATTTCAGTTTGAGTTCCACACCAAAGACTCAAATTCCAGCTTGCACTGCTCAGACTTGGGTGACTAAAAAGGCTTTGCTCCTTGCACATAATAAAGTGATGGTGCAGCTCTCCCTGGCTTTCCAGGGAAGCAGCACCGACCCCTACACTCCGCAGTTCTGTGCCAGTGGTTATCATCTATCATCTGTGACACTGTCTGTCATCTGTGACACTGTCTCTAGTTCAGACTATGAGATCTGCCTCTGCACTGCATTTGTACATGTTGCAGGATTGCTTTAACTGTATTTCCTTTTCCCTTCTCCTACAGAACCATTATCCCTCACCATACATTACTGAGCCTTATTATTTTAACCAGAATTTAACCACAGTCCTCAGCCCTGTCTCAGGGTCTTACTGCAATACCTTTGGGGTTTTTTTACCTTGTCCTTCTGCCCCACTCTTTTCTTCATACTGTGGAAAGTGTGATGTCACATGTTTAACAAAAAAAAGCGTGGGATTCAAAGTACCAGAACTTTAAAATAAATAAAGGGAAAGCCAGAAGCTGCTGTCCCCCACTGAATCAGTTCAATTCTGACCTCAGACACCTTGAGTATCTCCCATGCATTTTAGCCTGGCCCATATGTTTTTCTAAGAGCAGAATTCAACCACTAACCTTTACCTTTCAAGCTCCCAGTGGTTTCTCACACGCAGGTATAGTTCAGATTTCAGTTCTAATCCCCTTTCCTGCCGCCCCCCCAGCATAAAGGATCTCAGTGAAGACACCAAAACTCTCCGTGGGCTTTAAGCTCCCGGCAGTGCCTTTCAACTCAATGCATGGACTCCCCCGCGCTGAGGAGCAGGAGCTGATGTGCACACACGCTCCGCTGCCCGCCCAGCCCCTGCCAAAGGATATTTCCATTCGACGATGCTGATGCACGCCCTCCGGATGGGATTCTTCAGCGTGAGGCACAGCAGCGCCCGAGGCGGACGCGTGGCTGTGGTGGTACCCTGCTTCTTCTGCTTGCCATACTGCTGCCGTTTCCTCTGCGTGGAGCTGGCTGTGGAGATGGTTGCGTTGCCAGCGCTGCCCATCAGCTTGGCCTGCCTGGCAGCATCGATCGCAGCTTGCCAGGACAGAGCTGCCCCCGGCGTGGGGATGTGCTCCGGGGCGAGCCCTGCGGCCGCATTGGCGTTCATGTTGGCATGAGCTGGACGGGGACTCCCATAGTTGGAACCTGGTGGGGAAAAAAACAGAAGTAAACTAAACCGGAGAAAATTGTGAAGAGGCTTTTTTTTTAAACTGCAGGAGAGGTAGCTAGAGTTTTTGAAAAAACCTCCAGCGTCAGCAAACCTCGAGAGCTGAGGTTAAGGAGAAGTGTAGGGTATTGCAGGTAACTCAAATTCTTCATTGTAAAGTGATACTACTCTGCAATCCTTTGTCTTGCAAGAGACTCCCAAGTAAGACTGATGGATACTGAGCTGTTCAAAGTGCCTCCAATCAATACAGTCTCTAGAGAGTCACAGAAAAGAAACTACCCTTCTTTTTCTTTTTTACCCACATATTTTGCAAGTCAGACTGTTTGAAAGCTCAAAAGGTGAGGCCAGCCCTCATCCCCTTATCACTCAGACATGCAGCACTATGCTATCCAGCACGTGGCAAAGGAGCCAAACGAGACTGTCAACTCTTACCATAAAAATCTTTATGCTTTTTCAAGATTACCTCAAGGTAAAGTGAAATTTTACCAATAAGCTAAATTCCCTCTGCAAACAGTACCTATGTATGAGCCTCGGAATAGCCTGACCAGAAGATGCAGTGGAGCAGAAACCAGCACACAAAGGCAGGGCTCATGGCCTTTGTACTCTATATGTTCCTGTACAGAGTTTAGGCCAACCAACATATATTTAGAAATTGGAACCAATTCCATATCCTGATAAAGCGATAGACGACCTGCTGAACCAATGGAGAAATGGGTTTTAAAAGCATGAATTAATAAGAATTCCAAAACCCAGCAGTCCCAAGTTTTGCAGCTTCTTTAGCAGAATGTGAGGAAGTGTATGCATTTGTCCAATCATAATAATGGAATATACACATCAGGTGACATGTGGCTGATACTGAGAAGGTCTTAGCAGTACAAGAAACAAAGTCACTCTTTCAAGCTAGTGCAGTTGTTCCAGTGTTTCAGTAGAGACAGCTAAGTCACCTGTGCCTCTTCAATGAGGCTCTTCCAGTGACTGAAATTAAAACCTCAATCACTTCGAGAGGAGAGAATTTTGAAACTTCAAAACAGATAGCCTTACTCTTTGGACTGTGCTTCAGCTGAGTTCTGCAAGAACTTGTGAAAGATAACTGAATTTTCCCCAGACACTTTACAGAAGAAAATGTAAGCCCTGCTTAAAAAGTGCAACATAGAATCTACACAAAGTCACAACAGCAAACTTTGATTAAAAAGAGTGCCTTATTTATGTATGTCCTATGTCATATTTAAGAGACTACTTTTATTTGTTGTGGTCTTGTGAGTTTGCCTGTGGCCTATATGTTGAGGTACAGGTAAAAGGAGGCCTGAGGGGTCAACAGATCTTATTTCTCCACAGCCCAGCTTCAAAACCTTGCCCTGAGACTGGTGCTTCCATTTACATCTGAGCAGCAGACAACGCTTCAGAGAAAGTGCACACACAAGGGGCAGAGAGCAGGAAGCCAGTCAAGGAGTTAGATCACCTATCTCAAAGCAAGCTCAAAGCCTCCTGCTCACCATGCTCCACTTTGGATTTGTGCAGAACTGAACAGGACAGACAGGCTCCTGTAGACCATCAGACAAAGACCACTTCTAACTGTGTTTCATTTACAGTATCAGATGAAAGACATTTAAAACCAGGGAGCTGGCAAGCTCTTCTCAAATGGAAATAATTACTCAAGATGCATATTTCATAGCTGGATGTGCAGTGCCAAGGTATCACAGCACTGACTGCACTACTGATGAATTAAAGCAGGTAGAATCAATACAATGACACTGACGCAGAGTGCAACAGGATATGCCTCCACCTCGAAAGCATTTGAGATTTGTAAATTCATCTCACTGGCTCTCAAGGAAGGACGTGCTAGAGTCAGATGTTATTTTATGACAGGCATTGCCATAAGGTTTTCAGGCTGTCATAGTCCCATGACATAGCAGAGAAACCTAGAGCTTGTCTCTGCTCACTGAAAAGCCTCCTAGCTGCAAACCAGCCAAAGGAAGCTGATGAGTAATGCGACTCTGATATGTGAAAGGGAAAGCTGAAAGAAACAAGGAATGGGAAATGGTTAATTCACATCCCTCGGATTTTGAAAGTGAAGAAAAAGAGCTTTCAGAATCATACAGGCTAAGCAGATTTCCTCGATGAAGCAGGCAATCAAGTGGCAGACAAACTTAGTTTCCTAAGGCTAAGCAAATTGTGCACAGCACTACTCATGGGATACGTATTTATTTTCAGACTAGTTCCAGATGCAGTTTTTCTCTTTAGCATCTATTTGACCTCCCTAGCCTGAGGCATGCTGGAAAGGAAAAATAAATGGAAAATTACTCTAATTATTCTCCAACTCCAGCTCTTCTTTAATGCTGACCCATTAGAGGGGATAAGAAAGATGTGTGTTTTCCAGCAAAAGCAAACTTGCTGATCCCTCTCCACAGTGTTCTTATCATGCTGACTAGACCATGTGGTCCTGTAAATAAAGAGCTGCTGGATCTTAATGAAGACTTTTCTGCAATTTGGGAACGTGCCAAGCATCTTCATTGTTATTTCAGATTAGTTAGGTTCCATATGAGGATCTAAGCCTGTGCATTTTGACTTTGATGTGCCAGCAAAGTTAAGGATCCAGCTTTTGGTGCTTTCATTGGTTTTGCTTCTAATATAATCAGCAGCCCCATAACAAAGTGCTTTGTCTCAAATTAATTTCAAACGATGAGTCAGTAATGACAGATTTATATTAACAAATATTACTAATATTGATTACTGATAAGGATCTGTCTGTTTTATGAAGCTCAGAGGCTGCAGACACGATCTGTAGTAAATGACTAATGACAGTGACAAATGACTTGTTCTAGAGGTACTTTATAGAAATAGTTTGAATAAAAGAGTGAAGCTCCTACAGCTACATTCAAGAACCAAGCAAAATATTTTCAAAGACAGCATAGCCAAAGTCTCAGGGAGAATGAAATTCCACCCTGTAATCTAAACGCTTAGGGTTAATTCCTGGGAAATAAGGAGAGCACAGTTCATATTGAACTCGTGAGGCACCATGCTGAAATTTCACCTACAGCTCTCATTTCTCCCCACCACAAAATTTTTGCTGCAACCTGAGAGCTGCATTTACTGGATTTGGGGCTTTTCTTTTTGCAGTGTAGCAGTGAAATACTTCATTCAATTTCCCCACTACAGATAAAGTTTCATGCTACCAAACACACCATTATTAAGCTGGATGTTGAGCAGAACTAGGAAATGGAGATTGAGCCCCCACCCAAATGCAGTAACTAAGTAAACACTGTGATCCACAGCATCATCACCCTGCTAATCCCCACCACCCTTCAGCAAGAATTTGTGTTGTTGACTGTGTCCAGCTGGTGCACAAAATTCTGCTCTCTCAAGTCCTTCTGTGCTACGGTTCATTAATTTAAGCATCTCAATATAATTAAACTGAAAAGTCCATATACATGAACAAGTTTGATTACAAAGTCTTTGGAAAAGACTTTCACTTCTGAAAAAATGCAGATGTGCAGAGCTAAAACAGATGCAGAAACAACAGAAAAACAGGTCTCGAGAATCAGAGGTAAGTCACAAAATAGCAGGTAATGTTGCTTTACAACAGGAAATAAACCACATCTCACAAAGTACCTGATGCTGAAAGCTTACAACTAAATCACCAAAACTGCCATTACCAAAAACCCTATTAAAATACCCAGTGATGACCATTCATAGTTTCATAAGTGGTATTTGCATTCTAATACCATCTGTCATGCCACCTACTAACGATCTCAACAAAAGATCATAAAAAAACCCCAACTCTGCAGTGACCATCTGACACAAGGCATGGGCAAGTGACTGACACAATGGAATCCTAGCTTCTGAGGTTTTTTGACTTCATCTAATTTGCCATATCTTTATTTTAGAGAAATTTGGGCTTAGACTAATTATTTAAATGAAAACAGAAAGATCCTGATGTGGAGTGTCATTATTCTTTTTCCCCCATCACTTTCAAGACAGCAGAACCCTAAAGCCACACACCTTGGCACTGCTGCGTTTTTCCCCAAAGCAGAGTAGAGCTGGGTACAGTAAAAGGTGAGATTGGTTCACTCAGTGTCTTAACTGCCCTCAGAATGAAAGCAAACAGGAAGTAGGGAATGGGTCACATCATTAAGATCATGTGTGAAACCAGTTCAAGCACACAGGAAAAATGTTATCAAATACTGAAGTGAGAGGTGTCAAAATCAGAAGCACAAAGAACAACACACCAAAAAAAGTCAGTGTGTGAGATCATCAGTTAATGAGGAAGAATGTGGAAAACATTGATCCATTAACCAATGGAAAAAGGAGAGCATTTGATATATGGTTGCAAGAAGGATTAAGTATTACATGACATTTTTGCATCAATTTTTACAAAAGAAAAAAAAAAAAATCCATCAAGAGCTGGTGCCTAGGACAAACAATCCTCAAACCAAAGCAGGTATTGTTTCCAGCTGGAAAAGGGAAACAAGTACTTGGATAATGCCCATGCTTCCAGCTACTTTGGTACTGCACCCTAGAATGTCCTAGGGTATTTAAAGCACTCTCTGAAGTAACCTCAAAGCTGTTGGCTGCTGGGTTTGGACTCATGGAAGAGATCTCAGAGGACTCAGAAAGGGTAAATTGAATCCCCAGCTAAAAAGGAGAAGGAGGGCAAATTTACCAACCGGTTTAACTTCAGTTTCAAAAAAGAGAAAAAATCTGGAATGAGTAAAATAAACAAACATCAGCAAGTACTTGCAGGACAAGCAGAAAAAGAGCAAGAGACATGGACCTGTCATGAACACATTGCATCAAAGAAAACCAGCTTCTTCCAGAAGCGAGCAACAGAATTCACAGGCAAGATGGAAGCAGTAGGGTCCATGTCTCCTGATTTTATTAATCAGGATAGTTTCATAAGAATTCTGGGGACGTAGAAGCAAGAAAAAAATTGGTGTATCATGAGTATGAAACCAGTGGATTATCATTGCTGTACATCTAAATTGGAGGATGTGTCACAGGGAAGTACCCAGCTGCCTGCCCTGGGTCTGATTCTGTTCCACGTTTTGATTCTGCTCAATTAATGATCTGGATGATTAAACGGTGAATAGTGTTATTAAACACACAGGTAACTGTGAAGCTGGGAGGTAAAGCAAATACACTGAAGGACAGGATCTGAATTTAAAATTAACTTCATGAATTGAAGAAAAAAAATCTTTAAAAGAGGCTGGAGTTCAGCAGGGACAAATGGAAAGTATTTAAGCAAAATGAATCATCTGCCTGAATTATTTTCAGAAAAGCCTTGGGGTTTATATTGGATCCCCAACAGAACAGAAGCTGATATTGTCATTCTGCCTTGTTCCCATTAAAATGCAGTCATCCCAGAGTAGTGTACAAACAGGGATAACATCCATGCAACACCACAAGCAATCCTCCCCTTCAGCTCAGCATTGGCAGGGCTTCAGCTGAAACACAGTGGGCAGGTTTGGGTTCCACACTCCAGACACACTGGCTCAGTTCAGGCTGCCCAGAAGGGAGCAAGGAAAGCAACCAAAGGCCTGGAAAAGGTGAGCCAAAGTCCCAGAAACAGGAATGGCAGGAGTCAGCCTGCTGTTCCTGGGGATGTGAGGGGGAGCATGGCAGGATAGCAGTCTTGAACCATGTGTCTGTATATATATAATATATCTGGGGTTAATATACATTTCTAGACATATATGTATGTATTCCAAAGAACAAAAAGGCAATATCTATCACCAAACTCACAGGCAATAAGCAGTGGGTTTGGCAGTAAGAAAAATTCCTTCCACACTCTCAAGTCTCTTAGATCAGGCCAGGAAAAAACCTCTATCTGCAATCACACACCTGAGGTGAGATTTCTAGTGAGCAGTAGTTCCTTTTGTTAGTTTAAAGCAAGTTTGACATGAAGAAAAGCCTTTGCACAGAAAGATTATGGATTTATTCCATCAGTTACTCCATCAAAAGAGACCCCTCTGCATAAGCCCTGCTTCACTCCAAACTTCAGATGATCACAGCTACCTCAGCACCTGGCAAGGCTCCCTTTTCCGTGTGTGTGTTCATCATCCACGGTGGGGGGAGGATGGGGATGCTCAGGACCATCGACCTGGAACTCTTTCTTTGGTTTTAAAACCTCACTTTGCAAATATTAAAAGTCTCAAAGACTTTCAGGATCTCAGGACAGCGACCAGCCACACACAAACTTTAAAATCTTGACATGAAATGGACCCAATTATTTGTATGACAAAACAGGGGGTTTTTACCCAGAAATCTTTAGTAACTTTTCAGTTGCCACACCTGGAAACTTCCTGTAGTGAGTGCAAGGCTGCACATACAACTAAAGCTCTTTCTTTGAAGCATGAGGTGTATATTTTTCCCTATTAGCCTTTTTAAAAGAAGTTGAAAAGACATTAATCCTGATCTCTATTGGCTAAAAGCGACACTAGGTGTTTTTCCCCCAAATAGAAGCTTTATCTGAAGGCATTTTGTAAGTAGAAGTAGGAATTATGATGAAAGCTGGGTCACAACTTGAACTAGGATTTTTTTCTACAAGATTTATAATAGACACATAGAGTTTTAAACATCACAGGCTGAGTCCCAGTGTGTAGTTGTTAGCCCAGATAAGAGGGCTAAAGAATTTCTCCTGTAAATTGAGGGTTTCAGAACACACACACACATAGAAAATACATGATTTAAGGCAGTTTGTTTGCCATAGTTGAGACTAAACATTTCTTTTAAAATCTCAACAAAAATACCGTTTTCAAAAACTGTGCTTCATTTGAAACAAGATCTTGATCTTCCTTTATTTCCCTCCTCAAAAACTAGGAGGTTTTTCCTGCATGCCATTAACAGAAGATGCAGTGAGCTTCTAGCAATGTGAAAAAAAGTCCATTTCAACAAAGAGCACAAGTGAACAGGCTGCTCTCACTTCCAGTGCCTCCAAGTTAAATATTTAGGCTTGAAAATTAACTCCTGACACTGCATGGCAAATCACTGAAGCTTTGCCAACACCACTGAGATTTTGAATTTTCTGAGGAAGGTTCCAGACCAGTAGAACAGGCAGCACAGTGGATTCCTGGCTCCTGAATGAGGCACAAGACTACAAGCAATAATAATTCCTTACTGAGATAAAGCATGGGACAACTCTTCCTTAAAATCTTCTTAAAATTAAGTTCTCTCCATGCAAAAATTCCGTATTTCAGAATATTTTGCAAACTCCTTGCTTCCTAATCAGGTTATTCTTTCTACATGCACAAATCTTGGCCATACAAGAGATCCAGACAGCAAGATACAGATTTCTAGGATTTCCCTTGAGAATGCTGTGGTTTTCAATGAACACAGTTCCAGTGTTTAGGGTGGTTTGAGTTTTTTGAGGCTTTTATTTTCTTGAGGGTGGGGAGAAAGGAAGGGGCGCTGTTTCTGTTGCATTGTGGGCTTTTTTTAATAAAAGACACAATCTTTTACTTGTAGTAAAAACAAATTATATTCCTATTTACTGATAAACTTGGGGTTTAAAGCAACTCTGTTCTGCCTCCTTCACCAAAGAGGCATCTCACCAAACCTTGCCCAGGAGAAAGTAGAAAGCTCCAAGTTTGAAAATTCTCAGCAGACACAAAAATCCATCTAGCTTGGGAAGTTTCTCTTCTGTAACTATGGATTCAAGAGAACCAGACTGGGAGGTGGGGTTTTTTAGAGAGGATGAAGGGGGGGGGGGGGAAGCATGAACCCTACTACATAATAAGCCCCTAGGCAAGAGTCTAATGTGAAAGGTGTGATAATTGATAGAGGTCAACTCAGCTGAATCACAGATTCTATTAGGAGATAAATTTATTAGGGTGAGGAGGCATTAAGGGGGCAATTTCCTTCAAAACACTTGCATTTTTTTCTTTTGCAACCTTCAAGCTACAAGAAAGCCCAAAGAAACTCTCAGAGAATCCTTTTCGGCTGCTTGGGATGAGTTTCTGGTGGCACCAGAAGTCAAGCCAGGGAACACTTTCCTTCAACCACAGCTAGGTGAAGCGTCCATAAAACCCACCAACAGCAAGAGAGGAGGAGTGACAAACACCTTTGTGCTGGTAACAGCATCTGTACTTGTCTCAAACAAGCCTGAGAGAACCCAATCAGCCGTGTGTTTGAAGGAACAGCTAGCAAGGGTTTTTACAGAAACCCACGTTTCTCCTGGGATAGCACAATCCCCAGCAGAGCACAGGGGCAATTCCAACACCAAAGGGCAAGTAAGTAAAAGCCCAAAGTTCCTCACCTTGAGGCAGCTGGAGACACCTGTCTCATGGGGTAGTGCTTTGATACATCTGCCTAAAGTAGGGCACCTGTCAGCACAAAACCTTTGCAGTACCATGCACGCACATCATGGTGAGCTTCTTGGAGCAACACCAGGCTTCCTGGGCAAACTCCAGGCACAGATCCTCCTTTTTGGAGACACCAAAAAAGAGCTTTCTTGTTTAAATGCAATTTTTTTCCACCATTTGTCTAAATTCTTGTTACCACCATTCCAGATCCTGGGCCCAAGCACATCTTTGGTGAGATTTCCTAGACTTCAGTAAAATTTCTCTGGAGATTAACTGTAACTCAATAAATTGGATTCTTCTGACAAACCTGTCATCTTAACTGCTCGTCATTTTCTTATTGGTGAATGATTGTTCTCCACTTAGTGAGTAATCTAAATATAACTTCTTTACAGAAATTAAGCTCTTACACTTCAAAAATAATCCTCGCTGTATTAGATGGTCTCCAGATTCCTTGTCTGAGAATGCAGAGTGGGATAGAAACCAATACACAAACCTGTGAATTTGATTTGCCTCATCCTACCCAAACCATTTTAAAAAAGGGATTTGGTCTAAACCCCCTCCATAGTCAGTGCAGAGGATCATTTCCCCCACCCTTAGGATGGATTTCTGAAACACAAGTGAAAGCAGCTGCTCAAAGTGCCAGTTTCTCTTACTGTACAGAAGTAATCTAAAACATAAGTTTAACTGCACAACAAATTTAAGTGGATTAAATAAGATTAAATGATGCCCATTTATTTGAGGGGAGCACATGCATGCACATGTGCTTGTGCACAAGGTAGAGAGCAGCTCTGCAGCTGCTTTTAGCCCAATTCTGTAGCTGCCTTTGGCCCTAAACATGTGACACAGTTTGGAAAATATGTACAAGCATATGAGATCTAAATAATTCAAAGCCTGCAATCTCAATAGTCTTCATCCTAGAAAAATCAATCACAGTTCTTCCACAACTCATAGTATTCTCAGTCCAGAAATAGCAGTCTGTTCCCATTTACAGCAGAGGGTGGCTAAAAAGCACAAAGGGATCTCTATATAGGTCTGTATCTGAGTTACAGACAACAGACATTTCTATAAAGACAGACTCACCCAAACCGACACAAAAAGAAATCAAACTTTTGCAGCCAGATCTAAATGGAGATCAGCCCTGACAAACAATAGACAGTGGCAATTCTGACAGGCTGAGGGCTTTTGCTTCCTCTTGCTGTTCACAGAGTCAGTGTTCAGCTGCACAAAGCCAGATAGCAGCAGAGTTTGTGGGAAGGAGCTCAGCAAGCGCAGAGAAGGAGAGTTTACATTTACCTCCTATACAAGCCATAAGAGCTTGGTGCCAGCCCTCCCTCACAGTGCCATACCCACCCCAGGAAGCCATTAATCCGCATTATGACACAATAACTCAGATTAAAAGGGACCTCCAAAGGCCATCTGCTCCACATCCTCCTCCTTTTCAGCCCCCTCCTTCAAAGTGGGCAAATTTCATCGACCTCTTTGGCTCTCCAGCAGCACACTTTGCAGCTGTACTGTTACCTCTGAGTCTGTGTGGGGTTGGGAGAACTCACCCAAATCAAAGATTCATTCAGCTACTGGGCATACAATTCAGGAGAATATATATGAATATATATATATATATACACACACACATATATATATAAAAATACATCTCAGTGTATAATCTCTCTGATTTCCAGAGGTACCTACTACATTATCCTCAGTGGAAACCAGACATTGGCACACACACAAAACAGCCACTTAAAAACTGTTTGCTGCTTTCCAGAAGGGCAACAATTTATTTTAAGATGCATTTATCTAATTTTAGATTAGGCATGCAATATCCTAATAAATTAAAGATGCACTCCCTTCTTGAAATGCAGGCAGTTTCAAAGGAAAAGGTATTATAAGATGCTTCAAGTGTCAAAACTGACTTTGACTTCAGCTATTAATCTTAGTGTTCTAAAAACCACATTTTTCTATTCTTAAAATGTGATTTATTTTTCTTCCCCTGCTGCTTGCAATTATACCAACAAAACATCGCCAAAACCAACTGAAGAGGAAAGTTTTGAAACAAATTATACAAAAAGTTCTACCAAATCCTAAGAATTTAGTAAGTAAAAATAGAAAAGTTTGGTGTTTCTCCTAATTTCAGTCATCTAATTAATGTTATCTCATTTTTGAACAACTTTAGACAAAATAAAAGTATTCAAACAGGAGGGCTCTTTGTAATTTGGCATCATTAAGGTACTGGAAAAAGATCATGCAGAAAAAGGGAAAATTTGAACTGAGGGAAGAATAAAAGCTTCTTCCATGCTATTTCCTTTCATCCACAAAATCTCAGGGGGATGCTTTATATCCAACATGCTCTGCAAACCAAGGTAAAGGAAGTCCTTGTGAACCTCCCTTCAAACAAACCCACAGCAAATCACTAGCCACACGAATGTAAACCATGCTATACACCCAAGGAAAACAGTAGCTCAGTTAATATTCAGGGTGACATTAAAAGATAAGTAAACAACAAAAAAAACCCAACCCCAAACCATTCATTTACTCAAAGCAGAACTTTGTGATCCAGAGGTATTATTGCATAACAGATTTAGAGTCATATTTTTACAGCAAACCTTGCATAGAGGAAAATAATTCAACTGAGTTGTTTGGTACCTAAAGTAACGGGTTCTATTTCCAGCATGCAGACTTTCCTCTAATACTTTTTATCTGGTATCTTCTCACTGAATGTTCCAAGTCTAAATATTAAGCATGTCTAATGTACAGATGCAGAACCAAGAGCTCTTGGCTTACCCTGCTAGTTACGAGCCTTTCCAAACTAAACAAGGCACTAATCAGAAGATTGCAACTGTACCAAAGAGGGGAACTAAGGGAGAGAGATAATAAGGGGTGGGGAAAATTAGCAGGAGACAATCTTTGCAAGCACCTGTATGAGGCAAATCAGCATCTGCTTTACATCTCAGGCTCAACGCTGTCACACAGAACCCCAAAATAGTTCTTGTGTCACTGGTTGACTATACAAAGATTGTTAAGCTGCTTCCCTGTGACCTTTTCTACAGTGGATGCAGACAAGTGTTTGAGGCAGTCTTTGGAGATTCTTTCTAAAAATAAAGGCTCCTGTTTATATGGAAGCAGATCCATTGATCATTGCTGAATTTACGCAGAGCAGAGCAAAGGTGGCACGAGCAGATCCACACCAGGTTTGCAGAGCACTTGATTAGAGCTCAGCAGGCTGTGTGTGAGCACTGCCACTGAGAGAAGGCTCTGGCAGCTGCTCCAGCTCTGGCTTCAGAGTTTGCAGATCACACCAAGGACGGTGAAAGCTGAGGCTTTTGTGTTCCTTTCTTGGGATGCTCTGCACTTTGCAGGATCAGCATCACAAAAGCAGCAGGAAATTTCCTATAAACCATTTACTCTGACAGCATCTGAGCACTGGCCAAGAGATTCTGTGTTTTTACAGCTCCTTAGAGAATCAAAACAAAAAGAAAACCACAAAAACCCAAACCGACAAACTAACAAAAACATAGCAGAAAACCTCAAAACATCCAGCCTATTCACAAGGATTAAGAATCTCTTATTACCTCTGGAGTCTCCCATCAGTCTCATGCCCTCCCTGTCTGCAGGAAGAAGGTGCATGCAGGTTCACTCCTCCTCCATGACTGAGCTGCTTTGTCCTTGTTGGCTCTAACCACTGGACAGAATGAACCAGCACACAGAAACACAGCCCTGGACGAATTTCAACCTATGTGTGAGCCTAAAAGTCCAGGGAGTGTGGCTGTACAGAGCATAACCATGCAACCCAACATGGCAGGCCCCGGTTCCAGAGCCCACTCCTCAAAAAGAATAGTAAAATAGCTTAAGGAACTGAGAAAAAAAGAGGTGTAAGAAATGTAGAGCGGGATAATATCTTCAATGAGAGACCAAAAATAGCTGAACCGTTTAGCCTTACGTAAGAGAGAGTTTTAAAAAATTGATCGGAATTAACGAGCACGAGCACGTGAAAGGCTTTTGACACGCCTCATGACCCTTCCAACTGAATGGAATAACCAAATATTCAATATTTGGTAGCTGTAACTAAGCAAATTCGGATGTGTAAGAAGGTGTACACGGGTGACAATGAGGAGGCCTAACCAGGGAAAACTTCACTGTGAAATGTCAGGGGTCGCTTCCACTTCATCTCCCCAGGGCAGGTCTGCTTAATTTTCTAATGACCCTTTTGGTGATCAAACAATTCAGATCAGAAACTAGATTCAGAAACTGCTGGGAGAGACTCTTCAGCTTGGCAGATGTCCCCAAAAATCTGTTACCCCCAGACAGCCCAAGGACAGTAGGAACCTCAAAGCTATCAGGATGATATTTAAAGTACACCAATTGGAAATGTCTCTGTAAAAAACTGCATCTTTTGCAACACGTTGAGGCCTGTAGTGGGACAAATGCAACATTTTCACGTAGGCTAGGGATCCCCATTGTCCTTATTTCGAGTTATTTGCAGTACAATGGCTCAATCAGAAAAGCAGTGTTACAAAAACAGTTACATTATTTTAAGTAAATTACTCCCACTTAAATCCATACATTTCCTCTTGTTTTGAGTCATTGTATCATTACTAGGCACAGACAGTAAATGAGCATTCAAAAGCAAATGGTGAAACGATGACAGAAAACATCAGAGACAACCCCATGCAAAATTACAGAATAGCATTTCAAAGAGGCAAAACATATGTTTGTGATTTCTTTCAAGAGATTAAACCGGAAGCCACTAACGGTAAATACTATGTCTAAGGGCTGTTATTTCGTTAAAAAAATCCCCTTGCTTCCTTTTTTCAAAACTCAGATCCCACAGCTGAGCTCACAAAGTTCAGTTGTTTCGCCAGCACCCCACGAGAAGGGCGAGCATTGCTTTGAGCTGGTCTGTCCCACTGCAGACTCCAGCTTCTGTGGGGAGAGCCTCTCGCTGGTGCCCTCCAGGAAGCTCTAACAGCTGCCCCACACGCCGTGGGTGCCGTGCACAGCCCTTCTCCCGGGGCACAGCAGGTGTTTGGGCACTACAGAGCCTGGGCAAAGGGCAGCAGGACAGAGCCAGAGCCGTAAATTCTGAGGAAAGAGCCCCTGAAGAGCCTGGGCAAAGGGCAGCAGGACAGAGCCAGAGCCGTAAATTCTGAGGAAAGAGCCCCTGAAGAGCCTGGGCAAAGGGCAGCAGGACAGAGCCAGAGCCGTAAACTCTGAGGAAAGAGCCCCTGAAGAGACAACAGGATGATACAGAAAGACTTTGTGTCCTCGCTCGTGGCAGCGAGAGGGAGACATTTGAAAGGATACACATTCTTTGTACAGGAGCACAAAGGTATAAAGAAAGAGTGTGCCACCCTTTATTTACAATGATAAAAACTTTCTCTGCCAAGACAGGTTCTCCTTTTCTTCTGATGTCACCAGAAGCATCACTCCTCTGGCTGCGTCCTGGAGGGACAAGGGCTCTCCCTGTGACTGAAATCACAGATCCAGCACACCCCACCTGCCACTCCGGGCTCTGGTAGGCAGAACCCCATCTGCCAACACGCCCACGGTTGAACAAAGTCACCAAGTTCATGAGACCAAATGAATTTCACACCTCATTTATCTTCTCTTTGAGACCCTGCTAGAGGAGGAGTGGTCCATGACTCTCAAACCCAGGTCTGCTGCATTGGTTCGCCCCAAAGCAGCCCACACCAACCAGAGTTACTGCAGAGAGCCCTCTCCACACTGCTGTCACCCAGCTACTAATCTTTCCTGCTGAGTTTGGTACATCCCAGCCAGCTCAGCTGCCCACACTCAGCAGCCAGGGAGTAAAGGCTGGACTGATGGCACTGTAATTCCTCTGATGCTGTGCCTCCTGCCACGCTTGCCATCCCTCTCTGACACTGCCTGGGAAGCCCATCTCTCTCCTGAAGCTACCTGGTCTGCATTCACAAAGTCCCCCACTCCCAAACACAACCTTAGGAAAAATGAATTGTTCTCAACCTAGATGGAGACAGGGACATTCCTCGAGAAGCAGCTTCCATGAATTTCCAACTGGGATTTTTCCCAGGTTATTATTTTTCTTATCATGCTTGTCTTTGCCAATTTCTTTTGTTTAACGGCATGCATCCAGGCAGGAAGCACACACTGAAAGCATTTGCCTTCACACAGGGCACCCGAAAGACAGGTGACTTAAACCTAATACAGGCATAGAAGTCCTTCCTTCACACCGTGCTTCTGTTGTTGACAACCAGAATTGGAAATCAACACACATGCAGAAGGTAGAATTCAGTTCACTAGCTCTAGGAATCTAAAATCTGACATTTAGTCTGACTTAGTCATCAAAGCTTTAGCAATATAGTCAAGGCAGAGTTAAGTAGCTCCCAAAAAAGCAGCCTACCCCACCTGTTTTAGATATCTCTAATGTTCTTTGGCCATGGCTGCCTTCCTCTCCACTCGCTACACACCAGCTCTAAAGGATTAGTTCTAACTAGGCAATTTAAGCACCTTCAGTGAGGTAAAGTGAAATCTATGCCGAACGATCAGTTTTACTAGATGAAGAATGACAATCTGGAAACACAGACCATTTCTCTTTAATTTCATACTATTCTATTTCTTTCAAAATCCTTTATAACACAGCTAGATGCCTCCAATCACAGTCACTTATTCATTCTGGTCCACTAAGCAAATTATACTTCTGCCTATATATACACTCAACTGTGTAGGCACAGTGCAACTGCAGACATCTCAAAGACTCTCTAATGGTTCCCAAGAGTAGATCATTTTTCCCAGCTATTTGGAAACAAACATAAAAATGCCTCATGATACCCACACTGGAAAGATGGCAGATAAAAATCAGAAATATCTGTGTATCCAGGTTGCTATTCAAGCCCCAGAGGTGCCTAGTGATGAGTGTGTGTAGATCTGGGAAGAAAAGAGAGGTCTGCCTCCTCCTATCCAAGTAGGCTCTGTGCACACCACAGAGCACCAGTGCAGTCCCCAGAGAGAGACCAGACAGCAGCTCCCTTTCCTATCAGACTCCCATTGGACCATGGCAATGTCTACATTCAAGAGAAACACACTTTATCTCTGCAATTTACATCTGAGAGGGAAACCACACACATAAAGCACCTGGTTCAAAATTCAAACGACTCCTCATAAACCTGTCTGATCATTTCTTTCCAGTTCCTAGGACATCAGCCTCCTTCCATGGCTGTTACATCCCAACTATAGAACTGATCATCACCAGGGAAAGATTGCACTTGCAAAGAAGAGAACCCTCCTTGCTTATTCATACACAGCACTCATTACTGAAGTTCAGAGTCCTCAGAATAATTGGTATTAGGGCTGCAGGCTCAGCCTGGCCTGGGTAACCAAGCAGGACATGGAAAACTACTGGCTGTGACATGAGAAATTACCAGAAGTGATAATAAAGTGAGAAGCTGACAAGAGTTACAGGTGGCATTGTGAGAAATGGCCAGATTCCAGACAGTTCAGAGGGAGCTGAGTCACAGAGGAACAAACTTCACACTTAGTTGAGGAAAGTACTGGAGTCCTACAGGGGAGTACCACAGGGACAACAGTGCCCAGGTAACTGTGTTAGGAATGTGAAATAAGGCCAGGATTACTGAAAACCGGTACCAGAAACACCAAATTTGGGTATGGAGGTAGAAAAGCTGGTGCAGTGGGGAAAAAAAACCAACAAAACTAGGGTTGGGTTGTTTATTCTGGAGAACACTGGAGTGAGAAGGGAGACACAAAGACAGAGAAAAAGCAAGTCAGAAGAACTGGAACAGGATAATGCAAATCATGGCACAACAGTGGCATGGGGGTCTCCATCAGGAGCCCTGCCCTTGATCACCACAGCTGGGCCAGGACAAAATACCCAAGCTGTTGTTCTAATCGTACCACAAAACCCAAACCTACTTGTGCACTCAGGAGGACCTGGGCAGGGGCTGCTCTGCCTGATTTGCACCCAGACACGGGGATCAGACACCCAGTACTGCTGTGTCTGGCCCACACTTGATGACATCAGTAACTAAACACCATTTCATAACATGGATCTTATGAAAATTAAATGCCTTATTAATTTCTTTGCATGCACCTTCCAGGATAATCTCTCCACATAAGCACACACAACATAGCTGATGAAGGAAGAGAAAATTAATTTTCCAAGCCTATTAACCCTGCACACTGGGAAGATGGAGAGAGTTTTTTAATCCAGGAAGATGTTCATATTACAGGGATTGTGACCCTGTAAATATATAAGAGGGGAAATAAATAACTTCAGAGAACATATCTTATTCACGCTTCCAAAGGCAAAGAAGTACAGCTTTTGTGGAGGTACGAGACTTTCTGAAAGTCTCCATCCTACCACAGAAATAAATTAGAGTACATTCTGATCCTCTAAATGTCCATACTCCATTCTTTACGTTAATCTCCCAAACAGCATCTGAAATTCTGTCAGAATTCATGATGTTGTAGCTGCAGAATCAGGTTTAGATACTTTCTACTGCTGTTATCAGAACAACAAGCTACGTGAACTAGAGGTCTAAAGCCTAAGATGACGAGTGGGGCTTTCCATCTTCTGCAGTAATTCTGTCTTTAAATAGATAGCATTCTAAAATAGTATTCCAGCACTGCCATAGGGAGACGAGTAATAAAATTCACCAATGTATTAAGCCATCTGGATGAGCTTACATCACATTCCTTTTGAAGTATCAAGCACCACTGATATGTGCTAAAAGAATGCATTTCCTTCCCTCTGATATTTGTAGCATCGACTCCACACAGGGCTTTCCCATCCGTATTTCTCACAAATAATGAGTCCTCTGGCCCTACAGCATCCTTAGGAGCACCCAGCCAGACCTAGCTCCATGTTCTGTGCACTGATGTTCTCCATCAGAAACCACCTTAAAGCACAACAGACAACAATCTCAGGAATGCATGCCCCAAAATAAAAGTAAAAAAAGCGTTCTGGTGAAATAAGAGCAAGTTCAAGGCAAAACAAGATAACAGCAGAGCTCTCAATAAGGATGCTAAGTACTGGAAAAAGAGATAAAGAACTGCTGACCCATATGTACTCGTTTAGATACAAGCTTTGCCCTGAAACAGCAGGATGTATGCTCCAGTCAAATGCATCTCTCTCTACAGAAATACTCCAAGCTGTGTAAACCACATCACAAATTAAAAGCACTTAAGGAGATGCCTAAGCACAACGTTTCATAGAAAGTAGCAGAAGTTGCATTATCAGCATTAAAAACTTCCTGCAATGTTTTGTTGAATTATTCATGCCTCAAGATGAGATCCTTTTTTAAGCACTTCACATTTGACCATGTGCCATGATACTTTCCCAGGGATTCTGCCAGGCACCTGTAAAGCTCCATGCTCAGTTTTTCTGAAGTTTGAGACCTGAATTTTTTTTTAATTTTATTTCAAAACACTTTGGTTGTCTTTAAGAACTGCCAGTAGCAAGTCCCTCTTGTTATTTTTGACAGATTTCCTGGCATGCATAACAGCTTTTATCACTGCATGCAAGTTGGGACACAGCCTTTCATCTCTTACCATCTTTCTTGACACTCTTTGCTCTAAAGCAGAGAAAAGAATTCAAGCCATGTTCGTCTTGGGCTTTCACTCTCTGCTTTTATTTCTGACTTTTGCCATAATGGCTGAAAAGACAAGAGCTACTCAGAGATGCTCGGTGCCAGTCATCACTGTCCCATTGCATTTGCTTTCAAATCCGAAATTAAAATGCAACTATTAACTCTTTTGGTCATAACATAACTCGAAAACACTAAATTAAGGATTTGTTTTTTCAGCATATTCCCTCAGGATTTTGCTCATTTCTGATTTAAGCAAAAAGCTTTGTTACACTAAACAAATAGCAAACAATTCTCAAAGAAAACAATGGAGAAAAATTTTCGAGACCTCAGCAGTGTGCAGGACCAGCACATGCCAAACACCTGCTAATAAACATTTCACACTCACAGAATTTGTGCAATTGAGCCAAAGCCAGCGAGAACCTGCCAGGCAAGGTACTGGAGTTCTGTTGCTCAACAAATTCACTGATCTATGAATTCAACTTTGGTGCTGCCATCACTAAACATAACTGATGTCTGCAAATCTCAGGCTTTCCACTTAAAATTTTCACTTAGGTGAAAGTGATGTAAAAATTTCATGTAATCTACTCCTAGTTATTGCTCCTGAATATAGTCATACTAAAGTTCCATTAAACCCACAATTAAACCTGATCACTTTCAATTTTCACTCCATAAATGCCTTTTACTTCTCTCTAAAGACACCAATTTGAATTTAAATTACACCTGAAAACACTCTGTGCATCTATACAATTTATAACAGGCAATAATAACCGGCAGTATACAATTTATAAAAGCAATAATAGGCAATTTAATTATCATACACGAGTTTCAGCACACAGGTGAAGCTTTCCTCCCTGCATGAGTCAATTTGTTCACAACTCCAGAGAGTCAGGAATACCATGGATTTCCTCTGTTTTCTTAATGACCCTTGGGTTTATCTGACTTCCTCTGCTGACTCTGCTGTCAACATGTTAAATTCCTGCCCAGGCCATCCGACCCCTTGGTACTTAATTCAAATGTCTGATATTTACATTTAGGGTCTGCATGGAAAACGTTCTTCTGTGAACTCTACGGAAGCTACGAGATAGAAAACCCAGCAAAGTTGGGCATTACAGATCACTCTTAACTATCAGCTTCCTGGTATTTGCCAGCCTGCATCACAAGTAAGGTTCAACATGAATCCTCCACGCAGTGTATTTAGGTGCAATAATTCATCTTCCCCTCTGTCTTCAGCACACATCAATTTTAATTCCTCTATTCACACAGATTGCATTTGCTTCTCACACAGTTCATTGTTGCATTCCTGTAGCCATGACTCAGGAACTCTGCTACTGACAGCCAGACCACACAGGATTTCCATTTCAGAATTATTATTATTCTTTCAGTTTCAATTTCAGAATCATTACTTTTGCCAATAGTACGTGAAGCAGAATATAGCTGCTACCTAAAAGAGTTGAGCTGACTTATAAGCAAAGAGACACAAGTAGTCTGTCTATATAAAAGATAATTTCATCTGACAAAAAACATTGGAAGAATATCTGATGTATCAATAATAAATTTCAAAAATTACACTTTACATTTAAAAACTGAGGCATCTTAGGGAGTCTTGCATCCAGCCAGCCATCTTGGAGAATGGAAGCTTTTTTTTTTCTCCTTTGGAATAAAGATTCTGAAATCTGATCAGTAACAAGAATTCGTTCCTACAATGCCTTTAGGAAGAAATGTTGAGTTAATTACTCAATTAGAGCATATTTACTTTGTAATTATAATGTCATGTTCAGTCATATTTAATTGTTTTTTCCAAAATACCCAAGGGCAACCATACACATAGTGGGTTAAAAACCTGAATATTTTAGATAAATAACAATACCATTTAGAAAGGCATGTTTTAAATATATCATAGATTATTCTCTAAGGTTAGGTGGCTCACAGACAATATTTTCCTTGCAACAATTAACTTTAAGGTTTATGTACAAAACTCAAAAAGAGTTCCTGTGCAATTAGCCAGATTTTTGTTTTGTTTTATTACTGTGTCTGGTTTGAAAACCACTAAGTTTCCAGTCACCCTGAATAATTATTTTATTTTACTCTTTTGTCTTTTTATCAAAGAAGCAAACTTTTCCTCCCTCCTAAATTTATTGAGTTTCTTGGTGCCCAGGTAAGACTTGTGGATTTCCTTTATTTCTTGACAGGTGCTGGGTTAAATAACACTCCCTCCCCCCACAGACAAAGCTTCAACTGGTACTCTGCTAATTTCTCCCAGCTGTTGAAGGACACTCAACTTGCTGGTGTTTTTTCATGAATTCTGAATGTTTTGCCTGCTGAGACAGCCACTGAAATTTAGAATCTTACATGTGGGACTGAAAAAAACCACAGACACATACAGAAAAAAAAAAAAAAAAAAAAGGGAAAATTGCAGAGATCCTCTACAAATACACAGTTTTAGCATCCCTGTATCAGCTTGAACATCCCAGAGATTCCCAGAAAGGCAAATTGCTCCAAAACTGGTGTGATGCACTGAGGCAGAAGGCCCTCAGACACCTTCTGTGTCTGACTAAGCACAGAGACGTGGCAGCAGCTCAGCTGTTGGGTGCCGTTCGGAAATGAGCTCTCCATCTTCACAGGTACAGATTGAAACATCCAGAGCAGGTACCAGGAACAACGTGTGGAGTTGGTTTGGTTGTTGTTGTGAGGGTAGTTAAACTCTGCTGCCCAGTGAGTTTGTGGAAGCTCCATCCTCAAAGATACTCAGGATTTGCCAGGACACGGCCCTGGACAACCCCACCTAGTCAGATCTGCTTGGAGTAGGGTGTTGAACCACCCAGCCTCAGCAGGTCCCTTCCATCACACAGCACCATTTCATTTAATCCTCACTTCCCAGAAATGCAATTTTTGCAGTGAAAGCTGAGCCAGTGAGAGCAGCACCTCCCAGAACTCTTTTTGGGAAGGGTGCCTGGGAAGGTGACACGCAGAGCAGACCACCTTCAAAGCCAGCAGCAGTCAGTTCTCCTCAATCTCATCTCCTCTTGAGGAGGAGCTGTGCTAATAACCTCTCAGCTCTAGATTGCAATAACACAACCTTGGTGCCTGGCCAACTGCCAATTTGACCAAATAAAGACAAAATGTGATTCCATCAAATCTTCTGTCACCTTCTATGACACATATATTAATGTTTTCTCCTTTTTTTGCCACCCCACACCTCTCACAGACCAGCAAATGCACCTATCCAAACCATGCAATCTCTAATGTTGTATTTGGGGTTCTGGGGGAAATTTGGCCAGGCCTTTTGTTCTGGAAATCTCCATACGTGGTACAGAGACACCTGTGACTCTTCCAGCTGGAACAGACCTATCCCAAAACCAGCTCAAGTTCTTTAAGAAGTTTATACTCCTCTCGCAATTACGTCTCAGCTATAGAAACTGACAGAAACGTTTCCAGGGACTCTTTCAGAAGAAGGTTTCTATTTACTATCAGCTGTGCCCTGACACATTCCACAGCAACCTTGCAAGAGCAACACTTGCCTTTGTGATCATATAACCTCAGCCCTGGGTATCAGAGATCCCAACAGGCCCACTCCACCACCTGAAACCACAGCTGCTCTCTGGCAGAAGCACTGGGAGCCCATCACTGCCCTCTCTGCACTGAGGACTGGCTGGGACTTCCTCTCTCATTAGAAAAAAAAGGAAGGCTGAGGAAAAAAAAATAAAGCCTGAAGTAGCTTAAATGCACAGTGATGCTTTTACTCCAATGAAACAGAAAATTTCCAAAAATGGTAACTCTTTTTTTTTTTTAACTGTCATTGGTAATATTACAAAGAAGAAATGCCAATTTTATGTTGGGTGATAGAGGAACTACCAGAAAAAGGAAAAGTGTTCAGTGGCCACCAACACATCTGAACCCTTAACAGTGTTTCCTCTTTGTAAAATTAATGATGCTGAAATCCAGCAATAAACATTTTAATGAATACACTTGCTCTCAAATTCATATCATCCCCACTACCTAAATAAAACCAGTGTTTCAGATAAATGATTGACAAAAAATATACTGGGTGTGCGTACAGTTTAAAAAAAAATATAGGCAATTGAAGCATTTAATAACATTATGTTTTGTAAAGCATATGTCTGCCACTGGTAAAAGCTTTCTTTGGTGTTGATCTGATTCGTTGTGTTCAATAATTTAAGAGAGACATTTACTGCACACAGTTACATCTGTTATGCTGGTTGATAGTCAATAAATTTAGAGAACACTTGCACAGAAGAGGTCTTTTATTTGCTGTTCCTGAACTTGAATGACTCTGTTCCTTTCATTCTCTCCCCGAAAGGGTTAAACAAGACACTTCCTAGCACTTCGAATGGCCACAATGACAATACACACACACAAGAAGTAAATTTAAGAGTGATTGCCATTCAGACAAATCCTATTTAAAGCATGGATGCTGAACCATTTTCCACAAAACTGAAAGCAAGTAAGCCAAAACTAAACATACATGGCAGCACTGCAGCTATAGAACATGTCCTCTGAAGTGTTTTGAGGAAACAAAACAAAAAGATGAGGACAAATAATTCAAAGTAAATATCTCGCTAGGATAAATTAATTCCACATGGCTAGGCTGTGTCACATCTGCCACACCAAATTACTCAGATGTAACCCCAAAAACCATATTTGATTGCAGAGTAGAGATGCAAGCAAGAGGGGGTTCATAAGGGTGCCTTGGCTGCAGAGAGCACACCAGGTAAGAGCTCATGACAGCAGTGCAAACTTCAGGAAGAACCAGTCAGCAGGAGCACTGATGATGACCTAACCAAAGTGGTCTCTGAGACTGCAGATAATTTCAAAGAAAACCTTTCAAAAGTATATACTTTAAATTCCATGCCTTTAGCAGGATACTTAAATACTCCTTTTAAGGATAGGAAATGCTTGAAAGCACTTAAATACCTTCCCGAAGACTCTACTGGCAACTTTCACAATGAAATGCAGTGCACTGTGTTATGCAGAATGTTTAAGTACTGTTACTTAACATGCATTAAATATCTTTATATTACACTGCTATTTCACATTATATTGAATTAAATGCTTTGCACCAACCTAAAGTTCCAAGTACTTTGAGGCGGAAGATGATACTTCATAAATACAAGCGTTTATTGTCAAATCAGGGGAAGTTGGAATTCTAGTACTGCATCTTTAAACAGTGATTCAGACTCTTTTTCTCCAAAAATCCTGAAGATAAGCTGTTTCAGACCACATGGAAATTCTTTATGCCCCATGACTAATACCTACTCTGACCAACCTTTATAGCAAAAGAAGAGCACAAGAACAAATACTCAAACATGACGACTAAGTTTGCTAATCTGGTCACTTTGTCACCATGGAAAGAGCGTGGTTTCTCCTACACATGAAAACAGTGCCCCAAAGCAAACAGGAAATGAAATTGGTATTCTGAAAATAGAGCAGAAAATTAAAGGAAACATCCAATAAATTCCAGTGCCTATAGCCAATGGTTTTGTTTTGCAGCACAGCATGAGACAGATTTCAAGCCTCCAACTGAAATCAGCTGTGAAGTGTACACACTCATCTCTATTTATACCTGCAAAGTTAAGGGGAATATTTGTGGGTTTGACCCTCATTTCAGGTCAGAAAATGCATTAGGGACTGTGCTTGTGACTTAACCCTCTCGCTATCAATAGGCTTCCGAGAAATAAAGGGTATACTAATTAGTTCTTAATTTAACAGATACAGGAGATACAAGGACTATGAAAAGAGTGTCTTACAGGGAAACATTTCAAGAACAGGGTATGTGCAGGTTAGGAAAGGAGGTTGCAAGAAGACCTAATTATGGTTGACAAATACCTGAGGGGGTTCTTTTCTACAAGCAGCAGGTAGCAATCTGTTCAAAATATGCAATAAGGACAAAGCCCAAAGGCATTAGCTGAAATTGAAGGAAGGATAGTTCAGGCACGGCATCAGAAACGGCTTTCCACTCAGAGGCTCATTCCTGTGCGGAATAAATGACCTACCAGGGGCTCTATTCCGGGATGGGCACCCGTGTCCCGGGGCCGCACCTGCCCGTGCCCGCGGAGCCGGCTGCGGCATCCCGGGCAGCGCCTCCCGCCGCGCCGCCGGCCTCCGCGGCCCTGCACCGCCACCTTCCGGGAGCGCAGCCCGGGACCCCGCAACCCGAGACCCTGCTGCCCGGAACCCCGCTCCCCAGGATCCCCGGGACCCCCCGCTCCCCGCCCCACCGCAGCCCCCGCTCCCGTCCTGCCCCATCCGCCCCGCGCAGGTCCCGCCGGCGCCCAGGTTAACCGGGTGTCCGAGCCGGGCGGGCTCGTTCCGCTCGCTCCCTGCCTGGAGGGGGCTGCAACACGTGGGATTGCGAACTGGTTCTCTATGTTTTTCTACGTTGAGAGAGCAAGTTTTCAAAAGTATTACGAGGGAAGGCGCTGGAGATGCCCATCTAGAATTCCACCCAGCCCACATGTGCAGTAGATGTGATGTAGTTAGTTTTGGAAGCTTTTGCTGGTGCTTCTTGGGTGGGGCTTTGTAATTTTCTAGACAAACACTATTAACGAATAATTATTATTTAAAAAAAAATACTCCATTGAGCAGCAAAAAAGGAACGTTGTGTCTCAGCATCAACAAATAACAGACTATTTACTTGCTTTTGTGCAATAAGAGACTGCAATGAAAGCACAGCAGGCTTAACATCCAAAAAAATGAGGAAATTCTTACTTCAGGGTCGAAGATTTTCAGGACACGTAGCCACATTCAGAAGTGTAAAACAAGTATCTTGCAAACCTACCCAAGCTAGCAGTTCAGAAGTCCATGAAGCACTTTCAAATACAATTCCTCTTCCCCACAGTTCTCACAATGTCACTAACAGCCTCTCAATGCTCTATTTAATTATTTTCTTTAAGCTCCATTACAGCAGCTCCCCTGCTGCCCAGGTAGCCTGAGAAGGGGCTGACTGATACCAGTCCTGTGCAGACAGCAACTGCTGGCAGAGGCCTACTTGTGTCAGTCACATTTCAAGAACAGACATCAAAATTTACCTTGCGCCACTAGTACCTGGAACATTCACCTTGCTGCCAGCAGCTGAGCAGGATGCAAGAGTAAGGACTGATCCAAATCAGTCTTCCACGGCAGAAGAGAGGAGCAGACCAGGATCCCAGACCTGGCTTCATCTTCTACTCCCCTCCTATCACTACCTTGCAACTAGCAATCCGTGGTTGCTTTAATGGCTCCATTCCACGTTGTGATTGGTTTGCTCCCATCTCCTCACCACCAGGTTTTCTTGACTACTGATCAATTTAACCTTTCAGGTGCTGTTTGCACAAAATAAGAATAGATTGTAAATAAATGGCAGCCGGAGCACTACTAGGGAACAGAACTCTCTTCCACCTGGCTGATTTTCTGTTTGCTTTAGAAGTTGCTCTTTCACCTGCAAGCAATGGCAATCCGCATCAAGAGACAGATGCAAAACTGTTCCTCCAATTATATAATCACTGCAGCTGATAAGGAGGGAGCTGGATTTAGGTTGCCATAGCGTTGGCATATTGCTATGGAGGCTGAGCTCTTCATCCACTTTATCAGCTCTGGACCAGGAAGAGCAGCCCAATTATGCCTGCTGAATGCCTGCACTGCAGACTCGCTCCCACTTGGAAGAAGCACTCTGGATCAGGGGCTGCTTCCTTTCCCCTCCCACCTCATTTCGATGGAGTGGTTAGGGGTGGGGGTGCCGGGTGGTTTTATTCTTTTTAATCTGTATTTAATCGGAAGGAGGGTGGTGTTATCTCTTAAAACCCCACTACCCTTCCACCACTGAGGGCTGCCACAGCTCTGCTGCCCCTCCCCAGCTGCACCGTCAGCCGCCCCTCCAAGGCACTCGGGGGTACCTGGGGGCTCGCCCCGGAGCAGGTGTTGGATGCCAGCGGGCGGGGGCACGTTTGCCAGCGGGGAAGTTGTCACCGGCCGAGGGAGGGGCTGCCCTGAGCAGCAGGCGGGGGGCGAGGGGGAGATGAGGAAGAAGTTGGCCGGGGCGGGGGGCTCTGCTGTGCAGAGAGAGACACCCCGGCAGCCGCTCCCGGCGGAGCGCTGCTCCTGCCTCGCCGAGGGGAGGAAATGGCTCTGCCTGCTCTGCAACACCGACGTGTGTGTGCAGCCAGGGCTGGAGGGAAGGGAAGGGAGGGGGTGACACCATGCAGGTAACAGGATAAAAATAACTCCAGGAACGGCACATCGGGCTTGGGCGGGGGGGGCGGGGGAAGGCTTCTGGAGTTTGGACAAACAAAGTTTTACTACAGGGAATAGCGGGGGACATTTGCTAATGCCGAGGAGCAACAGCACGGGTTGGTGGTATCCATGATGCAGGCGATCCTGAGAGGAGCTCGGCGAGAAATCACTGCCCCGAGTAAAACCCAACTTTAATTTTAATACAGGCACCCCCGGTGTCCCTCGTTCTCTCAGGATGGGCGCATGTATGGTGCATATGTGTGTAAACAGATAATTCTCCCTTCCCCTCCCCTTTCGTGTGAGAGATTAGAAATAGCGTAAGAGAAGGGAAGGGCTCCTCTCCCGGTGCCTTAGGAAGCCGTACCCAGATGGAGGCTAGGAGGACCGGGACGACGTTAATTGGGAAAGATCCCCTAATCCCGGCCGGCCTGCGAGTTAATCCTCGTCTGACACGGAGGAGCGGCCGCTCCGCGGCTCCCCTGAGCCCCCGGCCCCAGCGCGCAGCCCCCTCGCCGGCCGCCCCTCCTCGTCCCTTCGCCTGGGAAGGCGACGACGGCGACTTAAAGCAACTTTTCTTTGCCCAGGCTTTCCTAAGAAGCAGCCGTTCCGCGAGGGGCTGCGGGGGTCTCCCGGCCGAGGGGAGCTGTGTGCTCCGAATGGAACCCGGTGTCAAAGGCTGTCCTCTGCCCCGGCCCCGCGCCCGCCTCCGGCGCCGGCAGCGGCTGAGCTGAACCGAGAGATAAGGGACAAAGGGCAGGGTAGGGAATGGTTGCTAGGTCCTCGGAGGTAAATCTCAGGCTTACCTTGATGGTTTTCTTCTGGAATGTACATCCTCTTGTTTTCATTGACCATTTAAAACGAGTCCAGAATAATCCCTCCGAAAATCGGCTTGGTAAGATACAAGGAAGAATGGAGCTGCAGAATTTCCCCTTTTATTATTACCTGATTCCCATTATTGCATCAAACACCAAAAACTGATCCTTTCCACTACTGCCTCCTTTAGTGAAATTGCAATGCATCCTCAGTACATCCGGGCCCCTTCCAAGAATTTAGCACAGCACCTCTGGCTGTTAAACCATAAAAAAGAACAGGAAGGGGGGAAACGCGAGAGGGGGGGGAAAAAAAAAAACGGAAAAAAGCAAAAGCATCCAGAACAAACCTCTGAGGGTTAAATGTCTTTTTAAAATCCACCAACTACAAGAGTAAGAACAGGAGGAAGAGCGGAAAAAAAAGGGAGATGTTCAAACGCTGCTGCTCCTCCTCTTCAAAGCCATTCTGAGCGCGTTGTGTTGGCAGGGAGCTGTTTCTGCAGAGGAAGAGAGCACAGTCCCAGCCCCTTACTCCCTCCCCTCCCTCAGCGCGCTCGCTCCCCGCTCTCTCCCTCTCGCCGACAGACAGACACACTGAACGCTTCCAGATGTTCCAGCTGCGGCGGCTGCACGCAGCTCCCCGCGCACGGCGTTGGGAGCCGCCGGACTTGATCTGAAAGTTTAACACGCTGCCTGCCTCCACTGCGCCTGCTGAAGCCTGGCTACAGACATGACGTCAAGGAGGCGAGCTGGAGCCGGCTGCCGGAGGAGCGGGGGGACGGCGAGGGGGCGGCGGCGGGGCCGGCCCGGGGGCGGCGGCCGGGGCAGCGCCGGCCGGGCAGGGGCAGCGGCGGCGCGGCCGGACAGCGGCACGGCCCCGGCACCGCGCCCCGCTGCGATCCGCTTTCTCAACAGTGTGGGCTCTGCCCTGCGGTTCCGCCACGGAATGCGAGTGTGAGCTGCATTGCAAGGAGCACGGAGCCGTTCGCATCGTGTGCGAGCGCTGAACGCGGCGGCAGAGCGGCTGCGGCTCCGCCTGAGCCCCCGCGAGCAGGCAGACACAGGCACGGTAGGCAGGCAGCGCAAGGGAGAGATGCCCGGGGGTGAGCTGCACAGACGAGAGGATGCACAGATGTTTAAACAGATTAATCAAGCTAGGATTTGCAAAATCCTTGGTGGAAACGCCAAAGTGCTCCGCTGGTATCCCACCACTTGCCTTAATTATGCCTGTCAGTTGGCCCTCTATAATTGAAGCCTCCGCAGAGAGCAGAAATGACTCCTCTAAAATGAAATGCGAACTGAATGCAGTACATGTTAAAGCTATCTGGACTCTCCGAGCTGCCATGTTAAACAAGAGATGCACAGTTCTGAAACACCTCTCAGAACCACTGCAGAAACTGCCACAAGCTGAAGAACTAAAGCACTCTGACATCCACGGAGGTGAACGCCTGGAATACCCTGTCCTACCTGCAAACCCGTGGCTGTAGGTTCTCACCATAACCCAGCATCCACCTAACAGCACATGCATGCAATACTATTTGTGGAGCTTAAAACGCCGTGGTTATTTCCTTTCAAGTGGTTTTCCATTTTAACTAGAAAAAAAAAAAAAGAGTATTTACAATTGGTAATACCCCTATAAAGGAATTACTTCTGAACAAACTCAGCGCCTTCTCTACAAACACATTTCAGTGGGATGTATCAAATATCCATCTCTTCATGAGGCTTCCTCCCCACCACTTTAATTGAGCTGTCTCTCAGCTGGAACTCAAAATATTACAGAAAGCATCACCACCTAACAGATTTATGGAAAGAAACAAAAAAATCCCACACCCATTTGGAACTACAAGAAAAACTAGAATAGATGTAAAGCACTTACCAAAAACTGGATGCAGCCAAATCACTTGTTCTAAATAAAGGTCATTTTGGTTCCTAATAACCACTGATCATCAAAACTTCTGCATTAGATGCTATTCAAAGGGTAATTAACCAACACCATATTGCCATTGACAGCATGTAGAGGCACAGCTTTACTTCTGACTCAGGAGGAAGAGTTCCTCTGAGCAATTAAAATACTCTGTCCTCTCTTGCCTAGTTTTTCTCTAATAATGTCACATGCACTTACCCATTTAACTTACCAGAACAGGCAAGATCACAGCTAGAGGTAGAATGGCAATATATTGGCTTTCATTTTCAGTTCAAGTTTCCTTCTCTTAAAAAAAGTCAAGTCCTCCCTTCACCATTATAAAAAGGACTGAATAGAAAATCCTTCGCTGCCTGCATTTGTTGTGTAAATGTAGATTTTGTTTTTCTCCTTGCGACCACAAATCCTTGCCACTTTGGGTTGTGCTAACTCCATTTTTTTCCATCCATGAGTCAACTGAGTCTTGGGTGATTCACCCTTGCATGGACAAAGTATCTTGGGAAGTAAGCACATGCTGATCACCCCTGTCCAGACATCAGACACTGGTGGAGCACCTGTAAATATTTCTTTTGCCATTCTCGGGTCACATTCTCAGCTAGCTAAAGATTTATGTACAGTATTATTTAAACAGTTAAAATCCACATAGCCCTGCTTTATGCCAGCTCACATATGTATGCAGGCACATACACAAGCTGTCTCTGACACCTACAAATCTTTTTCTCCGTTCTTTATCCCTCTCTCTCTGCCAAGCTCCCACAGTAGGACACAAGTTGGGCCAATTACCAAAAATCAAATACCAAAGAAAAATAGAACAAGAAACAAGGCTATTAGCTGGCATTAATTTCTCCAGCATAAATAAAATTCTACTATGACTTGAGGTTTCCTTACTCAGCAATTCTAATAAAATCATTTCCTATGCAGAGAAATGGGAAGAAACTGGTTGTAGGATTAAGATGGAAAGATCCTGCTAATGGATCAGGTGGCGTAAGAGTGAACATCACACCTTCCCCTAAAAGTATTTGTTTTGTCCAAGTACAATTTGTATTGTCCAAGTACACAAAGGAGATGCAGTCCATGCAAGCAGGCTTGGTAAGGAGGTGGCATGTGAACTAAAGCTGCTTGTAAGACTTTTCCTTAATGTGACTACTGAAATGCACATTTAATATTGATTCCATCAGGAAGGAACTTGAGGTGTCAGCCTTCACAGAAGCTAGGAAAATTAGCCTTCTGCAGAGTTCAATCCCCACAGACACACCCAAAGAGGAGAGCACTAGTGAGAGATCATCTTCAAAGAAAATCATGAAAGAATTATTATTTCAATACCAAACAAATTCAAAAGTTGTTAGTCCCTGCCTGATGGGGCAGCCAGCAGATTTGGAGGGAAGATGGACAATGGACAGATCAGACACAAGGGTATCTCACAGTGGCCTGCTTCTGTGCTTGTGAACTTCCTCTAAGCACATGACAATAGATTGCACAAATGATCCAACGTGCATTCAGCCTTAGGCCTCCCAAAGGTGGAGACATAAATTTTCTATCCCATGCAAGAAGAAAAACTGTTCTCCAGTCGCTCTGAGAACAATTGTGATGAGGGCCATACAAAGCACCAAGCCAGAGATTCCTGGAAAACTGCTATTTAAAGTTATAAAGCATCAAAAAATGACTCGTAGGGCACCTACTGTGAACGTGCAAGTCCACTCTGCATGTCAGGAATGTTTTCTTCTGTGTACAGCATGCAGCCCTTCCCTCTTATCCAGCCTTATAAAGAGTATACTGGCCACAACAGCTTCATCAAAATCCAGTAGCAGGACCTGCCTCTGTCTTCAGAGCAGAAATCACCTGAATGTTGAGCAGGAGAGCATCTCCCTGGCTCCCAAAGGAGGAGTTACTGCCATGCTGTGTGGAACGATGGGGCCGGAAAGCCATGGGTTAGAAACAGACCAGAGCGTGCAAAAACTCTGCACTGAACTATTTTTGTAACTTATAACATTATTTGTAAGGCTCTTTTAAGCAGTCTCAGTGCTTCTAAAATGATGTAGGGTTTTCATTGGGCCTACTGCACAGGCTGTCTAATTGCAGTAGATTATGCTCACACTCTTTTGGCAGTAATGCCTTCTACTCTAAAAGAAAAGGGTAAATTATTCAAAAGTGGAAAAGAAATGTATTTTATCCCAGAAACAGTACTAATGCTCACAATACAAATGCAATTCCTTCCAGGGCCAGCTCAGAGAAAACAGTGCCAGAGCTCTGTATTACTCTGCTGAAAGGTGTTTTTTCCCTGCAGATTTTAGGTTTTGCACCTCTGCCAACAAACAGAGAAGGCTTCCCATAAGAATCTGCACTTTCTTGCCCTGAAGGCTATGGGATATCTTTTTTTCCATAGATTCAAATAAATGGGATCTAAACACAATGCAGTCTTTGCATGAAGTCCGACCCTCCTTTCCTTCAAAGGCTAACATGTCACTAATTCTGGTTTCTGTCTAGTGGCCATTCCAGCCTCAAGCAACAGCCTGAGCAGCCCTGGGTACCCTAAAGAATCACTGTGCACGAGCAGCATGGTACTCCTGACAACCTCTGCCCTTTCTGACAACACTGCACTGTTGGTCCATCCACGGGATAATACCAATATTGAGTATTTGCTGCTGTTGCATGACTGCAATGTAATTTTTTTCTTTTAAATGAAATATTGATGATAACAAATTTTTCTCATATTTCAGGAGCACTGTGAATTGTTCTCCAATTTATTTTTGATTCTTTTGAACTACATATCATCTAAAACCGTATCATGCTCTACACTTGAACTTCTTATTTGTTAATGGAAAAAAATACCTGTTTGAACCTATGAATATAGATTTATAAAAATGTTCTTTATTTGACTTTTCTTGGTTGCTCAATTTTAATTGAAATGAAAGCAACTGATAGAGCTATCTAAAGCTATTCCAAGCGTGGTCAGGAAACTGCAGACATTTCAAAATTATCAGCTAGCTAGAACACAGGAGACTTTCTCAAGATAAAAAAAAATCTGGGATGGATGGAAAACAGAAGATTGATGATCAGGATTCCTAGGTGATTTCCCTTCTTAAAATCTGGAACAGTGACATACACACAGGAACTCTTGAAATTTTATACAGTAAAAAAGATTGATTTTCAAAGTCAGCTTGAGGAACTTAGCTGTATTTTTCCCATTCAAATTAAAAGGAGTGGTTATTAGGCTTTGAAATTTCAGTCACTAGCTTTTATATTTACATTTAAATGTTGTCAAGCAACTACAAAAAGCTAGAAGGGAAATTATTAGTGAGGTAGTTGCATGGTCCACTAAAGCACATGAAGGCCCAGTAGTGGTAAGTGACAGAAAATATTAGATCTAAGGGGGAAAAAGGAAAGAATGAAATAATTGACAGCTGGGTAGGAAGCAGCTAGGAAGGAGAATAAATGGTCATTAGACACAGAAGAGAAGGAAGTAGATGAAATTGAAAGCCTTCAAGCAGGTTTTGCTTTTCTAGACTGCAGAAGCCTCTAGACAGTAACCTGGATGTGTGCAAGTGGGATTTTATTCACATCTCACTGGCTAGCCTAGCTTTCAGCCGTGGTCTGTGACTCAGTGGGTGGTGGCAGAGGTGCTTTTTTTAATCCCAGCTGTAGAAAAGGAAGAAGTCACCATGGGAAGAGGTGACTGATGTTTATGGCCAGGCAGCATTGCACGAGTCCA
This sequence comes from Corvus moneduloides, assembly GCF_009650955.1. Lineage (NCBI taxonomy): Eukaryota > Metazoa > Chordata > Aves > Passeriformes > Corvidae > Corvus > Corvus moneduloides. Next base: position 5,664,959 of record NC_045479.1, read on the forward strand.
CGCACAGTTTCAAGGTGTAACAGCAAACAACTGCTTGAACTCTCTGAAACAACAAAGCAGACATTTGACCCACGTTAAAATATAAATGCAGCTATGCTTATAGGACTTGAAAAGAACTTCTGGCAGTTTTCATTATGCCATCACCATCATGGGTACCTGGCCAGGGAGGAAGGTTGAACACCTTTGCAGAATTTAAATACAAAAGCATTCTCTGTTCCTCAAGGAGGAAAAATTTGGTGGCTCTGCCACTACAGCTTAAGAGAAAGACTCAAACTTAACAAAAAGTGTTGCACTGTTTCTACTTTCAATAAGAAATAATTGAGTCTATCTAGACTGGTTATGTACTGATATAAAGAGATTTAAATTCAGCATTGGTTCATTAGCTTCTGCCAATTAAAAAGAGAAAAAAAGAGAGAAAAGAGCAAAATTATTGCTGTTAATAATAGTCTAAAATCACCAGTTAAACAAAAGACATGAATTTATAATGTCTACAAGGAGATGTACAATGAAAAATGAAATTTTCATCCAATCAGCCTACATCAGTGAAAATAATCATGCACACTCCTGAGGGTATCTTTGCTACTTGCCACTGCTAACACAACAAAAATTAAGAACTTACTACCATTCTAATCTTCTAACATAGCTCTAGAAAATACACAAGAATATGTCGTTTGTAGCTTGCTCTCAACTAAGAACCACACAGAAGCTGAGATTCAGGGCAAGCACAAAGAGACTATTTTGGAAGAGAGGGATTCTTCAAAGAATAAACTTTTGCAAGTTGTTGAGGAAGACCTGACAGTGACTGGAAGAATTACATGATGCTGACATTTGGAAACCTCAGTGGACCTAATTAGCAAACAATGAAAACTACACAAAGTCAAAATAAGAAGGCAATGCAGAAAAACATATTTAGCTAGGACAACCAATTCCAAGTATAAAATTCATAAACTGAGTTCAAAAAAGAGAAAAAAGTTAATGTTGGGGAAGGCTGTAAGACCAAGTTCCTTCCTTGTCTTTTGGAATTTAAAGATTCAGAACTTTTAAATATGCTTTGTCAACACAGAAAATTATTGACAAACTCAAGGAAGCCAGCAATTTGGAGTTCTGACAGATTCTGGAGGATCTGCAATAATCACTAATGAGATAAAATGGTCTAAAAATACTCCATCTTACGTATCAGCTGCAAGGAAGATGATTAGATTAATTTGTTAGAATAGTCAGTTACTGTGATGTTGGCCTGATATACAATATCAACATTTCATCTTCAACAATGGCTCTTTCTATACTGAAGGGCTGAACTGCTTAGTAAGTGTATTTGATTATAATGCAATCTTTGTGGTGTCCCTCTGGCTTTTTTTCCCCCAATTATTTCTCTCCAAAATGAAGAAAAACACAACTCATCCAGCAATCAGCCTCTGTTTCAACTGCAGCAACTTTTTTTTGTGTGATCTTAAAGTCTGTCCTACAACTTGCAGTTCTCCCATTGCCTTCTGTTAAAATGGCTGGTAATTGTGTTTAGTTGAACAATGATTTTGTGGTCAGTTCAAAAAGGGCACTAAGTTAGAAACAACTTCCACATGTAGCAATGTTTGATTTCAACCCCATTTTCCAGACTTGTATGGTTGCAGACTACAGACAAACCAGGGTTGTCTCAGCACCACCTAAACATTGTGTTTGATTTTTTGCAAACTGCCCTTTAAAACAAAAATTAGTTCCAAGAGATTGCTCAAAAGAGCTCTCTTTATTTCAAAAAAAAAGAAAAAAAATTGTCAAAACACCACAAGCAAACGCTACACAAACCCTAATTGATTTGGTTACATCATCAATGTTAAAGCTGTGTATTTCATTAAGGTACCATCTTGACTAATCCCTCTCCTAGGACATCCAAAAAGTCATTTAGGGGGACTTTAATAAAATGTTACAGAAGTTCTGGGAGTGTGAAACAAAGCGTTTGGAAGTGTGTTTTGCAGGAGAGATATTAAAGGTTCCTGAACACTGGATAAATTAAATCTGCTTCAGTTGCACAGATTTGGGCTTGCACGCAACAATAAAGCTATTATTCAAATAGCTTTAATTTAAAAATGGTTGTGTGGCTGTGACTGTGAACTCCAAGACTGCTGAAGACAATTCCAAATACTTGTAGCAACATGTAATGGGTGGTTGCCTGAATATGTGCTCTCTAAAGCTCCCTCAGCTGCAGTGGAACCTTGATGGAACAGAAGCAGAAAAACAGGTGAAGTGACAGACAGCAAAGTCGAGAGCATTTCTTGATTTGGAGGATAACACAGCAAGGTAGTAGGTTCTGAATCAACATAGTGTAAGAAATGTTCATGTTATGTTTGCAGTTTCTCCAAAAAATCTGAAGCTTTAGAAGCCCAGAAAAATGTTTGACTGTTATTTAAACTACCCCTCCAACATGCAATCAGAACAGTTTATTTATGTCTCGCCTTTTAATTTGCCCATCTTTGCTTAAACATGAAGACAATCAAAATAAAACAATAAGCGACTTTAAAATCTTTACTCACTGTTTCCACATGTTCTGAAGGAATTATTTATATTTCCTTAGCAGAAATGGTTAAGAGTTCAGTTATTTTATAATGCCATCAATGTGTACACTAGTTTATAAGAGTTGCCTCTCCAGAACCCCATGAGACCATGAATGACCAAGCTAAGCTCCCAACATACACAAGAAGAGAAGAAAATAGAAAAGAAAAGAAAAGAGAAAAAGAAAAAGAAAAAGAAAAAGAAAAAGAAAAAGAAAAAGAAAAAGAAAAAGAAAAAGAAAAAGAAAAAGAATAGTTTTATCTGAAAGAAATGCATCAGAAGAAATAAGTTTTATAGATCAGGTTTAATATCCTCTTTGATTAATGGGAGAGTAAGAGAGATATAGAGAAAAACCACCTCCTGCTTGAACTTCAAATAGCAATAGTTTTACACTGAGTAGAAAACAGGTAGGTTTCAGAATAGGTTACATCACTGGCTAAGACTGCTTCAACTGTTATTCATAACTCACCCTTTTTTAAAGCACTGTGGAATTTTTAAGTCTTTATTTGATTTTTCCTTTTACATTATGGGAAGAGAAACTAATATTTTTTAATAAGAATTTAAAAAATCAAATAAAATAAGGAAGAGAATGGAAAGCTCATGCCAATTACACATATAGCAAGTTCATGTAATTGCATCATTTCATTCCTTGACATTATCCTCCTTTCCTGCCCCCTTCCCCAGATTTTTGCACTGTTTTCTTAAATCAGAAAAAAAAAAAAACCAGGAGTTGTAAAGAACTGAGGTCTTGATCCTGATAAAAGATAATGATACTTTTCATAGGTAATCTTTCATACTGGTAAAAACAGAATAAATGCCTGACCCAGTGTTGCACAAGAACCAAGCTGCAAAGAGAACAGAAGGAGCCCCACTTCCCACTTTGTTCCCTGATGGCCATTTCAGTGTCCTCTATGTCTCATTTACCTGTGCTCCCATAAGACAGTGCGAGTCTCGTGACTTCAGAAGAAGATTGGGTGAGTGAAAGCAAGATGAACATTTCAGACCTGGCTCCTTAACAACTAAACTCCTGAAGAAGTCTCTGTCCAGTTCCTTAGTTTCTTCTTCTAGACTTCCAGAGCAAAACAAAGCCAGGCTCCTTACAAACAGGCACGAGTGCCAGTGCTCATGAGCTAAAACCAGGAGGATCCAACCTGACATGAAAACTCTTTTTCACACTGTGAGCTGTCAGGCACCGGACCACCTTTCTATAGTCTGAAGGGTTCTTCTCTTGCATCAAAGGAACACAAAAGGCTCAAAATCTGACTCGGTTCCATCGGTATCATTGCAGTGCAAAAGGCTCGATGATTCTGTTATTTAACTGAGTAACTGCTGGACACCTTTCCCTCTTCAGTCTCAGAGGAGAGTCTGACTTTTACAGTTATTGTATCATCTGCTGCCATCTCCTGAAGAAACACAGCTTGAACTTTGGAGAAAGGCTGGGAAATGGAGGCATCGACAATCGGAGCTCTCTACTGGTCAGTGCTGCCTGTCAGTCCCAGAGGAAAAGCGCAGCCTGAAGGTTCCGGGCTGGCAGATTCTGAGAATGTAGGAGATGAATACTAAGTAAAATAGTAGAAATAAATAATATGGGACCTTTACATCCCTCTGACTCCCTCTGTCTCCCATTCGAATCTGTAGTGTCTGTGGCAATTGCTGCCATGCACAACAGGGGCTGCTGGGTTCCACTGCAGCCCGAGGAAGGCACTCTTATCAGCACAAGCACAACAGTGGAGCTTATGCACCACAGAGCAGAGAAACTCCACAGTACACGGGCTGCATAAAGAGCACCTGATCTCATAAGGCATGTGGCTGTTGTTCTAACATGAGTAGGCACAGGTTTGTGCCCAAAGGATGGACCGACGGGTTTCACATTTTGAATATCTCTATTTAGCTGTACACTACTGTACTGCTGTTTTTGCAGCCCAGCGGGTGTCTAGAAGCAAAAGACATCAATTAGTTGAAGAAGGAAGAAACTAGGGAGGAAATTCTGCTCTCAGAATAAAATAGGTTGACAGAAGAAGAATGCTACAAACGGGGCGGGGGGGGAAAAAAAAAAAATGCACACCAAAACCTAAACAAATCCTGCTTGGCCCAGTGACCCAAAGACATGCCAGTAAGATGATCCTGACCACAGCCTGAAATGACTCCATATCTATACTCACATAAATCTTCCCCTTTGTGCTGGTGTATCAGCTTCAGTTTACCAGAAATAGAACTACAAAAATAGATCTATAACCATATATAAACAATTTTTTCTTCTGTGCTCCTCCAGTTTTTAAAAATCATTTTAAAATCATACAGCTATTTTTAAACTAGATTTTTGCAGCTTAACTGGCCTAGCATATCAAAACAATGTAGTCATCAAGAGAGTTACAAAGATAGAGGAACAAGCACACTACGAAAGAATGGCAGATGGTATTATTGTCAAAATGGAAGCGAGCTGGTGGTCAAGTCTAGTAATTCATTGAGAGCTACATCGTGCCTCAACTTCCACACGTGGAGAACACAAGGTTTCAATGTCTTAATTTATTTTACAGATATTCTAGTGACGAATAAGCAGCAGAATCCACAGACGCTCCCCAGTGCAGGGGAAATCCACGTGCATTCCTGGGAAACTAAACACATGTGTTTGCTAAGACCCACACTGTTTCCAGAGAAGCTGTGAAATCTGATAAGGTCTCTCACAAGAATTATACTGATGTAGGTCAATCACTTTTACCAAATTGCTCCCAACTTACATTATTACAAATGAGATCACGATGCCATTTAGCCTTCAATGGAAGCAAAATCTAACCCATAAAGATGCATCTGCACTTTGGTGTTCAGCAAAATGGAAGTGATGAATCACACTCTTGCCCTAAGAGTGGCACAAAGCAGCAATCAGCTTGAGCTGATGTTCTGGCACTAGTTAAGAACATACTCGTGACTCCCCTGTTCTGAGTTCCTCAGTCCTTGAGATGAAGCTCCCATAGTCTGCAGCAGCATAAAATACAGTCACTGATGATATCCAGAGTGCATCCAAAAAAACTTCAGAGCACACAAAAAGTGTTTAAAAATAATTTTACTAGTCACAATTGACATTTGAGTTAAAGCTTCATTTTGAATTAACACCGCACCACACTTTGGAATTGGAACTGAAAAACGCCGTGTGACATGATTTACTATCGTAAGAACTTGCTGAGAATATGAACATGAGGAGGCTCAGCGAGGTGTAGAACGACCATAAACTGTTGAGCTATCAGTTGGATGTTACAATTCCAGAGAGGCTGCACACTGGGCAGCAAGGGGAAACCCCAGCCATAGTTTTGTCAGCTCAGTGCTTATTCCAGGAGAAGAGTGGAATCTGCTGACCAGCCTCCTTACATCTGCTGCCACCCTAATTTCTTCTTGAAGTCTCCTTGGATTAGTAACTACAACTGATTTTGCAAGAGCTCAATTCCTGGTACTATGGCAAGCAGAACAACTAAAAGCTGGGCTACACTGGAGTGAAGAACCAAATTGTCATGTTTACATAGAACCGTAACTCTTTAAAGCATTGCAAAATATTGACTAATTAATTCTTAGAGTATCCATGAAGACAGCAAATAAGATCTTGTTCTTTATGCTTGGATTGAGCCTGCCTAAATTGCAGGGAGCTTGGACACCTTGTAGCAAAATTATACCTGTGGAGGCAAGATGCAGTGTATTTTCAAATAAAGCAGGATGTCAGGTCAATCCTGTGCTAGGAAATAAAAAGGTGAGTAGGTGGCTGCCTTGCAGTATTCCTGGATGTTAACATTCCCCTCTCTGTCCATAAATACCTCTGAGAAAAAAATGTTTAATGGGCCCTCACAGAAAAGCATATTCCTTCAACTCTGCAGCTTAAAAAGAGTTTTGTGGCTTTTTAAAAGAAAACTTAAGCTCTATGCCAGCTTCCACCTACTTTTTGTCTTTCTTTATATACTTAGTGCTCTGGTAAACAACAAATATTCTCTTCTTAACAGATCAAACAAGACTCTTAGAAGTGTGAGGCCTTCCAAAGACAAAATGAAGGTAGACGACGGGGGGCCAAGAGTAAGGGGTAAAAGGTAAATCACAACTGTACCCCCAATTAATTTGCTGTTTCCTGTCAGCCATGAGTAAGGAAAGCTACACGACTGAGGCCATCCTTTCCAAGCTGGTGGAGCCAGATGGTGTGATGTGATAGAGTTACTATTAATGTTTGCATGCTGCCTTCTCTGGACTAATCAAGAGTGCTGCTTCATGCTGGCTGGGGGAAGAAGGCTGCAAAGCCAAGGAGATCTGTCATTCTAGGGAAACATGAAGCAGGAATTTCTCCTTGTTCAGACAGGATTTGGTTTCTGTAGTCGGTACCCAAAGGTTTAGGCAGATTTTTTTCAGTAAATTTTTATTTTAGAGAGTTGTCACAGTATTGGGAACACCCCTCTTCAAAATGCACTCAAATTGACATTTTTTATTTGGAGTTGTGGATCATTGCTCTGTGGGACTTCTCTCCCCCCCCAGATTGTGCTCTAAGATAATATTTGATAAGTAAAAGCAGTAACTCACAATAGTCACTTCTTTTACTCCCTGCCACAATTCAGCACTTTACAAAGAATTTGCAAGAGTTCCTTTCACTGAACTGAAAAAACACCACAGTGATACATCCTTTTCCTGAGCTTCAACAGAGAAATTCAGGATATTTCTTTACTCTTTCAATCCCATCAGTGTAGGATTTCTCAAAGAAGGAAGCATTTCCAAACAACCCAAATTTGGATACAATTTTGATACTGGAGCACTAACAATTGCCACCACCTTAAAATCACTTGGGCCACATCCTGCAGCACTTACACTCACTCAGGTAAAATGCTAATCAACCTAAATAGTGACTTCAAATCAACAAGGACTTCATGATTTCACATACTGTCGCTTTTCATTTTTAATAAGGATGGATTTCTGAAGTCCACATCAGCTTCCTTCACAGGCAATTAAGGTAATTTTTGATCCTAAATAATCCAGTTTTTAATTGTAATCTATTTCTGAAACACACTTTCATCTTAATATATTGCATTTTGTTGGTGATGGAACCCCCTTCTATCTTCCCATGGTAAGCAAAATGGTTTTTCTAATATCATTTGCCTTTGTTTTCATTTGAAAGGTCTCATCTCTATTGCTCGTGTTCTGATACTTGGTATATTCTCTTCTTTAATAAACAGTAATTCAACTACTGCTCTTTGTATTCTATAACCATAAAAAACACAGAATTTTTTAAAAATTGTTTTCTTTGTAATATTTAGTAACACAAAAGCCACTCCAAAACCTAGGCTGGAAGAAAATATTTTCAGCTAAATTACATTATCAAATTTCATGCAATTTTTATTAACAATATGAACTAAAATCTGGTTTGGTTTTTCATACTGAAGTGGTACATCTGATCTTCTCAGGCACAAATGCTATTTTTAAATAAAAAACTGCTTCTATAAATATTTCAGCTTTAAACACCCATAATTCAGTTTCTCCTTTTTTTTACATCTAGAATTGCAGCAGGGCCTTGGAGAGGTTAAACAACTACAAAAACCCCTAACATCCACTTAATGACTGCTAGTAGCATTTCCCCGTGTTCAAAGCAGACTGTCCATAATTCAGAGGACAAGACAAGGTCACGGATAAACATCAGTGAACTGTGTCTGCTTTTGCAAGTTCCACACAAAAATAGTGCATCCCTAGGAACACAAAACAGACATAATAGATTGGTTCACATCAGAACACACATAAACACAAGAAGCTAATCATCTTTTGATTGCGAGAGGCTCTGGCTCAATGATTTTGCAACAGTAGCAGCAGTCTCCTTTTGTATAGGGTTAAAAGAAAGGGAAAAAGTTGCTTTGTGGCTTTAAGCAATCAGAATTTATGCCAGGATGAAATTAAGCTCTTTGTAGACGAAAGTAAAAGGCTGCATTTGGCCTGCTACCATCTACACACTTGGCAGAACTGGACCCACAAAACTACAGTGCACATCACGAAGGCATCACCAACTGGATTATCCTCTCCCACCAGAAAACACCCATGCAGCAGGGTGGGAAGGAAGCTGTTTTCCACCACCTTATTTCTTCGGAGTGTAAAAAGCGATCCCAGGAGGGACTGAGGGTACCACTTACCTCTGTGTACCACAGAGTATCCAAAAAAGCAAAAAGCACCCTGCACTGCCCTCCCTACACAACCCCCTTTCAGCTCTGATCAGGGAATACACCCACCAAGTGACCTGAGCCATGTGCTCCCCCATAAAGTGGGGAGGGAAAACCACATGAAACCATGAACTCAGTGAGTAAAATGTCATCCTGTGAGAGGCCAACACGTGGAAGTTACTACAAGTGGTGCATAAAGAAGGTGCTCCTGAATAATTTACTCTCACAATAACAAAACATTGAGGAAAAGAGTGCTGTCACCCTGAATCCCCAAGTGACAATGACTACTGAATACTCAGAGAAAGATTAATGACTTCTGAAATACTCAAAGCCTTTGTTATCAGACACTTGCTCCTAGTCAGTTCCAAAGGATAAGCCAGAGTACACCATAAAATGCACTGTATTTAAATAGGAGATTTACCAGCTGTCCCACCTTTGCCCCCACCCTCCCCCCCAAAAAAGGAAAAAACATACAACATATTTTACTTTTGTTTTTCCAATACTCAGTGCTGTTTAAGGTATCAATTCATTGCATCTTCTGCATACTTCCCTCGTGGTCTATCATTCTTACCCCTACTCAGCTTTCTGGGTTCAGATCACATTTAAGAAACACACACTTGACATCTCCTTGCTAAACTCTCCATGAGGGAAACTACATCATTTGCACACAACACTGTCAATATTTTGACTGGCAAACTTGCTAAATACTGGAAATATTTCTGAAAAAAACGTTCCTATTTTTTCACCAGCAGAAAATCATCTAGACAGATGATATATTAGGTATCTTCAGAGGTATTTCATTAATATGGGCAAATCTGTGAGTGTAAAGAGGTTAATAACTTCACCAAGTTACATGAGATAAACTACTGGACAGTGCATTAGAAATAGAAGGTAAAAATGATTGTAAATGCAGAATGACCATGGTCATTGCAATAAGATTCCAAAGCAAAATGTACACAAACATGATCAGCATTGATTAAAAAAAAAAACATTCCTAAAAGCTACAGGCCCACAGCTAAAATACATTCAAAATTTTCCTCTTGCAAATTTTTTCTTGAGAGTATCCATTTAACTTCCAGTCAATAGACTCTCTTTAAAGAAAGGGCACCAAGAGAGTCCTCTATTAGAAGCTATCCATAATTACTTCCAAGTTAATCTTTGCCTTGAGAAGCGTTTTTCTAGACCAGGTATCCCAGGTGATCGTGGCTTTGCCCTAGCCAGACCAGAATGGTGGAAGTGAATATCTAAAGTAGTGAATATCTGAAATAGCTGAAGTCTGGTATTCACTAACCAGGCACCTGGGCAGGACATGCCCAGGCATTCCCTACAATGGAACGTGGAGGCTAAAGGAACCCATACATTTTCGCAACTAAGCAAGGTTTTCGTGACTGTGCAAGCAATAAGAGACCTTAATCAAAAGTTACTGAAGTCACAGGGCCACACTGACCTCAGTGAATATTGCAGCCATCCTAAACAAAAATGGAACTATTAAGTATTCCCTAAATCTGCAGTTTCAAAGGTTAACAGGAAGGACTTGGTAAATTATTTCATCTCTAACCACAAACACTGGTTGCCTCTTCACTCACATTGACCAAATGCAGCCTTTCCCACCCTATTTTTATTTCAAAATAAGATGAATATAGTATTTCTGCATCTCACTGAGGTATTCGTGAAGTTGAGACCTTGTAATGAAAGAACTGAAAATCCACATGAGCTACAGTGTTACTAAATGGCACTCTGTAGTTTGATTTTCATTTAAAAATAACCCCTCTTTAACACAACATAAGTACAAGGCAACACTACTACAAGGCTTTCTTTTCAGTTTTTGATAACAAACTTCTAGCTGTTTGGATTGAAATTTCTCAGGTTGGAGGTTGACTTTATTCTGCAGGTTTCTGGAGAAAAAAATCAGTCATTTTTAAAAGAAGGGTAAGAAGTGCTTTATCCCACAATATTCAAAAATTCACACACTAGAAATTCCCAATGAAAATGGGTAATAAATGCTTCAGAGCCAGGACTTGCAATCTGATGAGCAACGTTGCCCAGATTTCAAGGCCTTCTGTCATGTACATGACTTGAATCTTGTCAAGTTAAAGTTCCATAAAGGAATTGTGACTTCCATATGCTCAGTATGCTATAGGGCCAGAACCATCCCAGAACACACAAGGCACTGACCTTAAAAACTAACTGGAACTTCATACCTGGCTCTCTACACACTGCTGCAGGCGTAGCCCCTGTTTTTTCCTCAGGGCTGACATAAGAGTGTGACCACCTGCACTTGTCACCAGTTACTCCTGGTTTCCAAATGGTAAAATAAGGGCTATGAACAGAAATGTTTCAGCTGTTTTAATAAACTGAGCAGTAAAAACCATTTTGCTTATTTGAATTTGGGGGTAGGTGAAAGTGTGTGTTTCAGGAGATGCACACCAAGAAAATGACATCCAAAAGGCTCTGAATGATACAAGAATGAAGCCTCTGTGAGTAAAATCCTCACTCTGTTTCCATGGAATTATAATATTTACATTATGTTCAAGTACTACTTCCTGACAGAACCCCTGGAATACCTTACTTCTGTGACACTGATTTATCTTCTCTACCTTTGGAACTAAAAGACTGAGTGAAGAGGTTGTATTTACAGTGAAATCCCTTTCCCTAGGAAAAAGGCACATCTCTGTAGTGAACCACTCTGTAAGTCCCAGCAGGAGTCACAGTCTTGGCTGATGGACAACAGGGAAGAGCAGTTTGAACACAGTTTTTCCAACTATGATGTCATGGCCATTTAGAGACAACCACCCTGTCATTTGGTACTCCAAATCAAGCTGTAATCCTCCTTCCTATGCAAGAACTCGGTGATGGTTCAATGAAGGCGACTAAGGTAAATTAATTTTCCATCAGTTAGAGAGGGACAAAGGCTGTCCTTGCACGTACTTCTCTAATAGAATGCCTTGATGGCCAAATTCAATAAAAGTTGAAACAAAAAAAGCTAGGAATTTGGGCCTTAGAAGATGGAACTCAACTTTTACAATCATCCTCAAAAGGTGATTTTTCAGCTGTAGATTATCAGCTGTTCTTCTGGGACACTAAATACCTCTATGAGCCCAGACCTTCAACGACCTAATTATTCTGTCTTATTTTTCAGTAATCTCTTGTTTTCCTTGTCCTTTGGTAGGATAAGGAAATGTCCTACATTTTGACAGTGTCCTCATGAATGCCCTATCCTCAAAAAGGGGAGGAAAAAAATACCCCAACCATGTGGAACACTTCCAGTCATGAACCTGTGCCTATTGATGGTGCATAGTAAGAGCACAGAGAATGCTCTTCCCATTTTATAACCTGTTGCACTTCCACGTTTGTAACGTCACAAGGAGTATTTTTTTACTAAAAGGGGGGTTTTTTTAAGCTTTATATCAGCTGAAACATGCAATAGCTTGTACTATACCACATCCCCATTTAATCTCTGAGGATGTAACATAGAGGTGTGTAGCTGACTCATTTCCCCACATGACAACTTTCTGGTGTCCTGGACAGTCATAAACTTCAGTTTTCCAATCATACAAAATATCTCCTCCCCTCATTTGCTTCCCTTTGCTTTGTTTAGAATGAGTGACCAAAACAAGATGGTCATTTTCATAAGGCATTCCTTTTTCCTCACACCAGACACAAAACAATGTATTAAAAATCAAATATACACGGAAGAATTGAACATGACCTGAAAAGCCGTTTCTAACCTAATTTCACAAAGGTCACTAACTGCTCTGTACATATACACAAGGACACTCAAAAATCCTAACAGTGGGCTGGGCCTGCATTCCAAAAAGTCATCTTGACCTTCTAATCCCTTTCCCTGGAATAATGCTCTCTGATACACGGCTCGAAAGTCCACGTACCAGAGGCTGGGCAACAATTGACTATGAACAGTACAGTCAGTTCACTTCCCCAGAACAAACAGCAATACCTGCTCTTATTAGCCTTTTTACTCTCCTGAGAATCTTTATGTAATGTTGCATTAGTAGCCTTTACTAAATTAGAAAACCAGAAGGGAAGATAAATCAATATGAATGTACATTTGCTGATATTGATTTTTCCTCTCATAGTCAGCATGGGAATATTGTGGCTCCTATTAATACAAGGAGTGGAAAAGCGTTGGATGGTTCTGTTTGGATAATTACCCAGTAGTTTGGGAAACTTATTCAAACTTCTTTAGTCTGTAATTTTGAACTAGACACTTCATGAAATCAACTCCTTCTCATGAATAATCATGTTAATATGTCGATGACAATTTCTTGATGTGGCTTATCAAGAAGATGGCTGGGAGAGGCATTCAGCCTGCTATTCATAAAAAAAGGATGAGGAGCTGGGCGGTGTGAAGGTCAAGGGCAGCCTAGGCTGCAGCAAACACAGCATTCTGCAGTTCAACATCCTGGAACAAGTTGAGCAAGAGAAATACTGGAATCACAGCTTTGGAATTCGGACCATATTTCGGCTTGTTTAGGAATGGGCTGTGGGGGATCCCTTAGAAGCCAGCCCTGCTGGGTTAAGTGACCCAGGACATGTGGTTGGTCCTCATGGAGCCCCTTTTGAGTGCACAGGTCAGTCTGACAGGCAGGAAGCTAGCACGGATGAACAGGGAACTCCCATCTCAGCTCAAGAACATGGAGGTGGAAGGCCAATGCCAAAGCTCAGACATAGATGGAAAAACTGAGAGATTAACGGGAAGAAGGGCTGCTGTAAGTACTTTGGCAGCAAAGGGAAGGCTGGGAAGAATATGGTCCCACAGCTCAGTCTGGCAGGGAAAGCAGTGAGAGAGGACATGCATGAGGCTCAGGTACTCAATGACTGTTTTGCCTTACATCTTTTCCTGTTTATTTTTGGGTTTAGAGGGGTTGTTTGGGTTTTTTTGTGGGGAAGGAGTTTAGTTCCTGGTAAGGTTTGTCTTTAGGCCTTCAGAGTCTCCAAGCCCAGTGTCAGTCAGTGGGAGAGGAGCACTTCAGCCAGTAGGACATACCCAGATCCTTGGAACAACATGAGCTGTATCCGAAGGTGTGGAGAAAGGAGGCCAGTGTCAATGAAAGCTGTCCTCTCATTTTTGAAAGGTCAGGACTATCAGGTGAGGTTCTTGATGAACAGCAAGACAAACACCATATCCATCTCCAAGAAGGAGGAGCCAGGGAGCTGTAGGGCAGTCAACCTAACTTCAGTTCCTGGAAAGCTCATGGAGTAAGTCATCTTAGAAGCCATATCCAAGCACACAAAGGGTAAAAAGGAACAGCCAGGTTGGAATGACCACAGGCACACAGTGCCACACCAACCTGACTACCTTCTATGGTAAGATCACTGGCTCTGTGGACAAGGAGAGGGTAATGGGTTCCACTTACCTTGACTTTAACACGACTTTTGACAGTCTCCCATACAACTTTGTGGCTCAGTTGCAGAGCTGTAATATAGGTGTGGAAGAAAGATGAAAACTTCCCTGGACTGGCACAAATTGCAAATGCCAAACCCTGCCCCTGGGATGGAATAATCCCATGCACTAGGAGAGGTTGGGAAGCAGCTTTGCAGAAAAGAGCCAGGTGTCGTGGCAGACAAAAAGCTGAACATGAGCAAGTAGCATGCCCTGGCTGTGAGGGAGGCCAACCACATCCTGGACCTACTCAACAAGGATGTTGCCAGCAGGCCACAGGGAAGTCATTCCGTGAGACCACCACTGGAATGCCCCATCTAGTTTGGGGCTGCTCAGTACAAGACACTGCAATAAGAACAAGTCCAGAGCCTCTAAGGGAATTAGGGGGCTGAGTGTATGAGTACAGGCTGAGAGAACTGGGCTAAGATTGAAGAAGAGATTACTTAGATTACTTGTTGCTGTCTTCAGGGGTTCAAGAGGAGGGTATAGAGCAGTTGGTGCCTGCCTCTTATCAGAGGTGCACAGCAAAAGGATGAGAGGCAGCAGACAAATCATAAAGGAAGAAACTCCCATTAGATGCAGGGAAAAGAATTTTTATTATGAGGGTAGTAAGACACTGGAATAGGTCGCCCAGAAATGCTGTGGAATCTCCATTGCTGTTGCTACTACTTTAGTTTTAGCCAAAGATCTGTTCAGAAACATTTTTACAGAAAAGGCAAATTGGGGATCTTTTTCTCCTGTTACTGTAGCAGTTGAAGTACAGTATTCTCATTCACAGAACAAAGATCATATTCCTCAGTACCACAGGACAGCTCAGAATCAATGCAACTATAGAACTAATGTGGTTATCATTCTCCCCCAGTACAGCAAGCTGGATTTGCCATGTGAAAGGAAAAACCCATAAGTCAGGCGATCTTATTCACTTACACTGAATGAAAATGGAGTCATCACTGATGGACCCAATGCAGATAAGAGGCAATCAAACTTCAGGAAAGCTTTACATTGTCTCATTGCTTGAAATTTTTAGTGATAAGTAAAATGAGCCTCTCTCTCCTTTTGGGCCTGTGGGTTTTTTGCATACAATCACACATATTACCTAAAGCTCAGACAAAACAGCTTGGTTTACATAATTTTTGCAAACAGCAATATCGAAGATAGAATGTTAAAAATAGTACCCCACACCTTTTCCTTCCTCTGGATCCTAAACCCCAATTCAAACCACAGTCTCTATTGACATACTTTTAGGATAAGTATGACTTTCAGGATAAAATGTAACTGCTGTTTGTAAGCTGGAGTTAATGACACCTAGACATTTGAAAATGTTAGACCGCATCATCTCTCTTGGAACTGTACAGAGGGCTTCTACATCTTGTGGCAACTGTTGCCAAGTAGTAGGGAAAACAGAGATGCTTTCTAGCAGGCTTTATCATTTCATAAATGCTTCCTCAATCATTACAACTTTTTTCTCGGTGATCAATCAACTTCTCCCACAACTGTTAAGTCTACATCTCTTTCTTCCTCGAGAGAAAATGTCTGTTGGTCTGTATCCCTCAGAAACCCCTCGGAGACAAAGAGACAGAAAATGTGTGTGATGCTGTATCTGCTTTCCAATTGCTCAGTGCTGCATGAGGGGAGACTCTCCATAGGTTCTGTTCCATAGCAGCAGCCACTTCCAACTAGGTCACATCACAACCAGCAATTAAAGTCACCCAAAAAATGGCTGTGGCAGAAGGACAGTTCTTGGTAATGACAGCACACTGTTTACCCATCCTTGTGCTCAGCATTTTCCTTCCATCAAAACACTCCTCTTACTCCATTTCCAGTTGTAAAATCTACCTGAATTTTCCTGCCCTGAGACCTACATGAAATGTCCTTTCCATTTCATTTTCTTCCTAGCAGGTGTCCCATTCTGGCTGCAAACCTCCTTCAGTTCTGCCTGCATGCTAATCCTGCCTTCCACTCCACCACGGCAGGTCTTGCTCCACCTCAGCCCTGCCTCCTGTAGTCCATCCCAAGCTTCCTGGTCCTTCTGTCCCCTCATGACACCAGCTGGGGTTCATGCATCCCACCTGCCCAGTCTGGATGTTCCTGTACTGCACCAACAATGACACAACACTCTCAGCAGTTTTCTTCCAATCCTCGCCTCCCCTCCACAATTGTGCTGAACAACACGACCTCCAGATGCCCCTTTCAACCTGAACCCTTCTGCAATTCTGAGAGCACCAAGAAATGCTGTATTAGCTGACCTTTTAATAACAGAACTCCCTCAGAAGCCATGTAAAACAGTTGCAGAAGGATCTTTCCTTAAAGCTGAGTAGCAAGTCAAAAGTAAATAACAAAAAACCCCCAACAAAAATGCCCTGAACCCGATTTAGTTGTACACAGTCTTGGTAGGTTTACTAGTGCCTCGATGACACAGCAATTTCACTGTAGATAAGAAAGCAAGCTCAGCTGAATATTGTAAGATTAATTTAGGATGATAATAAAATTAACAGATTTGGGCAGTCCAGCATGAAAAATAAGAGGGGGGAAAAGAAGAAACCCTGTCGTGTTACTCCTCATGGAAGCTTTCCTTTGAAAAATCCATGCAGTTCATGTTTCTGTCAGGCGAGGTAATATGCCTGTAAATCTAATCTGACAGAAGAAGCAGCACAGCATCGCCAGAAAATGACAAAATCAGATTGCAAGACAGGGACAGCCAAATGCCTTCACAGCTCTCAGAATCTACTGAGAGAAACAAATTCACACAACTGTAATAAACCCAGACTCAGACACTTACTGGAGGTTTGTGGTGATAATACCTTTAGTTTCCACTTCAAAATCTCATTCAAAAGTGCTTAAATCTTCTACTGACTGCCTGATGGAAGGTGCCTTTGCCCAAATCCAACCCTTCTAAAAACCAGAGATAGACTGCATTTATTGTTTCCAAGGGCAACACTTCAAATGTTACCAAGTTTTATTTTCTGGTACAGTTACACAAATCTGAACTCCTTTTTCTACCCAGGCCTTTCTCCTCATACCCACAAACCTTAAAGCAACACAAATAATGACCAGAATGAAGCTTTAAAATAAAAATGAAACATTTTTACTCTTCAGGAAGCTGCAGGTAACTGCATTTGAAGCATAGAGGTAATTGTGGATCCTTACTGCAACATGCTGCATAACAAAAGAAAAAAAAAAGGTCAAATTTCGGCTTGAAAGGAAGCTTACTTTAAAACAAATCTCTCCTTCATATTTTCTAGCCAAATAAACCCAGTAACAAATAAAAATGATCATCCAAGGTGTTGTGCCAAAATATAAAGAACATGCTATTATAGTTTAGGTGATCTCACCTTAAAAGACACTTAAAATAGCTTTTAAGGCTAACTTTAACCACAGAAGGTATATTTGTGAGAGCCTTCAGCAGCTCTGCCCACCTGGAGGAGCAGAGCTGAAATAGCCATTAGCACCACAAGAATTTCCCCACAGCAATATCCACGGGCAGCCATCAAAAATACAAAAGCAATGGGGGAATATTTACGACAGAAACTTCCCTTTATTTGCTTGGTTGCTTTAAGTTTAGGGATCCTTCCTTATATCATCATTTATCTGCTCTCTGAAATTCAGTACTGTTACTCTTCATTTGCTTATATCTAAAGCCATGAAAAGCTGTGTCAGCCTTTAACACCAACATTCTTCATTTCAAAAACAAACAAACATGACAGCAAAACCCAAGAAGAGGCTTCTGTCGCT
Organism: Corvus moneduloides; assembly: GCF_009650955.1. Classification (NCBI taxonomy): domain Eukaryota; kingdom Metazoa; phylum Chordata; class Aves; order Passeriformes; family Corvidae; genus Corvus; species Corvus moneduloides. The sequence continues at coordinate 5,682,800 of NC_045479.1, forward strand.
TGAGAAGGAAATAATGCAAATTCTCTTAATAAAGTAACACTGTGACAGCTAAAAGCATGAAGTTATTCAGACTTTCTCCTTCCACTTCCTCAATTAGCTCAAACAAAAGCTGGTGGGAACGTTTAGAACTCATAACAAGATATTTTGGCACCACAGGCACAGCTCCCCAGCACCACCAGACTCTCTGCAGCAGCAACAGTGGCTCTGTGATGACTCCATTCCCTTCACAGGGCAAGAGCTGCTATGCCAGGTGAGGTGTAAAAATGAGGTCCTGACTTAATGTAATTATCTGATGGAACTTTCCATACTGGGAATTAATTAAATGGGGCCATCTTCTCTGGAACTGGTTGGAAAACACCTCTTTTCGAGCAACAGGTGTTTGATTCTGCCAAATTAAATGGTGATTAGCAGGGAGATGTGGTTGGAAAGGTATTATCTTAGGGAAGATATAATTGCTACTGAATCTTATTAACCTGTGGGAAATAGCAGGACTGCCTGATCCTCTTCAATATTTTGGTGGTTTGTCTAGCCAAACAGCTGAGCAAAGAATGAAACTGATGGCCCCAAACAGTTTATGCCAGTTTGTCAGGACAGCAATAAAGTAATGGCTAGCAATAATTTTTAATGAACTTCAGCCCATACAGTTGTGGTAACAAAATCACAGAAAAAGATCACACACTGGCTCCAAACGGCTGCCTTCTCATGATAAAATCTAGTGTCAAATTTTAACTGTGATTAAAGTGGTATGGAGGTGGAAGTAAAGGAATTTGCAAAGTTAAACCTTACGAGAAATGCTGCTGAAGTCAGTGTATTCTGTTGCATTAAATAAATAAAGGAGGAGGAAAAAGCCTTCTGTAAGTTCTGACAGTATTTCTTCTTTGCTATAGCAGGAAAATCAACAATATATGTGTGGAACATTATCAGCATTCGAGAGAGACTGGAGGATGAAATCTAGACTTCTATTAAGAGATCTGACAGAATCATACTCACAAATGTATAGCTATAGAAGTCAGGCAAATTTGGGGGATAAAGGCAACACAACCAGGAAAAATATTCCACACACAAAACATTCCACATATCTTCTTTAGGTTTATCATATTCTCATTTCTGGTCATCTAAAGATAAGACATTGAAATTACATAGTTGCTTAAAACATTGAAAATCTCACATTGATAATTTTTTTTACTGATTAAATGTACACAAGGAAGACTTTTTCTTTTCCTGAATAACACTACAATTCAATGCAGTTCGATTGGTATAGACTCTCCCTTCCTCCACCTGAAATAAGTCTTTTCCTGGTGTTAAACTTGCTTTTCCAGCTTGGATTGTGCCCTCTGAAAAGTGACTGAAGGTAAATCTGAAAGAATTTTTCACTCCACAAGTATAAGATGTAGACAGGAATTTAGAAAGAAAAAAATGTAGCTCTACTAATGATTGTGGGTAACTCTCCTCTAGCTCTCCTCAAGCTAGGCCACGGGCAAGAACTAGGCCTATAAAAAAGGTAAAAGCTCAGTACCTTGCAAATAAATGCATAGCAAAAGAGGAAGTAAAGAGATATATTTTGCTAAATGATTCTGACAGTAAGTCAGTCAAAGAGAAAAAAGTCCTTTGGTAAAAACCTAGGCTCTTACATGCAGGAAAAATGCAACCCTCAACTGAAAATCATAGTAAATTACAGTTAATTATTATGTGTAATATCAGCATTCCAAATCCAACAATGCTAAAGAGCACTATCCCATTCCTGGGTGGACTAGCATTTGCAGAAATTCTCAAAACAGTCTCCTAAACTTCACCAGGGAGCCACATTGCAGACAAGCACGTGCCTGCTAAGAACCCAGTGTGCCGGGGTTTATCTGGGGGCAGGGGGGAGCTGTTTAAAATCGGAATGAAAGCAGCCAAATTTAGCTCTAGTGCAGAGAGAGAGTATTTCAATAACAGCAGCAGATGAAACTATAATGGTCTGACCCTACACTCATGAAGGAGCCTTCAGCAAGCAACAAATTCCTAATGAAAAGACTCAAATTGTTTTAACCATTAGGGCTGCAGTTAAGAAGTGGTCTCAGAGAGTGACGGAGACTTTGAACTTTTGAGCATGAGGAAAGTATTCCAGTGCAATCTACTGAAAGCCTTTATAAATGTGGCCTGAAAAGACCACGTATTTCAGTTGAGCCTGGGAAGGGATGCAGCCAGACTCCAGCTCAAAGCACAGGGCTCTGGTTCCCAAAGGGGGAGAGGCGCCCTGCTGCAGCACTGAAGGCACACGCCCAGGAATACGTGGAGCACGGATAACCAAGCCTTGTTGGATCATCCTGGCTCCACCAGAGCAACCTGCTGCTCCCAGGAAACCAGCGTGCTGGAAGGCATCACACAAACGTGTTTCAGTGGCCCTGCATGAGTAAGGGGAACTTATTAATGCTGCCTCAGCAAGCTCTCCTCTAGCAGGGGCAGCAGTGGTGCTACCAGTCAGAGTGAGAAGAAAATGATGGCAGCCTTTGGGAAGGAATGAAAATGAAGAGGCAACTACCATGCAATAACAACTCCAAAGGGGCTGGGGAAGAGGAAGTGAGGCAAATGAGGTGCTCAACACTACACTGGCTCAAGATTGCTGCTGTTTATCAGAAACAGGTGCAGCTCAGAGAAAGGAGCGAATGTGGGCAGGTAGGCAGGCAGCCGGGGAGGCTGTGAGCTCAGCAGTGCTGCAAACACTTGTTCCTCACACAGTTCACTTCCACCATCTGTCTGGTTCACACTGAGGCCACGGACACACCTGTGCCAGGCCAGAACCAAGGTGCCAGCAGGGCAGGACTGAACGCCTGGGACCTGGGGCAGGGCTGGCACACGCTCAGCAGTGCCACCAAATACATCCGCAGAGAAGCACACGCTCAGTGCCAATGATTTGCTGGAGGAAGCATGCCTGAATCTTTACAAGTGTCACAGATTCTTGACTGTGAAGGTTTAACAACTGCTGGAACAACCCTCGTGAAAAGGTTCGGCCTAAGCATCTCCACATTTGTTTTAAAGGAGACCTTCCAAATGTCATGCTGCATGGATTTCACCTTAAATTGGTGTGAATATTACCTACACAAAATCCTCTTCATACCATATCAAAAGCAAGATGTGGTTGTGTCTTGGGGTGACCTTATGATGTGTATCCCATATCGCTGCCTATGCCCAGAAATTAATTTTTGTGCCTTTCTATGCCTCTAAACTGAGCCTGAAAGGGGGAAGGAAAAAACTGAGCAAAACTTTCTCAAAGCAGTTTGCAGCTCGTTCAAGGTTACAAAAAGATAGCAGGTTTTTTTTTTTTTCCCTAGCTGGGGCAGGGGAGGGAGGAAGCACCCGGCTTGTTTTTTTCCAGTGAGTTTTTGGCCAGTTTTTTCTTCTTCTTGTTCTCTGGAGAGAGACTGAGAGTTGGACTTTGGATTTCCTTCTCTGGAATTCCGGATTTTTTCCCCTTTTCTACTGGACTGCTTGATTGCTGTAACATCAGAGCACATCGGGAGGACTTTCCACCGGGCACAGAGGGCCTGGCCCTGGGCCAAGCCCCAGCTCCGAGGAGACCAAAGGGAGGACTCGAACACTTTCCCAGGTTTTTTCCTCTACCGCGAAAGATTTTACCATCTAACATTATTTTCCTTCCCATGTGTTTGTTAAATAAATAGTTTTATCTTCTTCACTTTCCTTCGAGGAAAATTTATTTTTTCCCGAACCTGGTGGGGGAGGGGTGGTTGTGCCTTCTCTCAGAGGATATATTTCTAAATTTGCCCAAACTGGAACAGGTTGGGGTTTTTTTAACAGAACACTATCCAGGTAGGTAGAAGACAAAAAAGTGACATTCTAATTATATACTTCATGGAATTATGACATTTTGAAAGCTAGAAAATTACTTTGTTTCATAAACAAAATTACAGCAAAATCACTCTGACTCGATTTTATAGTTATTATGAACTACCGGATTACTGACTGTGAGAGAAAGAACCATAGTTTAAAGAATCAATGTTTTTAAGCTGTGACGTTTTTGCTGAAACATCCTTAAGTTTTTAGACACAGTGAGAATTCACAGTGTTTCTCTTTTTAACAGCATCCTGTTTCATTGGAAAAGTTTTAGTCTACTCTCAAGTGATCCCATAAAGCAGGGCAGAATTAATGGCTTTATTAAGTGTATTTACTTCAGGCTAAATGGAAGGAGCAATTACATCCCACTTATGCAGGAAAACAGCTGGAACCAGCTGAAGGTACCTCAGGGTGCAACAGAAAATATAAAAAGGCCTGATCAGAAGCTTGACAGGTTTGCTGACTCAAAACACCACATCTGTCCAGCTGTGTGAGAAAGGGGCACAGGGACCTGGGAGGGAGGTGGTAAAAAGCAGCTACAAACAGGGCACCAGAAACACACAGGCAAAATATCTGACAGGTCTGCTTCAAGATATTTAACCTCACAGCTGAATTTTGTTCCAGGGACCTCAAGGAAACAGGATGCTCTACAGCCTTCCTACAGCAAGAAAAGGGCACAGGAGATAATCTGGAGCCAGTCAGCCTCTCTAACACAACAGATGTGCAAGGCTTCGAGTATTGCTTACTGCTTGGCCTGGCAAAAGAGGCAACAACAGAAACAAGGTAAGTTGTGACAACCAAAAGGCACCTTATTTCTGCCTCAAACATTTTTTTTCAGGCCTGCAATATACCTTCTATAATCTATACACTGCTTTCTCCTACACAGTAACAGTAACTTTTTAAATTCAAATAAATAGCCTTTCAAACACAATTTCTGCAGCGCACTCTTCCTTATGGGACCTTTTCAGTGTGCACCCCACCCAACCATCACCAAAAAAAAAAAAAAAAGAAGGAGAAAGCAGGGCACTTCTTTAAAGTATTATTGTTGGAGGCAGGGAAAGCATCTGTGAAGGAAAAATCCAGTACTGGGACTCCCAGAGTTTCACACTTCTAAGCCTTGGTGACAAGTTTGTACTTCGTGTTAGCAGGAGAATTGCTAAAGAATTGAAGATGATGGTAAACAGAAGCCCCAGCACGTGAGGAGGAATGTGCTTAAGGGTGCCCGGAAACTGTGAATTGAGAACTATTTAATCAGCAAAAAGAAACTAATGTGCATCTGTTAAAAACTTAAGCAACAGCTGACTTATCTTTCCTACTTACTACTTTTCCTCTTTTTTCTTTTTTTTGCCTTTCTACTCTGATCATGTCCAGACCAAGGACAGCAGTTTTCCTTGTCCACCATGAGCCCATGTATCTTCCTTGCTGTTACCGGATCTGCAGGTCAGCCAGAGCTTGGCAGTGGAACTGCTTAGAGCCATTTTCCTACCACAAGTATCACAAAAACACTTATAAAATTCTAAACTCTAAAGCTGTGTTTCATCACAGCCCCAAATGAAACAAGGTGGCTTTAGACAAGGAGGGAGAGTGAGATAGATTATAACTAGAGTATGCTCAGATGTTTCCTCTCCTAATACATGTTTGCAGAGCAAGCTGTAGGTCCTCATTCTTCGTGATGAAATTTTTAGTGGCCTTCTGAGATACAATAAAACCTACACAGTCTCTCCTAAGTCCCAAAACCCAGCCTTTCTTTCTGTCCTTTTTGACAACATGGCCATTCCTAACCCTGCTCAAGAGACTCACTGTCCCTACATTTAATGCTATGAATTCCCAGCTTGCTGTCCCTCAGTTCTCTCCTCTCCCCACTTCACACTGTGGCAGTCTTTTCCCTAGGCTTGCCCATTTGCTCTTGGAACAGATGCTGCTGCTCACTCTATCCCACAGGCTCCATCTGGCCTGGAGTGAGAAGAAGGGAAGAAAACACTATAGCAGACCTCATCCTCTCTGTCCAGCTACTGTCCTTCTAAAAATGTTGTGTCGGGAATATCGCAAACAATTAAGACAGCATCCACTACCACCACCTTGGTTCTTCCAGGGTACCTTGCTCTCTGGAATTAAATATATCACCCTACTGCTTCCATATAGGGAAGGTGGTAACTGCCTCCAGAACTGCTACATCAGTCTGAGGTGATGAGGTAAAAAAAATTTGCTCTTGCAGGGGTTCAGGCAGGAGAGTTAAGCAAATCTTTCCAATGTAAGTATGTACTGAGCTTATCTGCATGCCACATAAAGCTCACGTATTTGCTGTAAACTGTTGGTACCAATAGATTAATAATAAATATGTATGTCTGACGGGAAAATGTGGCAACTGAATCCTTGGTCTTGTCCATCTGTTGCTTGCTGTTTGTGTAACTCCATATTATAGTATGCCTGTTTAGGTTTCAGCTGCTTGCCGCACGTATGAGTATATATATAAATACGTGTGCGTGTGTATATATATCCACACGAGGGGTGTGTGCTGGTTTAGTTTGCAGCGCTGTTCCCCTCGGCTCGGTGCAGGGCTGTGGGAGTGTGTGCCAGCAAACACGGACTGCGTGTGCTCAGCGATCCCACCCCGCTCCTGGCCCGGGGCTGGAGCCGGGCTGAGCGCCCGGGAAGCGCACAGGAGCTCCCGGCCAGCGGCGCTTACAGACACACGGGCTGGACGGGCTCGGTGCTGCTCCCCGCGGGGACGCCAGAGCGCCCACACGGAGCCACGGACTTGTTCGGGCTGGGAGGGACCTGTGGGGGTCATCCCAGAGGAGGATGACCTGGAGCAGGTGGCACAGGAACGCGTCCAGGTGGGTTTGGGATGTCTCCAGAGAGACTCCATGACCACCCTGGGCAGCGTTCCAGGGCTCTGCCAGCCTCAGTGTAAAGTTCTGCGTGTTGAGGTGGAGCTCCTCGTGTTTTAGTTTGTGTCCGCTGCTCCTCCTCCTGTCGCTGGGCTCCACTCAAGGCTGGCACTTTCCTCTTGGCACCTGCCTTGGAGATATTTACATGTATTGATGAGATCCCCCTTAGCTTTCTCTCTCCTGGACTAGACTCCTAAGGGATGAGTCCAGCCGGAGCAGGAGCGGGAGCACCGCAACCCTCCCAGCAGGACAGGGAGCCACACGCTAAGCCGGAGCTGCAGCCACCAGCCTCAACCCGGCACACGGCGTCGTGTGAGGGACGGTGTGTGCCTGCATGCTGTGTCCAGCTGCGGGCTTCCCACTCCCAGCGCCCCCGCGTCCCTCCGTCCGTCCGTCCGTCCGTCCGTCCGTCTCCGGCCCGCCCCTCGCCACCGCCCGCCATCCCGCGCGGCCGGCGCTCGGCGCTCGATTGCGGCGGCTGCTCTCGGGCGGGAGCCGGCGCGGCGCGGCTCGGCGGTGGATTGGTCGGGGCTGCGCGGCGGGCGCAAGATGGCGGCGGCGCTGGGCCGGGGGCTGGACATCAGCCTGGCGGCGCTGCGGCAGCACGACCCCTACATCAGCGGCATCGTGGACGTGGCCAGCCAGGTGGCGCTCTACACCTTCGGGCACCGCGCCAGCCAGTGGGTACGTGCGCGCGCCGCCCCGCCCCGCCCCGCCCACCGCGCGCGCCGGGGGCGGGGCCTCGCGGGACACGCCCCGCCCCCCGCCGGCCCCGCCCCCCGCCGTGGGCGAGGTGTGAGGGTGGGGAGCGGGAGGGGCTCCCCGGGGCTCCCCGGTTCGGCCGCTCTGGGCCCGCTGAGGGGCCCCGCGGTGCTCGGGAAGGCTCTGGGGGGGGGGGCTGCAGCGTGGAGGAGCTGTGCCGCGTGCAGCAGCTGTGCCGCGTGCAGCAGGGGCTGTGGAGGCTGGGGTTTAACCTCGGGTCATGGACGCCTGGGGTTTAATCTAGGATTATGGAGGCTGGAGTTTAGTGCGAGCCCATGGAGGGTTGTGGAGGCTGGAGTTTAGCCCAGGTCTCGTTTTTAAGCAAGGCCATGGGAGAGTGGGGTGCAGCCCCGGGCTGTGGGCCTCAGGCGCTGCGCTGCCCTTCCAGCAGCTGTAATGGAACCCAGGCGTGCCCGGGGGAGTGGTGGAGTCAGCAGCGCTAACAGCGCTGGTGTAAGATGCACGAATGGAATATCCATGGGGAAACTTTGGCTAATAGAACATTCAGGCTCGTTGCAGGTGGTTCTTGGCTTGTTGTAATGGTGAGGCTCAGGTCCTGTATTTGAAGAACCTGCCCAGTCTGCCTTCTGTGTTGTTTTCCCCCATTTCTGTCCCAAACATTCTGTTCCAAAGCAGGTGTCCTTTGGAAAGTCCTCTCTCTCCCTCTTGCCTGTGTGTTGTGCTCATGTGTAGCCTAGAATTAACCCAGTGCAATGGTGGTGTGCCTTTAGCATTTTCATACCTTACCTCGAAACTTGGGTCAGCTGCATGGTGACCTGTGCTAGCTCCAGCCTGTCCCCACCAGCCCATGAAGCTGGGTTTAGTTATTTTTTCCTGGCTTGGGTGAGACAGGTGTAACTGATGGTACTGGTAAAACAGAGGAAAGGGGGCTCACTGATGGTGAGCAAAACACTGCCCTGTCTTCAACTTCTTTAATGTTCCATTTCTGCAGGAGAAGACAGATGTGGAGGGAACGCTGTTTGTTTACACGAGGTGAGGAGGCTACATTTTAACCTAACGGGTGAAAGCTGTGGATATGGAAAAGCTGGCTGGAATGAAGTAAAATGCTCCCCCTTGCTCAAGGGTGAAAAGAAACTGAAACTAGCAGAAACAAAAGGAAAGTGGGGAAGAAAACACTCTGAAGGAGACATTACCTTGTATTTTGATAGGACTTCCAAATGTGATTTAAATCTCGGTATGGGTAAACTGTAGGAATTTTTTGTGTAAATTTAAATAAGATTTGCAGTTTAAAAGTGTCTGAACAAAAAGGAGTGAAATAAATAATGATATTGCTTAAAGGAAGGGAATGGCAGAGCTTTTGAAATATTGTGTTCCCTACTTGGGGAACTGTCATACTACCTGTGTCTATTCATTTTTCGTGCATAATACGTCCAACATTTTGGGTGATTTTAATCCTTTCTTTTAGCAGCAACTCCGGTTGTGGCTTTCAGAGCATCATTTTTTACGGCATTTGTAAAAATGCACATAATGTTTGTTCTGTTGCAAAGCCTGCCTCATGCTGGGGTTTCCATGCTGGTGCCCCAGCATTTCTCTGTGACTGTTGTTAAAATCAGAAAGTTACACAGTCAGCAGGTCTTGCAGTAGCTGCTGGGGTATAAGGCCAAAGCATAAAGTTACTTTTTCAACTTTTATGTCAAAGAGGATCCGGTAGGAGAGCTGAGAAAGCAAGAGATGGTTTTGAGAAGACGAGAGGGGTGCGTGTGAGGTGACAGAGAGGCCCAAGAGCCTGTCAGCTTTATGGGAAGTGGGAATGCTGGTTCCAGTCTTTCCGGCTCTCTTGTACCAGCAGTGGCAATGGTCATCAGTAATTTTTCTAAACTGCTCTCAGGTGAGTGGAGATCAGATGCTGTTAAAATTACCACCACGAGAGGAAAGAAGCAGCCCTTTGTTGTGGTGGCAGTAGGTGGATGTGGCAACTTGTGTGCTGCAAAGCAGAAGCAGTGTTTCCTGGTATGTTGGTTTCAGAGCTCCAGAACTGACAACACGAAACCTGCTTCTTCTGGTATTTGTTACCTTTCACTGTTCTTTTTGTTGCCTGAGGAAGTTTCCATTTAGGGCAGAGGTTACTGCCTGGCTGCCCTTTAGGCAGCAGTATGGAACAGGTTGTGAACTGAGAGTAACATCATCATCAGTTTTAACTTTCTGTGACTTCTGCAGAAAAGACATTGCCAACAGACATTTTGGCGACCACTGGTGTTGCCTTTGTTGCTTCTCATTACCACAGTCACAATGTAAAATGACATTACTTGGGCTGGCTTATTTACTGCCCAGCTCATCTTTGTGAGTTCTGAGGAGCAGTTAAAAAGCCAGACTTCCAGCTGGGTTACTACCAGTGGAAGTGGACTGTTTGTTTGTTTTAAGTGAAATATTGACCCTTGCAAACAAGGATTCTTGTCAAAAATTTCCCTTTCGTTTATTTTTTGGTTGACACCAATCCTGTAATACAGGTTCCTGTGTTTTGGTTCCATAGAGAAATCCACACTCCAGCAATTAAGCAGAGATGGCACTTTCCCCCAGTATTTAGCCATCTTATTTTCCTTTGTTGCCAAACTTGGTTTGAAAGGAGTATTTCCTGTCAGGATCATGATAAGTTTCACAGCTCACTTTTATCTGAGAGACTTGACACGTAATCCCCATGAATGAGCATAATGATTTAGAGTCATAGAGTGGTTCAGGTTCATCGTTTATCAGGGATCATTCATGGCTGGGGGAGGATTCACAGCTGCTCTGGGGCAGCCTGTTTCAGTTCCTCACATGGTCACTTTTGTCCTTATGCTTTAGGTGGTACAGGACATTCTCTCTTTGATGACTGTTAGTATCTGCAGTTGTTAACCTGGGTGCTGAAAAGTTTGCTTGCTCTGACTTGTTTTATTTGCTGCCCTCTTGTCCAGTGAGGAACTATAGGGCAGATGGTGGCATTGGATCATGTGATGCTGAGGGTCTGTTTATTCCTCATGTATCATGTAGGGCTTTGTCATAATTAAAAGGATTAACGAAACTGCAGGAGTCAATTGTTATTTCCTTGGCAACAAAACTAGATTTTTGTAGCATCTCCTAGAAATAAATAAATAATGAATTTGGAGCACTACACAGCAAAGAAATTCTCATTATTTCCTTTTTCCTCGACTCGATGGGGTTTCTACTTGTTCCTTTTCAGATCGGCTTCTCCAAGGCATGGTTTCACAATCATGAACAGACTGAGCATGGAAAATCGAACAGAACCTATTACTAAAGACCTCGATTTCCAGCTACAGGACCCCTTCCTACTCTACAGAAATGCCAGGTGTAAGTATGTGACACGTTGGGTTAAATGCTGGAGTCGGGTTCCCTTCAGTCTGTTCTTGGTTAAGGTAGTCCAAGTGCTTAGACTGCAGCTTCCACGGGCTGAAATTGAAGGAATGCATTTTGCTTTTTTGGTGTGCTGAGAGAGAAGAATTGCTCAGTGCTCCCTAAAATGCCACTCTGCTAAAGAAAGCGTTAGAATGAGCTTAGGAGTAATCTCCTAGTTCCACTGACAAATTTGGATCCTTATGGTTGCGTGTCTGTGATGGGCTGCGAGAGACAGAGAAAGTCTCTGTGTGTGCGTGTGTTTTCTGAATATACCCCAGTCAGTGCTGGGAAGTCTCAGTGTAATATTTGTAGTCTTGATTTTCTGCATAAAAATAGACAAATGCAGCCAATCCAAACCCTGTGTTCTGCTTCAGCTCCAAAATACTGTTCTTGGAGCACGCTGGAAGGCAGGTTGCTTCTCAACTATTAGGCGTAACTCTTGACAACATAATGCTGAGTCTAATTTAAACCCCGCTGAAAGACAAAGTTATTACTTTGGGCTTTCTGTTTATATTGCATGATTATCTTTGCACAAGAATTAGCAAGTGTCAGGCAAGCTCAGAAATGAGTGGAAGATGTGAGGAAGCTCACTTGTGCATGCAGATCCGCACACAGACTGTTACAATGTGCAGGGAGCAGTTGTAAATCCACAGTTCGTAGCTGTGCTTGAAGCAGAGCTGTAGCACATGATCTGGGCTTTGTCCTTTATGCATAAAATCAGATTGCACAAGTGGTTTATGTGAACTGTGATGCTCAAGTGTTCCCTCTGGGTGAAGGAAAGGCAGAAGCAATCTGTGGCTTGCAAAGCAGCCCAATTTGATAATGTGCTAGACCTTTTTATTTCATAAACTAATTTGGAGTTGGAAAATATTTCAAGAGGGAATCCTGTTGTTCACACACACTGTGTGGTAGAAACAATAGAGAAAGAACATTCTAAATAGCCTAAATGAAACTGCTATTTTTGAGAGTATTTGCTAGGTTGACAAAGAATTGGAATTCAGAAAGAAACTGAAAAGATTCGCAGACATATCCAGGCTAACCTAGACTGGACCAGCCATTAGGATTTGAAGTACTATGACACCTCTTTATTCCCTCTGATTTGGAAGGGTTTTTCTTACGTAGGTGTAATCTTGTTTAATCTCGTTTTGAAACTCCATAGGAGTTTATTTATGTAGATACTAATATCTACCTTTTGAAACCTGATCTCTTAATTTTTTATTTTTGTTGAGACAAGTGGTATAATGAGTAATTAGAAATTGTCATAATTCTGTAGGGACAGAAAATAAGTGTTTATGTGCAGTAATCACAGTTTATGTGTAGTAATTTATTTTTTTTACTAGCAGAAAAATCAGGGGTTGAGGGATGTAAGCTGTCTTTTCACTAAGAGATGTCAAAATTTTAGATTTGTGGGGTCTCAAATATAAGAAGTAGCCTGTGCTTCTGAGCAGGATGCCTGGGTCTGTGGATCTGATTTTTACCAGGGTTAGCTGTTTGATCTAACCTAGGTAAATCTATACCTCTTAATTGAATCAAGAATTTGGTTGTTTGAGAGAAGATTCATGTTTGTTTTACTAAAAAAACCCTATAAAATCTGTCAGTGTCAGGTGAGTTCTGGTATAAGGATATGTTACCCCTAGCTGTTTACCTTCCTAAAATAATCTTACAAAGGTTTAATTATTATTTCTTCAAGAAAACTGAAGGTTTGATACTTCAAAGGAAAAACTGTTGTTTTCTCGGATTTTCATGAGGACATCTGTTTCCAGAGCAAATTGGAAGACAAGTTATTTGCCAGCTCATTTGACTTTTCTTTAGGTCCCTACAAATAGTTCATGTGGTGATTTCTTCACTGAGTTGCAGATACCTCTTGCCCTTTCTTCCTTACTTTGTATTTCAAAGCCTTTGCAACATAAAATAATCTCCTCAACCTTAAGGATGTGTTTTCACAAGGGTCTCATCCAAACACAGTTCTGAATGTCCTCTTGAATTTTCTATAGGAATATTTTCCTGCTGTTGTGCTTTATTGTACAACTTGTCTTTATAGCTTTTTGCAAAACTAAGGCTTGAGGCTTATTCCTTGTTAAATGAAGTTCTCATACAAAACTGGGGGGCTCAGGCCCTTGTGTTGTCATATTATTTTTATCTCCTGCTTTCACATACTAGCAAGGAGTACTCAGTAATAGCTGTTTACTTGGCAGAACAGTGGACAGTTTGGCAGTAATACTTAACAGTAACTGGAAACAAATTATCTTTTTCTAACGTGTTGTTTGACTTGGTGACTTCTTATGCTGTTTTTCATACATGTCTTCTTATTAGATCTAACAAAACTAACCATTTCCTCTGTGTTTCTAATTGCTGGCTCTCCCCATTGTTTTGTTTGTTCCAGTATTCAAAATTCATTTTGTACAGCTGAATTTCTGTGGCTGGTTGTATCACACAGTCTAAAATAAATCCTCTTGGCAGCAAAAGGTGGTACTTGTGTACTGGACAAGTCCAACAACATTTTGTCATGTAATAGCTATCCTTTTATAAAGCTTGCTTTGTATCCAGTATATGATTCCAACAGACAAAATTTTCCAAAATGATACACAATAAATACATATTTTAGAATGGTTAAAATAAAAAAGGTATATTTCATCTTTTTACTTGATTATTTTTTCATATTTCTTCTATTGTTTCATATGATCCTGGTCATCTTAAGCTGAAATATTGTCTAAACACCATGTTGGAGACACAGTCTAGTCCCAGGACTTTTCAGGCTGGATTTGGGATCCATGCCAGTTAATGTTTGCACTGATCCACTATTTCACAGAAAAGTTTTGTTTGGGGAATCTGTTAGGGTAGAGCTGGGCTTATTCATTTCAAAGCCAGGAGGGAAGCTCAAATTACAGTTTTTAATGCCAGCAGAAATCTTTGTCCACCAAGGAACAGAAGGTTTATGGATCAAACAGGCAATTTGCAATGAGACCTTTAAACTCACATAGTTAACTGCAATTTCAGATGTTTGCTTTCTGAGAGCAAGACAGTAGTTCTGGTTTTGTGTAGATGATCTAACAGTTTTAAAGATTTTTTAAAATTTCAGGAGTCGTGTATTTGACTAAACTACATAACTACAACTTTTTTCATTAGTTTTTGGTGATAGTTATTGGGAAAGCCAATATTTAGAGCCTGCTGCTTAAGCCTTGATGTTGATTGATATGAGATAGTTCAGAAGACATACATAGCAGTAAATTATTGATTAAATTATCTTCGTTTTCTCCCTTTAGCAGCTATATAATAATAACAGCTATTCCCCAGTCTGTGCCAGGTGTTTGTCTGTGTGCTGGGTCAGTGAATTATTTCTTGATTTCACTCATTTACCTTTTCATGGCTGAACATTGGTTTTGATGCTTATAGGAAACAGAGAATTTGGGGAATATCAAGTTGCTTATCTCAGAGCTGGCTTCACCTTGAGCATTTCAGCTGCCAAGAACACAAGATCCTACCTTAAAATAGTATGCTAATTGTGACAATGATCTGATACAGGTTAACTGGGTGCTTTTATGCTATATTGAGTGGAGAAGAATTGTGTGACGCGTCAACCAATTCTCTCTGACAGTTTCTGTACCTATTTGGACACAGAAGTTACTTTTTACTTCTGTGCCACATTGTAGCAAGGGCTTTGCTCATGTCATCTCCTAAGCTTGCCATGGAATAAAGCCTTCTAGTGAGATGTGTCTGCTGGATTTGGCCTTCTGCAGAGGCTCAGCAAGGAGTACAGGCATGCCTGGTTTGGGCAAAGCTGTGCAGACGCATGTGGTATGTACATAACCTCACACTTGTTTCAGTTCTGCAGTTTAACCTGCCACCATATGTCTATCAGAACCCTGAAAATTTGGTAGTATTTTCCCAGATTCCTACACTGCAGAGACATCTGGTAAATGGGACAGGAGGGAGAGGGAAGTTTGCCAGGTGTCTAAAGAAATTTTGTGGGTTTTATCTTTTGTTCATGGGTATTTTTTGTTCTTCCCCCGTCGTTCATAATTATGTATGAAAATTTTTCTAAATATATGCTTGAGGGCAAGTGATTGTAAAATGTTTAGGAAAAGGTAACAGTGTATATTTTCCTCAAACTATTATTTTTCATTCTTAGATTGTGTTACAGCATCCATGAGCCCTCTCAAATAGAACAACTCATCTTCTTTTGAGGCTGATCATGGCTCATTTTAGTTCACCCTTCTAAGGTGATACATCCTGGTAAAAATACAAATGGATAATAAGTGTCTCACCTCTGCAGTGACCCTGCAAGTGACATTTCTCTTGTAAAGAGCATCTTAGCTTGAAGACTTATAAAGTTTACTTCTGAAGGGAAAGTAGGAGGCAAAAAGAAGAGAATCTGAGTGACATGTAAAATATGATGACAAACAGTCTTTTGGCTACCATGGTGTCTTTCTCCCCTTGAAATGTGTTCATAGTCTATACTACGTTATTGTGTAATACAATATTTTAAACCTATTCTTCATTCTGATTTTTTTTTTCTAATTTGAGAATGAAACCAGTATTTGGTGGTTAAATTTACTTGTGTGTATATTTAGACTCGGTCTTCTGTATATTGACCAATAAACTACTACTTGGTCCATTGAGACAGGCAAAATAGATATTCCAGCCTTTGTCTTTATGATGTAGTAGTTTCTGTTCAATGTTTTTGGTTTGGGTAAAAATGTCAGTTTAGAAAGGAGAACCTTATTTATCAACCTCCTCCCTGCCAACATGCATTATCAGGTCCAGTATCAAAAGCCCAGCAGGATAAATGCAGAAAACTGAAATGTGTATTCAGTTGATTATTCCCCAAATGCTCATTCGTCTTTCAGAATTTTGAAACAAATACCTGTAAATAGTTTTAACTTTTTCCAGTTTGTGTTATTTTTTCTCTAAACTCAGTGGTCTACTGATTCAGAAATGGCTTTCTGTTGCTGCATTATTAAGCAAAATGTGGTGGTTTTGTCACAACTGAATAACTTAAAACCAGGTTTTTTAAGGTTAAGTTTGTTTGCAGAATTATTATTCCATCCTGCTACAACCTGCATGTTTTGTTGAAGAAAATATTTCTGTAGTTTAAAAGTCTTTGAAAAGTGTTTGTCAGTTTGAAACAGAAGCGTCAACCCATACTGTAGAAATGCAAAGTAGTTTTGGCAGAAGGGCCTTGTCCTTTTTCGGGATGTATTCTTCTCAGCCTGGTTTTTTGCTAAACAGTTTTGGGTAAAGCTCTTCTTAAAAAGTCAGCCTGGACTGACTACTGCCATTTGTGCAGAATACAAATGATTGTGGTTTACCTGAGGTTCTGTCCTTGGAGACATTTTTGTCTCAGAGATACAAACAAATCTCTCCTCCTTTCCATTCCAGTTTCTCTCCTTTGGTCAGCATTTTAAAAATTCATCCTGTATCCAGCAAGACAGAACAGCAGCAGAGGTCATGATTATCTTCCCTGGATGTTCCTGACCTTAAAGTGAAACCTCAGTTTTGCTGAGTGTTGGAATGCTAACACTCTTAAGCATAGGCATTATTTCCCTTTTTTAAATTTCCAAAGAAAACACGCACGCTGAAAATAATTAATGTTTTTGTAAGAGTTGATTCTAAACCCAGAAGATGAAGGATGCAGCATGAGCTTTGTCATGTTGCATGCATTTTTTTGGAAACCTTTTTAAGTTTCTGTCCAACTTAACTGTTTTATAGTTTGTCATCTGCAGATTTTCTTGAGAGAGGCGAGCCAGTTTCTTCCTGCCTCTATTTATTGGATTCATAGTGCTGATAATTTTTTCTTTCATGCGAGGTGGCCTCTAGCACTCAGTTTATTGACTTCCTTGTACCTACACTCAGAAATTATCTGTTCATAAACCAGTTTGTAAAAGCATAGATAAAAGCATTACTAATTTTCTACTACGTTTCCCATGTAGTTCCTGCCTTTGTGGTCTATACTTCAACTAAGCAATGATTTTAATGTGCTTAGAAAATGGTAAAAATTACTTCAGAATGTCAAGAAAAATAATAAACTGCCCCTCGGAAATTGTATAGATACCAATTTACATTTTTATCACTAGAACCATAAAATATGTGCATTTATATATTAGATTTTTGTGCTTTCCTGTCTCATTTTAATTTTCAAGGATACCTGAAAATCTTTAATGCCTGCCTGCTGAGATATAAAAATATTATTATAACTTGATGGTATAACTTAATATTGCACTTGGGGATAGATGGACATGCAGCAGTGCTGGCTCAGGGGAAGTGGGTTTTAACATCAGGAATTAGGATTTTGCAGTCTGGTTGCTTTTTGGCTTGCCTGTTCTAGAGTGCACAAACTACAGGTTTTGAAACCTGTAGCTAAACTCTGCTTAAATCTATGGAAGGGGGAGTGGGTTTCTAACATAGGGAAGTGAACAAAAATATTAATTAAAAATAAATCAACTGATTTATTTTTGCCATAGGATATAGTTTTTTATGGAACCTTGTAGTTGATCATGATTTCTTCGTTCCCTAAGTGTCTCTCACGCTGCAGCTGCCACTATTCTGAGCAGAAGGTTGGGCTAAGTGAACTGCAGAGACCCCAGCCAAACTAAATTATTACTGTGATTCTAGGATTAGCAGGTATTAGTTAATTCAGCTTTAGGGTGTTTGGGGGTTTTTTTCTGTGTATTGTGGAGAGTAAATGTTCTATGATTTAGGTTTTTACAGTTCATATTAAAAAACAAAAAAAGGAGGACGAACTGCAAAACTATTTTTTGTTTGTTGTTTTTAAAGCAAAATAGTTTGTACTAATAAGTGTTTCTAAATTTAGTTTTTCCAGGGCTGCCTTATTATTCATATTTTCCTTCAAACTAAATACAGTTTATGTTTTTCAGTGGAAGCTGTAGGCACCACTTCTGAAGGCCTTAAGTTTTAATTTTTGATGCGTAACACCACGTCCCTTGTCACGCCGCCCATCTCAGCATAGGTATTTCTATTCAGACTTTCTAAAAAGGATGTTTCAGGTGTTTCTTCCTCACCATTCCTACCCTGAGGATTTGGTGCCAATTGTGGAAGCCTTTGACCGAACAAAGCAAGCAGTTAAGAATGGTTTTCATTTGTCGAGTGGCTTTTTGCAGCTGTAAATACGATGACTGCAGCCATCTTTTTGCTCTAATGATGTGTTCTGTTGTGTGTTGGAGGTGCTTTAAAAAAAGTGTAAGGAAAAGAAGTGCAGAAATCCTAATGTAGGTTTTCAGTTTCAGCCCAATCTGGAAGTCAGAGCAGCTTTATGCCATGCGAGAAGAAACAGGCTACGGAGCTAAGATAAAAAAGCTGTGTAGTTTTTTGATGGCTGGTAATTATTTTATGCATGGGGGAGCTGTAGCTCTGCCTGGGCAAACAAATCAGTAGGAACAGAATATGGAATAGAGTTAGAAGCATGTATCAAGCATCCCACCTTTGTGATGAGTTTCTGTATGGAATGGCAGGAGAGTAATACTGCATATATCTGCTAGACACAGTCTTTGTTTCCCATTTATGGATGTCAGCATATAAGCAACAAATTAGCTTGTCTGGAGGTTTACTGTGGAGAGTGTAGTGCCAGTGCTGGGCATTCCTGACGTCTTTTCAAGATAAGATAGGCATATGATGCAGTAATGCTCAAGAGTTCGGCTTGCAACAGATAATGATTTTTTTTCAGAGGGGTTATTTTCATGTGGCTACCTGTACAGCCTCTACTTCACACATCCCTCCTGGTATAGCATAAAATGGGAAGTGTTTCAGGATCAGGGGCAGTACGTACATGAGTGTCTATGTATTTCTCCTGCAAACAAGGATATCCCAGAGCTGACTGCTTTTCACAAATCCCTTGTGTAACCGCCTTTGCAGCTTAATCCCTTCACATACGCACGCATGTATTTAGTATTTCCAGCTTTTGTATGTTTTAAACTTCTTAGCCTCTTTGTCTACAAAAAAACCCTTTTGTTTCTTTTTCTTATACTTGCATTCCTTTTTTTTTAATCATGTCACAGTGGAAGTGGGGAAGCAATGTTCATTAGATGCTCAAAATACAATATATAACCAAGATATAACCATCCATCTACCATGTATAACCATCCATCTACTTAACTCCCCAGATTTGAGAATTACCAGAATTATCTAGATCCTGTGGTGGTGTGATCACACATTTAGGGCTTCACAGTACATTATCACCAAATACTGCTGCGAGGTATTAGTGTAGTCTCCTACATTACACAGATTGCTCTATTTAAACACGAGGACAACACTCCTGGCAGCTAGCAGTACAGGTTCTGTGCACACAAGTGGGTGATGTTGTCTTACCTCCAGGTTTGATGTAGAAGCAGTTCAGCTGAGTTTCATGCACCACCTTCCCCTTGTACTTCGTGTCGGGTTCCCCTGGCTGGTGGCTGGCCAGGGGGTGATACGCTTGCCGAACCAAGGCTTGAAACATTTTTAAATTCCAAGGAGCGTTGAAGCAGCTGAACCTAAGTGTATTTTCTAGAGATAGTGAAGGCACATTCCTTTTGGTTAATTTTCTTGCTTCAGAGTTATTTTATGTAATAGCCTTGTACAGAATTTAAAACCTGAATATTGTTTTAAATTGCTGACAACTGGATCTTCTCATCTAGGAACTATTTTCTAGCTCTTTGAAATGTTTGCAATATCTTTTGCATTCTCCTTCCTTTTCTTGCTGTTCACTCCTAATCCTTTGCTTGTCCTCTGTGCCTTACACTCAGTTGGAGCCTTCTCCTCCCCCTGTCCGTTTTTCAGGAAAACTTGGATTGAGGAGTGAAGATAATGGGCGCCGTCCACCCGTCAGCTCATCACCTCAGCGAGCCATGACGATCTCTGGTTTCTGTATGTCCACACGGGCTCCTCTGATAATATCCTCTTGTGCTTGAAAAAAATAGGTTTGCTTAGCAGAGGGTGGACTACGCTCCTGACATAGCCAGAAAACTTCTCTTGGAATGTGAGCTTGCTTACTCACACTCTTTTATATGTATGTGTATGTGTATAAAAATATTTGTAACCTTCTCTCAAAACATGGAAGATAAATATGTGAGCAAGTGTATCCCACAGCACATATACAAGCTGCTCACTTCTGTCTAACTTTGATTTAATACAAGCTCTTGAGTGCCTCATCAGTGCTCTCTTTGTCAAAACAAGCCTTAAATCGGCAGTAAAGAATACTTTTCAATTACAGGAGGGAAAAGGAAAGAAACCCTTCCCAAGTGTAAGATAGCATACCCTTTAAAGGACAAGGAATGTGTTACATACAGAACCACGGTGCAAGTGCTCCAGTGGAATTCCACTCGGGCTGCAAATGCTGCATGGCTTTTTTGTCTTAACTGGCATACAAACCAGTAACAGCACTGGGCTGAATGCCTGCTGCCTGCTCTGCTTTAATCATTGTGGCTGCAACCCAGTTGTTGGGTTTGCAGAGGAGCTTCCTTTAATAAAATACAAAGTCTTCATATTGTAATGCATTGCTTAAAATCAGTCTGAAAAAATACCCTGGTGGGTTTTTCCTTCTGGCTTCATTATTTTGGACATACATATGCCTAGGACTTTTGGAGCCTGGTTTAGTAATCCCTTTGCATAACAGAGGTATTATTTACGTGCATTAAACCAACCAGAGAGATTCTGTAGCCAGGGGGAAAAGAAAAAGTAAGTGATGTAAGACACATGCTTCAGGTCAGAAGTCAACAATAAAGGGACTCAGAAGATTCTTTCTGTGAATCATCTGCTGCTGGCCATTGTCTTAGACAGGGTATGGACTTTCTGTTTGATGAGCTGTACCAATTCTTTTGTCTCTGCCAAACAAACTGCCTTTCTGTAACATTTCAATATCTTTTCCTAAACAACATACAGTGTTAAATCCTCTATACAGGAACATGTAGCATCTCTCAATTAACAAGTTCATGAAATTTCATAATAATTAGAAAAAGGAGAGAAATGACATTGGAATTTTTTTTGTAAGGTATGGTATGTCTTCCTGCAGGGCTTTGCTACTTTTTGTTTATTGTTACCTGTTGTTCTTATTCTGGTTTCTCTCATGTGACTATTTCTCTCTCTCTCTAACGCTCTTTAACAGAAAGAAAAGCAGATGTTCAAATTTGCACTGAGAGTTAAAAGCTGAAGGAAGGGAGAGACTGAGGAAGGAGATGATGATAACCCTTAAGTTTTCCTCCTAAAGGATTATGCATAAGCTAGTAAAACACTGCTGACTTCTGAAGCAAAATGAAATATGCATTTGTACTTTGTGTGGAAATAATACAGTTGCTGCAGTGAAAATAGTCCAAGGCAAAAATCCCAAATTTTTATTTAAATATAACTATCTCTATAATCAGGGATTCAAAGTTGCAGGCTACCTCCCAGTGCTGCTATTGTGAAATGTTTAGCTGCTAATATAAAATGAATTTGATAACTGTGAGGGGTTTCTTTTCTGTTGAATTACAGGTTAAATAAGAAACTGTTTACTACTTAAATTACATTTGCTTGGTGACAAATTTGATCTCAGGGGTGTGTTGTTTCTCTCTTTGTACACACAATATTCTGTATTCTTGCACACAGAATGTCTCGTGTGCAAGAATACTCAGAAGTTTACTGACTCTTCTGTAACCTGAACACTAACTTCAGCAGTTAATATAAAATTTTAAAATATATACAAATGTGAATTAGAATTACAGTAATTAAAAGAAAAAAGCAGCAAGGTACTTCAAAGGGATGGTATTCGTATCTTCATGAAAGAAATTGCTAAATTTCAATTTCACAACGAAAATGCAGGTGTAACATTTATATTAGTACTTTAACGATCCTTCACGTTTCAAGCACGTAAAAATGCAGTGACCATATGTGAATGATAAAGGCTTCAGGGTGAAATTTAGCTTGTGAACACAGTGTGAACCTACTCACAACTGGAGTAAGCCTATCACTGTTTGCCTGTCACTCTGTGAGAGCAGTGGAAGTCCTTTCTGTGCCTGGAAGTTGTATTATATTGCTAAAAATTGTACTGAAAAGTTTCTGCAGCTCTACAGCCAAGCAGATGTTGCTGAAGGCAGTGTAAGAGCTGACTGCAAGAGAAGGAATGGCTACAGAACAGCAGAGAACTCTTTAATGTGTTGAGTATAACATGTTAACAGGCTGCGGCAAAGCAATAAAAGGGAATGCATGAGATACGCTGTAAATACGAGCTGTGTGAGATCTCAGGAGGAGTAGTTGACTTTTGCCTATTTCTGTGTGAATTTTTTAATTCTTCTTCTAAGCATTTTAGAACTAGAGATGGTGTAGGAAAAATCAAACAATTGCCTACCTCCAAAATGATAGTGTGTACAGAGTATCCAAATGGAAAAATACAAAAATGAGGGGGTTGAAATTCTCTTGATCTTAGGGTATTTCTTACATGTTTCTTGTTACAAGTATATACAAGTAACTTAGACTTTTATTGTTGCAGGCTAAGAACTTAGTCCAGATCTGCAAATGTATTTCCATTACTTAGGATCTGAAGGTATGCAGTTAAGAAATACGAGATGAGATCACAACAGTCAGAATTAGAAACATCATCTATAGTTAAGGTTGCTTATTTTCCTCATGAAGGCCTTTTTGAAGTTCATTATTTTGTGGGAGTTAAACCATTTGGAGTGACAGCTCATCATACTGATTATAGTAAAAATTCAGGTTTCAGGAAAAAATGACATGCTCTTGAACACCTATTTGAGGTTAAAATCGTCTTCTCTTTTTTCCCCTCTCTTCAGATGTACTGGAAAATGGCACTGTCAGAGTTTGGAAAACAACGTGACCTTGAATTTACCTATAGCTGTGGAATTAGAGGTGTACCTTTGGCAGGTACCTCAGAGATGCACTTTAAAAATAATTGGGAACATATTCTTAGATTGGACTAAATTATAAATGAAAACCTTGATGTGAGAATCCTGGTGAGTCCTCTACCAGCTGTGTGTGTCACACACAGCAGAGCACCTTTTCCCCATGGGACTGGATGCCCAGATACTCCACGAGGAACATACAGAAGCTGCTGCTTTTCTTAACATAGTGGAAGGCAGGTGGAAAGAAAAGGGATGGAAATTGAGACACTGAAGGTAGCTCTCCTTTCTGTTCTTTCCAATAAAAGTAGTTCTTCTGTTGTCCCCAGGCTGGAAAAGCTATGTTGTCCCCTTCTTGATTGAGGAGAGTTCTCTTTGCTCTTTGTTACTAGGTAGGAGTGAAGTGCACAGAATCAAGAAAAGGTTTCTAGTTGAACCTCTTCCACTTGTGAGAGTGCTGTTAGTGTAAGCCTTTCTGCTGCTGGAAGGTATGGATTTATATTTAGCCTAGATTTGTGTAAGGCATTTTTGTGTTGTGTTCGGATGAGTTCTGTAGATCAGGGCCTGGCTTCGTTTCGGTGCGTTGAAGACATGTTTTATTGTTTGCTTTAGAAAGTTAGCAGAGAATATAGAGCACAGGTAAGCTAAAAAAGAGAATAGTTTCAGATGTTGAGCAGTTGCATTTGTTTTCCAGTAAGCCTTTCTCTGATGGGTTTTCATTTCACACGAACCATGCTTGTGTTGGCTGAGGATATGTGGATGTAGTTTTTAGCTTTGCTGCAGACTTTTTCACTTACCTTTCTAAAGTCAGTGTCTATCATTTTTCTCTATCAAAACTAGAACAGGACTTTCACCCACCATTCGTTTCTCTTAGTACCTCTTCACTTACCTTTTACACTCCTTGAGTGAGACTCTTCAGTCATTTCCATTACAAAAGGCAATGGAGCTCTAGTCTGATGGGGACATTTTGGAAGTCTACTGTGAAATAGTAACGAGAACCACTTGTTATTTAAGAGAGCCTATTTATAAGAAAAAAATATTTATTAAGACCAACTTGTTATTTAAGAAATTGATAGCCTGGCATCTACAGCCTTCCTGCCTTAATTTCAGTGTCACGCACCATCATGATTTAAAAATTATTTGGAACTGATGATGCAATGGCAGGAGGTGACTGGAAAACCAGTGGTGTGGGGGGAAAAAAATAAATTCTCTAAGCCAGATGGATCATAACATAGATGCTATTCCTGTGTCATGACTAAAAATTTCTTGTAGCATCAACAGAAGGCATATTTAAGGGAAATCTTGCAAATACAGTTTGCATTTGGGCTCTTTTCCAAAAAAAGTAAAGAACCTGCTGATGGACCCTTAGATCTGCTGAGCTTTATGGAAATAAACGGATCAATGGGCTTTACATTTTCCTGCAGTGCTAACAGAACTTCAGCTTTGAGGCCATTTAGGGGGTTTCCAGTGACCCTGTTTTGTTTGACTGGTACACAGTTGACTTTTCATCGCAAAAAAATTCTGATAAATTTGGATTTAAAATCTGCCTGAAGTCAGTCTCTCACAGTAGAGCCACAGATAAGATTTATTAAACAATCCACTGTGTCTGTGCTGTCCCTTTTTTTTTGCCTCATGAAACCAGAAATATTTGCTGGCTCTATCTGGAAGTCTGCAAATTGGTCCCCCAACTTTCATGGACTGCTAGATGATGGCAGGAATATTTCAGGGTCCATTCTATTAACAAAAATTTTGTCTTGACTTTTAAGGCATGGTTCCAAGCACAAACAGATGGTAGTGAGGAACTTATTCTTGACTTGAGTGGCATTGCCAATCATTGCCCACTCTCAAACCATTTGCTTTTGGGGGAAGGGGTCTGGAGGGGCCTTTTCATTTTGTTGGGGATTTTGTTGCTTCATATTTTGTGTTTGGTTTTTTTCAATAAAATTGCTTAAACACTTCTTTCTTCACTTGAGTTTCACTGGTTAAGCTGAAAAATGGCCATGTGTAATCAATGCTTGGCATTAACATGTCTCTGAGTAGGATTATTTTTCCTTTAATAACTGGTTTGGTTGGGTTTTGAGTTTTCTTCTTGCTTGCTTGTTCATATATAATATTTTAAACATTTGAGATAGTGGAAATAGCAAGTCTTCCTTTTTTCTGTCTTTATTAACAGTTCTCCAATTAAGTGGGTTAGGAGCTTTATCAACCTTTAAATGAAAGAGCAAGTGTCTGATAATTTAACAGGTAGGGCCTTTTCAGAGCTTTTCAGGAATTTAGGTGAAGCTCATATCAAAATACACATTTTCATTGTTTGAAAAACTCTTACCTTGCTTCAATTTATCGAAATTTTTGTGCCTGAGAAACCATAAAAAAATTTGACTTCTCTTTAAAAGCTTCCAGAAATAACAGGATATAGCCAGAGAGGAATTTCCACTATTTAGAAACAAATGCATTTACCTAATACATATTTTGTACTGTGCAGCTTTGCACAATCTCAAGAAGCAAGAAGCCTAAAAATCCCAGTCCTGTTGATGAGCCACATTTCTATCAATTTGGTATAATAGGATACAACTGAAGGGGTTTTTTCTAGTGTTCTGGGTTTAAGTATCTAAAGAGAAAAATTTTGCATTTGAAAGAACTTAAAGCCTGTTTAGAGCTAGAAGAACTTTAGGGCTCCTAAACCAGGAAATACCAGCATTAAGGTTGGTTGTGCAATCTCTCTGTTTATGGAATTTTATATTGTGTGATTGTCTTCTTTTGCAATAAGGACTTTGTTTCAGTTATCAAATAGTTGGGGTGGTGTTCACATCCAGAGGCTACTCAGTATTCTGTTTTTTTCTCATTACTGATGCATGGGTCACTTTCTTTGTTATGTACCACTGAAGTTCTGCACTAGAGACAGAATTATTGGGTTTTCTTGTTGTTTTCTCCAATGATCATCACTATAATAGCTGATAACTCGTGAACAAACCAAACTGTTTTACCTTGCTCAGATTAGGAATGTTATTTTTCCCATTTCACAAATTGGGATCCTAGGGCAGAGTGGTTACAATTAGAGACCAATTAAATATGGAATATCTGATTTTAATTACTCAAGCCAAATTTTTCCAGTGTCTTTATTATTCACAGGTTCAAAAACACTTCTTACAGACTTGGATTGGGATGATTGGTGTTTTTGCAGGTCATGCACTCAAATCTTGCACCCAGGTCTAGGATCTCAACTCAGCCCCTGGGAAATGCAGCATACCCAGCCTGTGCAGCCACTTCAGATGACATTTCACAGCTTGTGTATCATTGCATAACATCTCTGGGATGGAATTCAGCCTTCCAGGATAGTGTGCAGCTGTCTTAGCTGCAGGTTTTTTATATTTTCTTTCCCTTGTTGCAGTCCTCTCATGCACTATGCTGGAGAGCAGGATGCAGAGCTTCAACAGGCAGGTCTCCTGTACCACGTGAGCCTGAGCAAAGGAGAAGGAACCTCATATGCTTGTATTGTGATTGTAAAACATCATGGATGAGAGGAACGCACTCATATTGGAGCAGAAGAGCACAAAATTAGCATGGCATGCTTTAGTTCCTTTTTTAAACTACAAACTCATAGATTGAAAACCATTGTTGTGGATATAACCCACTTTGGTTCTTTTTTCAATAGGTCCTGCAATTGGAGGCTGCAGTAGTTTAAAAAATACTGGAGAAAGAAATGCAAGCATTGGTAGTTTGCTGAAGGGTCAGATATTGCATGGATGGTAGACAGCAGAGAGAAAAGATGAGCAACATAAAGGTGTCTGCCTGCCTTGCAAGACATGGATACAGGAACTTCTTTTTAACATAGCCAAGTGTGGATTTACATATTCAGGAGCAAGAGCCTAGACTATACATGAAGTAAAATACCTTAAGCATGAAATCAAGAATAAAACAAAAAAATTAAGAATTTGTTTACTTTTTTAATACCAGCAAGTATAAAACAGTTCCTAGGTACAGGGGAATCTCTAGTCAGTAGTTATTTCTGTATTCGTCTTTACCAAGCTTAAAGACTTTGTGCAGTCTGTGGAGGAAAAGCTTAAAAATCACGTGTTGCAGGTACACTGAAACAAAAGCTTTGATAATGGAAATGTCTATCCAGAAGACAAAAATCTAATCACTGGCATAATGAAGAGGAAAAAAATAATCCTAGAGAATGCCTTTCTTTTTAACAGAATACTTAACACGAATGATTGAAGTTGGTAAGAAATCCTGTATTATCATAATAACCAAACGAATGTTTCAAGTATCGAGAGGTTAGAAATTGTTATCTGTAATTCTGGGAGATAGCAGCTGTCAGCTTCTGCTTATAAATAGTATCAAGTGTTCTAGTGTCTGTGAGGACAGGAGAAATCCGTAGCCAAAAAATGAAAATTGTAAGGCGGAAGCTTTCGAATTGGCTCTGAAGTCGTGATTTAAAACTTAAATAGTGTCCTTCCTGAAATTCAATCACTGAGCTATTAAAGGAGCTTCACAGATTTTGTTATAATTTTTCAGTTTCGATTTATGAGTAGCCTGCCTTTCTCAAATTCTAAAAATTCTAAAGACTGATATCCCTTACTAATTAATAATTTCAGTCAGTTTGTTTAAGTAATTTATTTAGCTTCCCATTCAATATTAATTGGATCTTCTTGATTTCATAGCTGCATTATGTCATAGTTTTGTGTAATCTTGTTAACAACAATGTAATTTTGGCACTTTTTTTCCTTTAATGTCATCAATTCATTACTCAGGTTTGATTTTATCTTTTTCTGTTTTTTACAATAATCTCTTCTTACATAACTTTATGGTTGAAGCTGGGCCAAAAAGTGACTTAATATTTCCTCTTCTGTGTGGCAGTAGAAAAATTTGCTTTGTGCCTCTGATGTTTCGTGATTCATTTTTAACATGAACATGAAATTACCACTCTACAAATGATACTTAGATCTGGAATTCTATTTTGTCAAACAGTCTGATGGAGTGGGAAGGCAGATAAAAGTAATCTGTTTATGTTTAATCCTGATAAGACCCGCAGTGTTTTCATGCTGGTAGAAAGCTTGCAGTGAAATTGCATTGTGTGTACGAGTGTGCCGGGTTCTATGGCAATTACAGTTCGTTATCATCTTAGATTTCTGGTTGTGGGGTTTTATGTGTTGTCACACACAGAAGAATTGTCTTTTGCCATTTTGCCTTCATCATTAATCAAGATGGAGGCCATTAATACTTACTCTTACTACTGCTATTTACACATTTTTCTCTTAAATAGGGATTACAGCAGAATATACCACTGCACTGTGAATTTATGCCACGGTTACTCCACGTATCTCAGATTTCCACAAGTTACTGCGTTCTCACTGGTCCCTCATTCTCACATGCATGAAAGAGCTGGGGGTATGTTGTGCTGCCACAAGCTGAGTGATTGTTTCTCGGTGTGTTTCTGAAGTGTTCATCTGTTCTGGACAGATGGGAGCACTGTGGAAGGAAGAGCAGTAGGACTGTCCACTTCTGAAAGATTTCACCACTTACTGGGTGACCTCTAAGCTCAGAGGATGTTGGGCTTTGGTCTTAGCTTGCTTTCAGCAGTGCTTCCTAATCTGGCTTGAAAATATATTTAACCAAGGTGAGAAAGTAAATGTGGGTGTGTTTGAAGCTCAGCTGACATCTAGGCTAAAGGTCTCTGCATCTGCAGTATCCCGACTTAAAACTGGAGTTAAGATGGGATATGTTGTTGGGTGGCGGTGTGGATTGGTTTGGTGGCACAGACCCAGTGTCCTTGTTCTGTGACCCAAAATCGGGTTGTATTTGTTGCAATTGTACTTCAAAATATTAGTTGTAGTTCTGGAAAATCCAGAATGGTCTTTTATTCTGGTTATCACTTTACTTGTGTTTGTCTCGGAGCTGAGGTAAACTGGCTTGCTTCTGCTGTTGGTTTGAGTCTTTCAGCTTCTAATGGCCAGAAGCAGTGCAGCATTTCCAAGGGACCGCCAGCTTTCAGATTTATGAGATATTCATAAATAGTCTTATGACAGGTCTGTTCTGTTGGCCAAAGGTGAAGCTGTCCAGCCTGTGTTGCATATTGATGATGCCACCAGCTGTGGTAGACAGAAGAAAACTCGAGAAGATGGAGCAGATGGCCAAAATTTCATCAGTTCTCTACTGGATATTGTTTTATAAAAAAGAAGAATCTTGATTAAAACAAATTTGATTTGTCTGGGGTTCTCAGTTTTCTTGCTGTGCTGTTGCACTGAAGAATATGGAGTTACTTATGCTTTAGACAACAAGTTTTCAACTGTGTTTCATCAGAAGGATGTGAAGTTTTGCATAACAGCTCAGCCTTCTGGAACCTCATGAGTTGTTTGCACACTTTTCGACAGGTTCACAGCTTATTACTGGATGCCCATTGGAATATGCTGGAATATTATGTGTATTTGAAATGCATATGTTAATATTTATGTTCAAAAAGCTGAGGTTGCTTGTGCAGTTCAGCTCTTACATTGCACATTTGTAGAACCACTGGTGCATGTTATGTTACTCGCCTTTTTTAGGTGAATAATAGAAATCATCACACTTTTCAATAATCATAAAAAGGACAGTGCATATTTTAAAAGTTAATTTTTGTATGGCTACAGGATGTCTGGTTTGTGGGATATTTTAGACTTTTTGCCAATATGCTGTATTAAAGAATTGGAACCATTTTTAGTTCTATAGAAGATAACACACAGCTAAAAATTTGGGGGGGAATGGAGAAAATATTATACTTGTCTCTTGCAAGCAGCTGTACATTCATTTTCTTTCCAAGCATTAACAAAGCCAAGGTACACTTCACATGCCACGGGTTTGGCTCTGTGGAATTGAAGGAGGTATTGCTTTTGGACTCTCCTACTATTAGGAAATATTACATCATCAGGGTCAGTGTTGCAATTGTTTTTAAACAGGTGCTCAACCCATTTCTAATGAAATCCATTTCCAAATGAAATGTAGCCTCTACTATGTTTGAAGACATGTTAGGAGCTGCCAATTCTTAGCTAGGTTGACACGACTCTTGCCTGCCGTAGGGTAGGGAGGGAAGGAGGAGGAAAGCCAGGATCTCCTTGTTTGTTACTGGGAACATGGACGTTGCCCCAGGCTGTGGTGATGGACAGGGAAAGATCTGGATTAAGCCTTTAAGTGCTTCTGTCTCCCCTTCTCACCGCAGATGCCTGAGGTTAAAACTAGGACAGTTGCCCTGCCGAACGTGGACAGATTGTTTGGAGACAGTGTTGAGGGTTGATTCCCAGCTGTCCTCCCCAGGCTATATAGCATGGGTGCAAGTGGAAAGAGCTCCCAGTTCGGAATGACTGTGGAACCTGCACTAACTCAGTCCCCTAATGGTTCTTACCATCATGATGTTTTCATTTGTGTTGTGTGTGTCTGAGAAACTTGAGCTACCAGGAAATTCAAATCTCTCATTCAGAGGAGATCTGAACTTAAATACAGATTTCTAATACTGGGGTTGGCTACAGATAATTGCTCATTTGCTGTTGAAAATAATGGGCAGAATTATAGCAAATCTACAGGGAGGCAGAGGTATGTTCATACGACTCCACCAACTTGGATGCTATATAAAATAGACCTGAATATTGTTTGAAAACTAAACATATTTTCCTACTTCCATAGGTATGCAATGCTCCTGCTGTGTGCTGGTAGTGGAGTCTAATGGACATGGTATGGCAACTGAAATAAAGGACAGAGAAAAAGATTTTAAAGAGGAAAACCCCACTGGTTGAGTGTTCTGAAGAAAAGGATCAAATACCTTTGCCTTAATTGAATATTTAAGAGCTTGTAATTTACATGCTTGGAGATGTGCCTTTGACCTTTTTTGATTTTACAGGATCTGAGGTGTCATTTTGTGTTTCTAGATGGGGAAAATATAAGATGGAAATAAATTTTAAAATTCGTTTACAGGTCACATTTAAATATCTACCAGGTAGAATTGCTGTTTGAGAAGATGCTCATGGTTTGTGTTTGATGTGCATTTACAGTGTCCATATATGGGATTTGGTTTTATGATAAGGAAGAATGCCAAAGAATTGCAGAGCTCATGAAAAAGTAAGTGATGGGTAAACAAGAATTCTGTGCTATTTATGTATGTATTTCTGTACATACATGCACATTTTATGTTTTTGGGATAATCATACCTTTCTACTTTAAGATTATATGTATTAAATTTGTTGCAAGTGTCAAGCCTGCATTTCATAAAATCAGAAATAAGTCACTGTATTGCAGCTATTTTTTCTAATTTGTAGTGCAGCTCTCCAGCTACATCAGAGTGTAACAGTTGATATGATTTATTTCCTGATGACTCAGAGATCTATTTTAAAGAATTGTATTCTTTGGGGGTTTCATGTATTTTTCAATTTGGGGAGATTTTATTTTTTAATATTGTTATCTTTTCTTTTCCTGATATCAAGGTAAGTGCAGGATATCAGGAGGGCATGCTGTATTAATAGAATTTCTGTGGGTTTTGTCCTGTTTGTACATCATGGCTGAATTCCTGCTTCCTCATTTATTAGCAATATATACAAAACCCACTTTGTTTTTGGCATTTAAAGCAAGACTTCAGTTAGCTTTAAAGTCATTGCTTTCATACACATAAAAATGTGGTTTTATACACATGACACAAACTTTACTTTTGCAGTCCAGCCAGAGGTGCAGATTTCACACAGAACTGTGTTCTCAGCTGTATTTTAACCTTAGAATGTCATATGGGTAGTTGTTTTCAGTATCACTCTTTTCTTCACGTGTCCAGGATGGACAGGGCTCATTCTGCACTGTTTGCAGGGAGCCTTTTCTTAGGACTGTGTTCTGCAGGTTTCCATGTTTGCTTGGAGGAGGAAGGAGCTGAAGTCGTACAGATTTTATCAGCATATGCAATGTACTTTTTTTTAGAGCTATAATGTGGAGGATGTAGTAAAGGGGCTGGGTAGGAGCAGGCAGTGATTGGATGTTCCAGTTGTCTGTGGTGTATAGGGGTAGACACACCACAGACACAAGTCCTGTCACGGACAGGAGGGATGATGTTGATCCGGGTCTTTGGCATCCCAAGGAAACCCACAGGATGCAGTCGAGCATTAGGGACTAACAGAGCACAGTGCAAAGGCCCTGCCAGACCTGTGAATCTCCTTTGCTGCTCATCTGTCTCAGTCTTTAACAGCTTCTGTAGCCAGAAGTTGCTGAGGAGTGACATCAAGTTTGATTGCCAAAGTTGCCAAGGGCCCCAAAGCCCATTTCTGTAAAAATCCCCGCAAGGCTCATCCTCACACATCCCAGTTCACAGCAAACTGCTTTCACTCTCCTACCACTATGTTCCAGATAGGATTTGTGATAAAATCCTGGATGGGAAGGTAGTCATCTTTCCTCTATAGATCCTTTTTTTAAAGTAATACCTGCTGCTTTTCATTTTGCAGTGACAAAACAGTGTGAAACACAGACTGTGACAGGGGTGGGGTTTTGTTCTGTGGGGTTTGTTGGGTTTGCTGTATATCCTACAGCTCTAAAATGAGTCAGTTGTGACCCAAGAAATAATTGATGGGGATGAATTTACGGAAATAAACAATGAACCCTAGGAAACCCAGGTTTTTGACAGCTCATTTTAGTTAACTAGCTCAAGTTTCAGTTGGTGGTGATTAGGTACTCTCAAACTGGTAATTTACTACAATAAAACCTAGTTTTCAGAGGATTCATGCAAATGTAAACCACGTGTAGTGGTTTATAATAGCAGTATTTCATATAGATAAAAAATACCCTGTTGCTCAGCCAATTGGCTGTGTGTTTTAATTCTCAGCATTCTACAATAATAATAAAACAGCTGGGGCAGGAAATTGGTCATTTGCTAGTAGTTAATGCCCGATTTGTGTGTGTTTGCCATCCTCCACCACCAGCAGAACTGAATAACACTATAAATTCCCTGCTCCTTCTGGGTATAGAAATTGTGACTCAGTTATGGAAATTTTATTCTATGGTCTAGTGTATTCAAGATTGGAGAAAATTAATCTCATGTCAAATTGTGATTTTACAGAGATCTTTCAATAGCGATTTTTTTAATGCGTGTTTTCATGTAGATGAGGGAAGACAAATATTTGAGTTTCCATTAAGTCTTGTATAGTAATTGTGGTTAAATATTTCTATTTTATCTGTACTTTTTGTCTCGTATTTGCCCCACCTTTCAGCCTAACTCAGCAGGAGCAGTTCAAAGCACAGCAGGGCACAGGAGCAGGGGCGTCCCCCATGATCATGAATTCTGCTAATAACAAAGAAGTGGATATCTTACGGATGCTTACCAAGGCCAAAGATGAGTATACCAAGGTGAGACATGCTCCCACTTTACATTATGAAACATAAAATGTTTGATTCTGGTTTTTGTGGGTTTTGAATAGTTCTGCTCAAAGTGAAAGTGATTTGGGGCAGTGTGCTCTCCCATTTTGTGTGGAAGTGGCTGGTAAAAAAGTTTTGACAGAAGTTGCTAAAAATTCAAAAGAAATTAATGCTGTCAATAAAAAGTTCTGGAAGGAGAATGTGCGTATGATTGTTTGTTGAATGGTAGAGGCTAAGAGCAAGTATAAATTGCCTTTCATTCTGACCCTTAGAGCTCCTGTGCCTATTGAGTAGCACCTGGAAGCTGTGCCTTCTTTCTGGGTGAGGTATTTACCTGGTAATAGTTTCTGTGGTTTGTACAAAGCACTTGGTTCAGGAGACTTTTGACAGTGAAGTTAGTGCTCTTAATTGTGGTTGTTAGCTACTTTCAGACACTAATGGAAGGAAATAAAAAGGTTGAAATGTAGTATGATTTCAGCCCGTGTGCTGCTTTGGTCTTCTGAGGCTTCTAAATAAAGAAGTAACTAATGGACTAATAATGTTCTCTATTATTGAGCAATCAAAAACGTTTTACTTTGGGGAATAAAAATCTAATAATTTTAACTATCCATATATAAGCTGCAAATTGTTACAGAGCCTGCAGGTTCCTGCTGCTGTTTCCTGTGTTGCTTATGTGCTGCCATGCGATAATAGAGCTCCTAAGTGTTCCATAAGAGTCTGGAAATATACATATATCTTAGCTTTTTCTCTCCTTACATTTCTTGTGTTTATTTTTTCTGAAATGTAGCTGCTAATAAAATCCTCAGGAAGATGATAGCACACTATTTGAGCTAGGGTGAAATGCAGCCCTTTTTATTGTGTATAGTTTCTGTTGAAGCTTGGGGCCTTTGTATTTTCTGTAGTAGAGATGTAATTTATTATAGTGGACAAACACTTCCAAAACCTGGTATCTTTCCCATATTTTAATACTGAATCAGTATCTAATCTTGGCATCAGAGAATAGGATTTGAGATGCTCTGAAATGTTTAAGAGGTTTTCATTAGATAACCTTAAAAATACTGCAAATGGAAAACTGGAAAAAATATCAGGCTATCTTCAGATTCTGTGAAAAGAGGGTGATAAATCTAAAAGATGTTACCTTCCATTTCTACATGAGCACACAGAAACCAAGACAAAGGAGAGGAAATTCTGTTGTTTAAATAATAGCTTTTAGGACACTTTTCCCTTTAGAATCTTTTGCAAATTTGCTTCTTACTTTATCTTCGATCTTTCTGCATTTAAGGCATTTCCAAGGAAATAAAAAAATAACATGAAAGCTTCCTCCTCATCTGGGACATGAGTGCTAGGAATGCCTGACCTCTTAAGAACAGGATATGTGTGATTTCTTGTATTGCTAGTAATATAAATTTCAAGAGTGTGATAAATAAAGGCAGTGACAACCATTTTTCTATTTAATGTCAATATGTTTCAGAGCAATCGTGCTTTTTGACTGGTTTATGACATCTACTTTCTTGTCAGTGTGTGTTTTATTACTTACAATCTGATGTGCTGAAATCAGTTATGAAATATGTTGTTCTCTTCTTTGAATTCTGTGTTTATTCAGTGAAGAGTGTTTTAAAGTGTTGGAAGCTGTAGAATAAGGACATCAATTTTCCAAACTTCTAAGGAAGTTTTTGCTCAATTTTTAAGAGTGTAACTAATTTTGAAGAGTATATCTTGTTCCCAGATTATCTTATACATTTAGAGGTCACATGCAAAATAAAATACACAGCTTTCCCCTTCCTTTTTTAATTAATGGAGCTCTAAGATGCTAAACCCCTGAGGTTTTTTTTTAAAAATGTACTTCTTATACAGTTGCCTTCTCTTGATCTCTGGTAAGAAAAAGCTGGCCTCAGTGATAGCCAGGGAGAAAAACAGCTGAAGAGCTGCAAGGGTACAGAACAAAGCATGACAAAATGGGTTTATTCTTAACCATTGTGCCTTGTCTTGTACTGCAGGACAAGCTCTGGGTTTAGCTCGGTGCTGCACAGTTCTTCTCCCAGCATTCAGCATTTTCAGCTTCATATTGTACAGGTAGACTGTGACTCTCACAACGCAGAGAGTTGTTTGCCTCAAATATCTCTGACTATACCAAACTTGCCAAAACCCCCTCAGTGATTTTCTTGCTCTTCTTGATCCATATTCACCATGTGTCTCTGGTTTTGTTCCAGTGTTGCTGAGCCTTTCTTTGACTTGATCTTAGAACCTTTTTGATTACTTAGGCATCTTTTGTAGCAGCAGAACTTTGAATAGGACACCTGAGTTAAGGACAGACCTGTGAAGCAAGATGTAGTAATTGCCAAATGTAGCTGGTGAGGACTCTGATTCTATCACTAAAGAGCACGGTGACATTTCTTTCATGCTGTTTGTTGATAATAGCATCTGATATCTTCTTTACCTGTCTACCTGACAGCTGCTTAAAATGTCATGCTAGTGCTCCCAACTTACTCATCAGCAAGGCCATGCTCCCCATCTGCCAAGATGGCTTTATATTCTGTGCTCCAATAGTTACAGAGACTTCTGAAATCCTCACAGGCTTCTTTTCTCTTCCATGTGCTTCTGTGTTTGATAGCCGCCTACTAGCCTTGTTATCAAAACGCAGCAATGATACCAAGTCAGGTCAATGTCATTCTCTGTAGGCCCTTGTGTGTACTGATGCTCATTTTGCTGAGGAATTTGGTCTAAAAAATGCTCATATAGTGATAACTCTGTTAAACACTACTGCTTCTCACCTCATTTTTATGTTCTTAGTTCTGTGATCATGCAGGGAATGACAGTGGAATCTGAGGTACTTAATGTTTCTGAAGAATTCAGCCTATTAAAATATCCTGAGGAAATAAGGGTATTATTTAAATTTCTGCAGAACTCACTGTGAAATATTCAAGAGGGTGTTATCCATCGTGTTAAAGAAAAAGGTTATATGCTTTTTGCCCAGAAAGTTATATTGAAAAATAGCAATGAGAAGAATATATGTTGAAGAAAAGGCGGCATCATTAGAAAGAGAACTGTTTGGGAGGAAAAAGAAAGCTATTTAATCTTACTGAAGTGCAGTTTTGGTCCATGTAGAATCTGTCCAATCTGAAAAACAACTGAACGTATCCAGATCATATTAGAGCCCCTGAAGTCCCCACGAGAACTCAAATTCTGCTTTAGTGGGCAGCCCTGGAACCAGCATGTCTCTGTTTATTGTTGCAGCAGGAGTCAGAAATGGGTGAAGTGATCCGTTTTGTGTACTTGAGGGTGGGGGTTGTTTTCTCACCTGGCACATTTGCATTCTGAGGAGTTTGTCTCAGAAAGTTCTGGAAAGGACACTGATATTTTCAGGGTCACAAAGCAGTGGCTCTGCCGTGTGTCCACAGAGCAGTCTGCCCACTCTGGAATTCTGGCCCCAGGAAAGCACAAGACTGGACTTTTGGAGTGAAGGAGAAACCAAAATTGGTCGTCCTTCCCCAACCACTTGTCCTGTGGCATAAAATTTTGAGCCCATCAAATTCAGATAATGAACTATGAATATTATTGTTGGATAGAATTAACTTCTTGTTAGATAATTCTTTTAAAAATCTTTCCAGTTTCTTGGTTTCAATTGTATCAAGTGACAATGACTTCAAATATACTGTCTTCTTTTCTGCTGGCAGTAGTATTCCATGTATACCCAATGCTTTTTTAGTTTCATTGACTATATCCTTATATATAGCATCTTATTCACATTTTCCTTTTCCATTTACTATTTCTCTTTCATGGAGCATTTTATGTGGGGGTTTTTCTGAATTAAATCATGCCCTTTTCTCTCCATATGACATTTTTTGTCCCTGATCACTTTTAGTTTTCTGTCTCTGACCATCTTTTTTATAAATATTGTTAATGATGGTCATTTATTTATTTATTATTTCATAAGAAAGCCTACTGATTCTACAAATTGATTAAATCTTTAATTACTTTTCTGTGCATGTATATGCATCCTGCAAGTTCCCACCATTTGAAGATTAATGCAAAAGAGTTTGAGTTATAATTCCACTTTTTGACAAAAGCATTTCAAATGATTTTTATGGGCACATTAATCCTTCATGGACCTAAACTACTTCTAGCTGCCTGTTGATGCAGGAATAGCCTGTCTGTTGCTTGGTTTCGAAGGTGCTTTAAAAAAGTATTTTATGTTTTTTAAGTGCAGGAAAAGCAGAAGGCCAAAAGGAGTAGTGAGATTTAAATTAGAGGGAAGCCTCATACTAGGGAAATCTTGGAATCAAGTGCTCAGTTTTACATATGTCTTATGGTTTTAGAAAATTAGGTTGCAGTTGCTACAGTTCTTCTAATAGCATAACACTTCACCGTCAGTGCTGCAATTAGTGTTTTTGGTTATTGAATACCCGGTTATGTCTGCATTTTACTGTGGTTGGGAACTGGGGGAAAAGGTACTGTCACACATACTAAGAAATCCTTTTTTCCTGTTGCAGTGTAAGACCTGCTCAGAGCCAAAACAAATAACCAGTTCCTCTGCAATCTATAGCAACCCCAACCTGATCAAACCGATTCCAGTGAAGCCGAGTGAGAATCAGCATCAGCGAATCTCCCAGCAGAGCAAGGTAAAGCGTGTGTGTGGTGTTTCCTGACTGCTGCTGCTGTCCCCGAGTAACAGGAGCATTGATTTGAGTTTGAAGGTCACTGCAGGGATTTGAGATGGAACCACTGTACGGCATGATTTTAAAGCACAACTAATCTGTGTTGTAAAAGCTCCCCAACCCCCACTGTATGATGTGGAAACACGTAAACTGCAGACATACTATCCTGATGCAACAAAGAAATACTGCTCTTTCAAATTTGTGTTTTGATCACAAGCTGATCTGTTCCATTGCTGGACCACACCTTTTGTGGGTTTTTGTTTGGGTTTTTTTCAGGGGAAATCATTTGATCTAAATAAAGAAAAGTCTCTTGGTGTATCTTCAAGCCACATCACACTGCAAAATCCTAAAAGCTGAATTCAGCTGTGACCAGCAGATGCACAAGAAGTGGCTCTACTTCATACCCAGGCAGATTTCTGTCTCTTACTAATATTGTACTGATGGCTGTATGAGAAGATGCTCTTTCATGTTATTTAAAGCAAAGCCACTGCTATATCTCAGATTCGCTGATTTTCTCCCGCATTAGCAGCTTGACAGCAGTCTCCTTGCCCTTCCTATGTGACAAAACTACTAAAAATCCTCTTGGGGAAAAAAGAGCATAACAGTTTTCTCAGCTTTTCATTGAATACTGCTGGCTAAATATTGTTGCCACTTAATGTAACTTATGCATGAGGGAACTATGTTTACTCTTTTCTTTTGTCCCCCCACAGAATGCGGATCCTGAGCCCCAGCACTTGTCTTTGACAGCGCTGTTCGGCAAGCAGGACAAGCCGGATGTCTCAGAAGCCCTTAATAAGCAGCATCAGGAGAACCTCCCCGTCAGGCAGGCTGTGGTTCGCTCGCTGTCCTACGAGGAGCCCAGCAGGCACTCGCCTTGTGCAGAGAAGCAGCTCTGCCCTGCCATCCAGAAGCTCATGGTGCGTGGCACAGACCTTCATCCCCTCGCCGAGTTCCCTGAGAGCCGCCTCTGTGAAAATGGCAATATCCCCCCTGTGGGGGAAACTTTCACAGGGCTCTTCCAACCTGTGACTTCCCACGGGATTGCAGCGTCTCACGTGGTTCAGGACACTGCTGGCACTCAGAGCTTGCTGCAGAAACTGCAAAGTCAGCCAGGGTCGGTGACCAAAATGGACCCCGGTGCCACAGGACCTGGGAACTCGACAGCTCCCGTGTTCAGCAGGACTCCTGCTCCTGTTGGAGCACCAGCAGCACCAGTAAATAACATGAGCCAGCCCCCTCTGGTGTATTTCAATGGGTCCCTACCAGGCCAGACTTTAGAGGCTCAGACACTTGGTAAAGAACAGTCCAAACTTCCCAGGCAGCCACTTCCTCTCTCTGGCAATCAAGCAGCCAACTCTGGGGTGATTTCACCTCAAGAATTATTGAAAAAGCTCCAGATTGTGCAACAAGAACAGCAGCTCCATGTATCCAGCAGACCAACGTTGGCAGCTAAGTTCCCTGTTGTTGCCCAGAACACCAATGCCCTGAAACCACTGGATTCCTGGATAGAAAAGGCTCCGGGCACGGAAAAACAGAGCTCTCTCTTGCAGGTAAATGGGGAACTTCTTCAGCATAAAGAGATACAAATCTAGCAAGCTTTTAAACTTGATGTTTTGTTAGGTTAGTCTTGGCTTCACTGTCCTGCTGCATGTTGCACATCATTCGTTTTGCAGGTGATGCTTTCCCAACATCGAGTAAATTCTGATTTACCAAGGTGTGATACTGTAAATCCTGAAGGCCACATCTTTTGCCCATCAATGATGACCAGGTATACTTCAGTGTTGGGTTTTTCCAGAGGCCTTTTGAAAAATCACTTGTTTAAGGCAAGTTTTCACTTGCCTTACTTGGGCTGTTATGTGTAATTGCTGGCTACTGAGTGTAATATTTTGAGTTTAATAATTTTTTTCTGCAAAATTAGTCATAGCTTTCTCTGTGTAGATATGCATTCTTTTGTATGCCAGTTGCTAAAGATACTTAAAAGGTCTCTTGTCTTCTAACAGCAGCTTTTTGAAGTATTTGTATATTGATCAGTTAGTTATCTTGTACCTCACCTGCTACTTCTAGATATTCATTAGCTGGTTTTCTTAATGTGCTGTGCATTATTCTGAAAAAAGGTCTTGTGCCTGAATGACATTAAAAAATTCTGTTTATTTTGATGCTAGACATCAGATTGGTGTCTTAAAAAATTCAGGAGGTGCTAAGAGCCTGTATCTCTCTCCTGAATACATTTTAATGTTCTTCGGAAAAGCAACATGTGCAAGTACAAAATATCCCATCCAAAACAATTACTGTCTAACAACTTCATTTTCTGTAGGATTTTCTACACTAGAGTGTCTTTACGTGTCCTGTTTGGGGATGCACCTAAGCTCCTTTCAGCTTCCTTTATTGTGGATAGGCTGGGTTGTACTGGAGTCTGACTTGTATTGGAATCTGGAAGTTACTGATCCCAAGCATTCCCCTTTCCAGTGTAAAGTTCAGAAGCTGCTTTTCTGTTGCAACTATTCCATTTTTCTATTTCTGTTTTATTCTGTTTCTCTATTTCTATCAAAACCTGAATGAAAGACTACCGAATATTTCAATGTGCTAGAAAGTTATCCTGTACATGGA
Source organism: Corvus moneduloides (assembly GCF_009650955.1). Taxonomy (NCBI): domain Eukaryota; kingdom Metazoa; phylum Chordata; class Aves; order Passeriformes; family Corvidae; genus Corvus; species Corvus moneduloides. The sequence goes on from NC_045479.1 coordinate 5,723,075, forward strand.
GAGGCTGAATCAGTCATTTAATAACATAAGAGCTACATCTGTCACCAGGTCTGTGACAGGTCAAGTTTTCTAATTCCATGAGAGAGGCAGGAGGAATATGAATCTGATACAGCAAATAGCCATCATAATTTTTGTTGTTTGAATTAATGCAGTAGGATTTGAATCTGTGTAAAAGAGTTTTTTGGGGATTAGTCATTGAAATTATTCAGGATCAGTTGCTTACAGATGGTAACGCTGACTTTCCAGTGGAGAGCTAAAGAATAAAAGGAGGATCCAGAGTCAAAAAAATGTATTTGTTTTCACTGGGTATGGAACTTGCCTGCGTTAAATATAAGAAATTGTGTGATTCACTGATACTTGTACTGATAGCATGAGGACACAAGGAAGGCATTCCTACTTTGAAGGTAAAAGTGAAATGAGGCAAGTCCAAGCTATACATTGTAAGTCAGTGTGCATGAATAAAAAATAAGGAAATATGCTGATATATTTTTCAGATAAAAAATCCCTAGAGATGCTGCTATGGCCAATGACTTTAATGTTGTATATATGAAAAAGACAGTTGTGCCAGCATTAGTTGCAGTATGGAAAGGCAGTTCCTGAGGTCTGGCCTAATGCAATTGCAACAGTTTGACTGCTTGAGTACAGAGAGAACACTAGCTTGTGAGAAAAGTCTTCTCTGGAACAAGGCTCATTCACTGTGATTATTGCTGCAAGTTTGCCTTAAAAAAAGCAGAAGCAACTGAGGTTCTCAGTCTCTGTTTGCACGGCTGTGAGCCGACAGAGGAGACTGAGGCTGTCTAGGAGTGGCTTCGCAGGCTGCCACAGCTGCTAGTGACATGGTATTGATGCACACATTTAGTGCTGCTTTGGAGATTTCATGCATAGACCAAAAATGGTAAGGAAAGTGTCACTAATTATTGTTTAGGACACCTAAAGCTCCTGTCTGGGAGGAACAGCCTCTTGCACATGCAGCAGATTGCCACAAAATAAAAGCAGGGAGGTTAAAAATGAGGGAAGGACTCTGTTCCTCTGGAAGCCATTAATTAGCTGCACGAAACTTCCCTACTTTCGAAAAAAACCCTGGCAGATAAAAACTTTTAAAACCAGCATTCATCTTTTTATAATATTATCCTTGCAGTAGACCAGAGGCTTCAAGTGCTTCCATGCCTGCAGAGTAGATATTTGAGTGAAATTGAATTGGCACAAATATATCTGCACATGCTCATGCAAAATTGATCAAAGCAGATTCTGACAACAAGTGCAGCAAAAGGTTTGTTCTCTGTAATTATTTGTCTTTTGGTATTGCCTCTTCTACTGTGCTTCAGCATACAGAAAAAGCAAAAGTCTGACAGGAATAGAGAAATATCTGAATAGTGTCTGTCGTTGGAAAAATCATATTAAAGGAACACCCTAAATCCATCAGCAGCACTAAGAAAATGTAAGCAATAGTCCTTTCCACAACTGACACATTACAAGTCCAAGTTTAAATTGGCTTCTGCTGCATCTCCATATGGTATAAGAACTGTGATCTCCCACATGGAAAGGAAGAGACCAGTTACCAAAAAAATGGGGAAAAAAAAGAGAGAAGAAGGAAAAAAGCAAAAGCTGAAGAATAATGCTTGGAAGCATTCAGTCTGGTCTGGTGCCAGCCCTATTTTGTGAAATATTCCTTATGCAGACAGTGAGTAACGTGTGCTTAAGATACAATAAAAAAGCATTAATCTACAGTGGGCTTTTAGGGATATGTTTAGTGTTAGGCATGTGTTATCCTGATTATAGTTGCATGCATGCTTAAGTGTTTATGTTAATCAGAATTATGGTTTTAAGAGTGCTTACAATAACCCAGACACAAATTCATCTTTTCTTCAGAAGGCCACATATCTTGCATCTCATTTTTCACATTTCTTGGAGCATTTTTCCACCAAGAATGTATTTTGTGCATAATGTTACATCTTCTGAGTATGTACATGAAACCCAGTGTATGTGGTGTGAGCATCACAGTACTGCTTCTCTCTTGTCCTGACTGCAGTTTCAGCATGCAACTGTATAATGCAAATAGCTGCATTAAACTTGTTTCCAAAAGTAATTTCAGCTTCTGGAGCTAAACATCAGTTAAAATATTCTAAATTAAACTTGAAAGACAAAGCAATGTTAGCATTGTAGCCGGCTTTAATTAACTGCCTTTGAAGTTCCTCAACCATTCTTAGATTAAATGTTCTCAGTTTCAAGTAATGCCACTGAAAACTGCTCAGGGCCCATGGCACCCACTGGGTACTGATGTTCCAGAGGAGCACTCGACCCACCTGGGATTCTGTTCACACAGGAGGCAACAGAAGGTGCCAGTTTGCATTGCAGTGCACTCCTCGGTTCATGGTGTTCTGGGAAGTTGCCAGCTGTGGTGTCATCCAGCTGCCAACAGCCCCACAGAGCACCAAGCTGCTATCTTAGTGAGCATTTGGGCTTCAAGGAAGGAATGCTAGATACAGCAGCAGTTGTTGTGCACATTTTTCATTGTTCTTCCTTCATTGCCGCACAGCTGACGGCAGACTCCTACTCTGTTATTAGTGACTCAGAGGTTGAGCGTTGACCTGACAGAGCCGGAGGTAATGGATGAACAACAGCTCAGGTTCTGTGGGTAAGGAGTCGATCAACAGGATTTTGGAAGGGCTGTTATGACTTGTGAGAAGTTACTCAAAGCTAGAAGATTGGTCCAAAGGCTGTTAGTGTCCCTACAGAGCATTTACAGTGCCTTCTGCAAAAGCATGGTCTTACAGGAACTGCACTGGTAATGCCAAGATCAGCATCCTGTTTTCTGGTGGGCGTCAGTTGTCCCAGGGACTCAAGGTGATCTGAGCTGAATCTCAAATGGAAGGTCTCCTTTCTGTTTAAAACAAACCCCAAACAATCCATGTTTTTTATGTAAAGGTTTGTTAAATGGCAGAAGCTTTGAGCTTGAGCTGCTAGCAAAAGATACATTTTAATGTTGAGTACAGACACAAACGCTATGCCCTGAAAAAAGGTACTTACACTCTCTATTCTTCTTCTGAGAGAGTATCTGAAGTTGTGCAGTCCCCTGTAGCTGTTGGCTGTGTCACCAGTAGATGGCAACATTGCTCATTCCATATAGTTTCCATATGCTTGGCGTGTCCTACCAAACAGACCTTTCTGTCCAGAGAAGACAAATCATTCTTCATATGTCTTTTAAACCACAACATGTGCTTGTCAGGAGGAGCTGTGTGTTATTAAGAGCACAGTTTGTCTCGGGTTTAGTTTATTTGCCTTGGGCAAATGAGAAAAATGTCTGCTGGTTTCGAGGGCTGTGTTATCTGGGTCTGACAGAGTCTGCAGTAGATTCAGCTGCGTTAGTGGGACACTTTATCTCCTCCAGCTGCTCCCAACCTTCCCTTTGCAGGAGGTTTCTGCCCCTGCAGAGCAGTTTGTATATGCATTCTTGAAATCACATTAGGAAGAATCATCTTGTTTAAGCAAACCCTGCCAATTTCACTGGAGGTAAATTAAAGAGAAGTCGCTCCAGCAGCATGGATGAGTAGAGCAGAAGTGCTGGGGTAAGTGTCTGGGGGTAGTTGGTGTTCCACAGGCAGGAGCAGATCTGTGCAGAGTCTGAAGGTCTCACTCCACAGAGGCGTGTCACTTAGGACTCACACTGGTTTTCTTCTAAAATAAATGTTGTTTCCTAAGCATAGGTGTGCAAACCTGCAGTGAGTTAGAAATACCTCTGCTTAGTCAGAGGCTTGGAACACAGACCTGGTGATTGCTGGTTTGATTACATGCTGTGGGGTTGGAAGAAAGCTGTAGTGAAGAGTTTTGTAGTACTCTGTGTTTGAGAAACAGACACAGTATTTACCTAACAGGGTAAATATTGTGGGGGGGGAAAAAAAGGAGATTTTTGCATTAGGTGTATATTTGGTGCTTTCTTTCCTGAGCCCTAGTCTTTCTGCTTCCTTAAATTTTCCATAAAACAGCATGACATCTCAGTCCTCTTTGTTTCTTTCTATTTCTCTTTGTATCATGGTCTCACGAACATTGTTCAGAAATGTCTTGGGTAGGAGAAAGACAAGCTACAAAAATGTGACTCTTCTTTAATGCTAATCTGTGTGGTTTTGCATACCTAGGAGATCAACCTCAGTCCTATTTTCTTAAGCTTAATTTTTCTTCAAAATTGAAATGTAATCCAGGACAGAGTGAAGTGATTCAGTAGCCTTTCACCTTAATATGGTAGCAATAAATCATGCTCCAGTCTAAAAGGGAGGAACTTTGGTGAGCTTGTATCAATTCCTTTGTACGTTCTTTAAAAAGGCTGGATACCTGAATAGCAAGAAGATAGCTGATTAGGATTAAGATTTATTACTGGAATTACCTGGAGAGATCTGATGTCTGCAAGTGAATTAACTTTCTGTTATGTTGTATATTACATCTGATAGTATTTGCTAATATTATATCTGATCGTATTTGCTAATCCTGCATGTTTTACAGTTCCAAGATGCACTGCAAGATTTGAAAGTGAAAGTTATTTGGCAAATATGCAGGTTGGTGTGGCTAGGATGCTGAGGGAACTTGCAGAACTGCTGGCAGCATCAAGGTTCTCTTTGAGGGCCATTTTGATTTTGTCAACAGTGTGTTGGTTGTGAGTCTGTTCTGTTTCTGACAGTGCCATGAGCTCACTATGGACCTTTAGCTAAATCACTGAACCTCTGTTTTTGTCTCCTCTCTCCTTAAGTAAAATGAGAAGGTAAAATACACACATATATAGATGTTTATAAAGTTTATAAATTGGAAAATACTTTCGAGTTTTAGGTACAGGGGTTAGTCTAACAGTGATATTTACATGTCTCATGTTCTCAAAGATTGAACTTTCTGACTTACTGTCCCTGTGTAGAAGACTTTACAGCTGCATTCTCTAAGTGCTGATATTTCATAGTAGTCTGATTTCTGTAATAAAATCCTCTTGTCCTAAGATCATTTGCCTATGGCTGCAATCTCAAATTGGATGGAAGGCCTTTTGATCTGGAAATAGATCATAGAGGTGGTGCTGAGCTGGAGTTTCAGATCACAGTATTGACCTCCAGCAGTCTCTGTGTCGGCTGCCAATCTCTGTGCCAATCTCTGTGCCTTGGCTCCCGCAGAATGGAGCGACAGCTTTCACTGATGCCGTGCTTTTATCCCGACAGGTCATCTCACCTCAGCGCATTCCTGCCACGGTGACTCCCACGCTGCTGATGTCCCCAATGGTGTTCACCCAGGCCACGCCTGCTCCTCCAAAAGCCCCTGAGAGCGGCCGTTTGGCAGCAGCAAACCCCGAGCCCGCCGCCAGCTCGGCCAGTCTGCTCCTGCCCCTGCCAACCCCAGAGCCAGCCGTGGGCAGCAGCACCTCCATGACCAAGATGCAGCTGCAGGAAACACTGCTACACCTCATCCAGGTAAAGTGCCAAGAATTCTCCCACTTTGCTTAACATCCTGCTGCCTGTTTTGGTACGAGCGCCCTGTAATTGGCTGTATCTGTCTAAAGGCGAAATGAATGAATTGTGCTGCTTGTGGCTGCATGGTAACAGGGCACCATGGCATAGGCTGGGGATGCAATAGGCTCTCCTTGCACACTGCTGGCTTAACTACATTTTGATTAATGCATCTGATTTGGGGTTCAGGAAAGATAATAAATTTGGTGGAAAAGAACAAAGATGACTGAAAGCTTTGTAAGGTCAGCCTATGAGCCAGAGAGACATCTCTTATATTTTTAGCTAAGGATAAATAATGGGTGATTATCCTAGCTGCCAAAAATTTCAGAGATGTGTGTAAGCACTAAGAGGAATTCAGATGGGAAATTAAAATTGCAGGATGAATGTGAGCAACTTTAAAAATATGAGTTAGATAACATGAATAAATATATTAATTCAGTTTAGCATTTGAACTAGAGAATGACATTGAATAAAATTCCTTTTGCTGCAGTAGTTCAGGTTTCATTGTGACAAAGCATTAACAATGTTATGTATGAGATGATTGTTTACCACTCTGGCATGATGCATAATTATGAATATTTTTTCCTTAACTTGCCATGTGAGTAACAGCTGAAGAGTAGAAGTTGAGGAGACATTACATAACTAAAGACCTGGCTACAGAACACAAGGAGCAGAGAAACACATCCAGTTTGTAGGTCCAAACCATGTGCCTGTATGGCTTTGGAATAAAATTAAAAGTCATTATTGTAACTTACTTAAAACATTATTTAAGTTATAAATTCAGAAAAGAAATAGTATCTCTGACAAGCCAGAGGGCTTTCTCATTTTTCCCTGTATTTTTATTTTGGGATTAAAAAAAAAAATATCCCATTGTCTTGTCTCTACATAATTTGAATGTGTGGATACCATTAAAACCATACATGAAGAGGAAACTAGTCAAGGAAGATTGGTAACTTTGTACTTGTAAAATACATATTTAACCCTGCTATTCTTGGTGGTAGCTAGGATTGACTGAGTTACCTGGAAATTATTCACTGCTGATTTGTTAACTGTTATTTTCCATTATATAAAACTACAATCTCAGATGTGCCTAATTTTCCTTAAATATTATCTTGATTGTAATTATCCTCATATGTTTATGTGAGCTACTTATAACATTCTTTCTTAATGTGGGCTGACTCATTCTTGCAAAACCTTCTTCAGAAGGAAAAAGTTAAGCATCAGAGCAAAGGGAGCAGCATCCCTTAGGAGCATTAGGCCTACAAGAGCTAAACAAGATGCAAGGATTTGCCCAGGTAGGATTTTAGTTTAGGATTAAAATCCAGAGTGTTTCATTATTCCATCAGACATGCTTGGAATTATCACTGACCTGATGGAGGACACAACCTAAGGAATTCCCTAGATAAAGGGGGCAAAGAAGAGAAATTCCAGGCTTGTAATTTCAGTATCATCACTGAGTTATTATGCAACAATACTGGACTCAATTTAAATGCACTGTGAGTTTAGAAAATCTTCTTTCTGTGTACTCGTTGCTCCTTACTGAGGTACAGTCATGGGAAATAAAACAGATCTTTGGTGAAGGAAAGGGCTTTGCTATTGCTCTCTTCTAAAAAAAGAGTAAGGCTGAAAAGTATCTGGTCCATAAAATGGAATAACCTTCTAATCTCTTTACTCCAACTGCCTGTCCTGCTAACAATTGCCTGTTTTGTTTTTCAGAATGACGACAACTTCTTAAACATTATTTATGAAGCATACCTCTTCAGTGTGAGGAAGGCAGCAATGAAAAAGTCCATGTGAAAGACGATCTTTAAATCCAATATCCATGGCTTCCTGAACTCCAGGAAGAAGATTTGGAAGTTTTCAAGTATGATTATGTTTGAAGAAACGAATGGTCTTAGGCATTTTGCGTACACTTCGATTTTCCTTGTTGGCAAGTACGTGCTGTACTGAGAAGAAGGTGAGCAGAAATGGATTGTGCCTTTAGCGAGGGGAGCGTCACGATGCTGAAGAATTACTCACAAAATATCTTAAATTATTTTTCTTACCCTGGTCCATACTTCGAGTCGGTTTCCCGGCATAAGGACTCAGTTCTCAGGATCCGGTTTCCTTTTTCACTTGCAGTGTGGTTGCTCATTGCCGAGGTATTTGTCCGCTGGTGCTGCCCGAGCCGTCCTGCGCAGCTGTCCCGGAACGCGCCCGTCCCTGACCACATGGTGGCAATGTTGGACTATTTTTAGGAACACGGAAATCCGCGTGAGCCCTTGCAACGGGAAGTTTCGGGAAGACTGATCATCGTACTTAGTTGTCTGCAAAGCAATTTAGAAGAAGTGTCATGACTTCCCCCAAAATTTTTGTAGTAAAATCTTTTTCTATTTTGACAAGAATATTTTTAGCTAGCTGTAGAAATGGGATTCTGCAGGCGTTTGAGGAATTGGGGGGGGTGGGGGGGGGGGGGGGGGGTTTGTGAATGTACTTGCTATCACATAGCTCTGGGGTGACACTGGATTCATGTTTCTGTTATTCCAGCTCCAATCTGCATAATCATAAGCAATGTGAAAATTTTTTAAGGGGAAGGCTACCTGTTGTATTAATTTTTTTTTTTAAGCGTGTTCCTGGAGCACAGTGATTTCATTGATCCATTTCTAAAGGAAATAAAATGGATAATCCCTACTATGTGCTGATTTCATTTTATTGTGCCATGGGCTATATATTTAGTTTGTATGACTCTAAAGTGTTTTTATGCTTGGCAGAAGATACGTGAGGTTTTAAATCAATTAGAATAAATGATTGAAGGAATTTTTCTGTATATTTTTATCAGCATCTGCTGCTGAAGTGCCAGTTTACTACAGTTTAGGAATACACAGTTGTTGCTGAGGAGGCATTTCTTCTGTGGGTGCAGAGAGCCCAAACTGTAATCCATAAATGATTATTCAGTCTTCTTTCCTGTGGGCACTGATGTAGGCACAACTCAGTAGCCTCATCTGTGAAAGTTCTTCAGTGGAAATTTGGCTGCAGGTTTCCATTGGTAGAGTTGTAATGAGTCAAACAGTTGCTCCTACCCCATGCAAGGGCAGGGGCAATTTGTTCACATTTCTTGGGAAAGGCTACAAATCAATAGGAAAAAATCCAGACTGAAGAGCTAGTTTCTTTATTCACATAAGCAAATAACCCCAGGAAACTGCTGGAGTTGCCCTCCACTAGACAGCAAGTCATACCCTCGTTTTATTTGGTTACTGCATGATTCTTGCAGATTCAGTGAAATGAATGTGTTGAGCAGACATCAGGAGAAGCAGACTTTAAAGACAGCAAATTCTAATCCTGTAGCCTTCATAATTTATGGGATTCTACTGAGTTAATTGCTATTATTTCTGAATGAACTGGTGTGGAAGAAATTGCAATCTACACAAAAGAGTTTGAAACTAAATGCATGCATAATTGGTGTCTGTGATGTTGGATTATCTGAGAGTGCAATTTAAAGATGATGGGGACACATAGTTAAGACCTCATTTGACATGCAGAACTTCTGTAATTGGTGGGTAAAAATAATCCTTAAGCATCTCAAGCTGCCCTGGTAATAGATTTTCTAGTTACAGGGGAAATATTTCATTTACAAAAAGGCAAGTAGAAGTTTTAAAAACATTCTTATTTATTGCTTGCCAGAGCAATTTACAAAAATTAGAGGCATGTTTTTTACAACATCTGTTAACTCCTGATGCTTATGAAAACTGTAGTATTGGCATTATGCTTGAAAAGCTGAGGCTTCTCTGAAAGCAGACAAGGATTGAGCTAATTCAGGGTTTCTTTTCACTGCCCTCTCCTCTGGTTACATCTACGCCAAGTAATGCTGGCAGAATTGGATTTCTCACACTGTATTGCACTGTAAGGGATTTTGTGGATTATTCAGAAGGCATAAACTTGCCCTTTGTGGAGTGAAGAAAAGTTGTTGCTTGAGAAGGGAGGTGCTGTTTTAACCTCTATCCTGTTTACCAACAACAGCAGTGGTAAGAAGATAGAACCAGCTCAGGAAGAAACCCTGAGTTTTATGACAATGAGCAGGAAGGTAGTGAGAGAAATCTGCTGAGAAATGAAGCCAAACTTTTTGTCTAGGTTTCCATCTTAAGAGGGCAGGATCTGCTTTACCAGGTGCATTTGGGAACTGGAGACTGAGCTTGGAGTCATACTGGAGTGTCAAACTGAGCTGTGTCCCTTTCTACTGCAAACTGTAGCACTTGTCTCAGGAAAAGGCATCATCCAGAAATATAGTTGGAGGCTTCCAGCATCGTGGAAAGCTGCAGGATTCCCATGTGATACTGAAAACTTAATCTCTGTCTTTTGGCATTGTGGGTTTTTAGCAGCTCTGTGTCAGCTGGGAGTGTCTCCATGCAGCCAGGTCTGTGCCTGACACCAAAGAGGCTGTTCTGGGGTTGGTAGTTCACCTCTGAATATGGTGGTTGTGAACATTTGGGTTCTTTTATTTGATTGGATTTTTTTTAAGGACACTGTTAGAGCTATGAGCTCCTAGGCTAACGAGGCCTTTTGAGAAGAAAAGACTGCAGCAGTTAGAATTGCCTTTCTTTGGGCCTGTTTTGGGTTTTTTTAATCTGAAGATGGAAAAAAGAGAGCAAGCAGAAAATCAGAAAGTATGTAAGGCTCACATTAACTCTGCTTTAGACGATTGCACAGTATGCATGTGTAATATTTTTTTATTGTCTGTGTATTTCTTAAGATACTGCTCACTTTGAATTGTGTGGTGGGTTTTCTTTTTCTTCCAGTACAATTAAAATCTTGCACATTTGGGACTAGCAGGCATTCCAAAAGCAGTTGCAGCAGTGCTTTATTCATTACTCCCATTCTCAGCCTTGAGTTGATATTAGTTTTCAGTGTAGTTCCACTTAATCACTGCCCACTTCCTTAGAAAATTCCACGCCTATTAAACTAGAGTGAGAAGACAAGGAGTAGAAAGTCACTGAAATACTGAAGCATCATTTCTGTCAGTGTTTATCATGGAAATCTGTGATATTCAGTGATTATTCAGAATATCCAAATATTTCCTCACATAAAACTCCACTCCTTAATTTGATTTTTATTCATTAGCTCTCTGTTGCTCCTCTATTACTGCTTGTTGTAGCTGCAATGGGGATAATTAAAATGGCACAGCAAAATAAATTTTTCCAGGAGCAGGATGCAGCTGAGCAGACAGGATGCTTCGCCTCCTCTGACAGCCTATTTAGAACGTGTTGAGCTTTGAACTTCAGTTGTAAAAGCAGTGGGTATTGGAGATACCAGTGTCCCTTTAGGACATTAAAATCATAGTTCCATATTTTAGCAAACTTGGAAGTCTTTGCTTCCAAGGAAAAGGCAAAATTAAAAGACATTTTTCCGTAAGCATTTGAGGCTGTAACGTAAAAAATGTTATGAGAAGGCGGCTTTACCCAGAGGGGTCCCTGAAACCACAGAAAGGCAAAATTCCACTCCTGGAGATGAATAATGCACTAAGAAACCAATCCTCAGTCAACCTACAGTAAACTTCACTGCTAATTCTAAGGACTTTTAAGAGACTCTTACAAGTCCTTGCCTTTTCCAAACCCCTGTGAATATCTCTAACAAGCTTGTTCTGGCCTGTAGCTGTAGATCCGGGCACAGCTCAGTTGGGAACGCTGGGGCAGGGAGCTTGGCATATACGGGCTGCCAGTGGCAAATGGGGTTCTGCAAGACCCTGAGGAAACAAAGGTGGTGGCTTTATAAATACTCTGAGCTGGCTCTGCTGCTGAAGAGGAAGCCACTTCTGGCTGCTCATCCCTGCTCCCACACCAGTCTTTTCTGCCTTTTCCCTTCATTTTTCTCCTTTTTTTAAATTTTAAGATGGCTGCATGGGAAAATGTCTTGCAGCAGAATTAGTGCAGCATGCCAAGGTTGGGTTTGATGTGGTGGGGCTCAGAGGTGGCAGCCCAGGCACTGTTTCAGGGCATGGATGGGGTGTGCAGCCGTGGGCTGGGGTGGCTGGGACGAGGAGAGAGCAGAGAGAGGCAGGAGAGCGGAGCTGCAGCTCTGCACTAAATTGATCTGAGGCATGGGGGAGACTGGGATCCAAAGGCCTCCCCCTCTCTGCTGACATTAAGACTTGGAAAACACCACAAATTCCAAGAGTGACTTTGTTCTTTCCCCTGCCTTGGCTGACTCTGGGAATCCGTGCAGGTGCCCTCCCAAGGGGTAACTGCTGATCCCCAGCCTAATCTGAGCGCAGACCCAGCGGAAAGACGGGATCTCTGTGAGGGCAAGCCTCGGTGCAAACCTAATTTAGTGTGGGGGATTAGAGTGTCTGGGCTAAAGTTAGCCTGTGCAGACACCTTCCCCACCAGCACCACCCTGTGCTGAACCAGCACTGGCACCAGTGCCAGCCCCTACCTCTCCTCAGACTACAGCAGAGGGTGGGTGAATCTTCCCTTCATATTTCTGGGGTTTTAATTTAATGGAGATTGTACCCTCGAACCAGAACAGAGTGTTCAGATATAAATCTGCCCAGCATGGAAGTGAATGTGAAATGCAGGAACCACATTGCTTTATGTATAGCTGAAAAAACTACTGAAACAAGCAGGAAATAAGCACTGGGAAGGTAAAGGGAAGAGAAAAAAGAGATTTTTAGGTCATTGTAAAGAATAAATTTTGGAGGAAATGTGTTTCATGTAGAAATGGCTTTCCTTTATAGCTGTTGTGGAAAGAAATCAAGTTGCAAGTAATCTCCATGCTTCTTCCTTTCAATAGGTGAGCAACAACATAAAAAACCCAATAAATTAATTTAGAATAAACATCTGGTATACACAATAGGAAGTCACTGGACATTTTTTGAGAGCAGCAGCTTCAGTCATACATGTAATCAAAAAACCCACAACATTTTTTAAACCTTTTGGAGCACATATAAATTAAAATCCGTTTTTTCTCTGTTTGGACACAAATTCCACAGAAAGCCAGGTAAGCCCTGAGTTCAGCACAAGGTGTCTGCACAAACACCACCAGTCACTAAGGGCAGAAGGAAAAACGCTCCGGCGTGTGGTGACTAAACAAGAGCCAAGAAATAGGAGGGATGCCATCTTATTATCAGCATGAGGGAGAGCCATGAGGGAACTCTGGAAAATGATGGCATTCCTGCAGCTGCTACTGTGCACATACAGGGGTGCCAATCCCACGGTTAGACCTTATGCAAATATTAACATTTTCCTTGCCCAAGTGCTGCTGCCACACATCTCTTGTGTCTGCAGGTACAGCCACTCATCCTGGATTTCTTCACCCAGACCTGAAATCTGCTTCTCAGACATCTTAGAAGGCAGAGAAAGATTATTAGTATGTCACCTCAGAACCCTGCCCACCTGTGGGTTTTTCATCAGCACCTGCCTGTAAATACGAGGTTGAGAGGGAGAGAGGAGAGGAGGCTCTTGGCAGCCCTCCCAGAGCAGGGCTACTCAGGCTGGGAACAAAAGCTCTGTTTTCCTTCATTTTTACTGCTGCTTTGCAGTCTGGCTCACTAACAGCCTCCTGCCTTCTGCTTGGAGCAGCAGCCCCAGACCTACCACTTAGTGCCAGTGCCTGCATTTCCCATTCAGCTGCGCAGCGTCTCTGTGTGCCTGAGGCCCCCCTCTTGGGTTCTTATCAGGGAAGTCCTGCCTCTCCTGCCTTCTGCCATGGATGCAGCGAGCTGTGGCCAAGGGTTTGAATTAGGGGAGCTGGAGAGTTGCAGTATGGTAACACAGTTCAGGAATGCCCTGCTTAATGCTTGAAGTTTGGCAGCAGAGGCGCAGTATCTCTGCCGGAGGTGTTTGCAAGCAGGATCAGCTGCTTGTCTCTTCTGTCTCACTCTCCTTCCCTTCTCCTGTTTTTCCCCCTGAAGGCCAAAACCCGGTGCTTCCAAGCAAGCCGTGCCCTCCTCCTCACCCCTGCCCCAATTCCTACCATCACCACCTCCAGTTCCTCCAAAGCAGCTTCGGGAGATGTTGTAACCCTTGTGTGCCCCATGAGCAAGCACAGGCCATCACCACAGGCTCCTCCCAGGTCCACCACGTCCCACCAAAAGTGTGCCACAACTCAGGAATGTCTCAGCAGTGTCAGCAGGACCACAGATGAAGATGATGAAACAAAAGCACTGTTGTCTTTGAGAAAAGTCCCTCCAGGGATCATAAAACAGGAGCTTCAAGGGAAGGGTAGAGGGAATGAGTAGAAACATAAAGTTGAGGAATCTCCAGTTAACTCCTTTGTCTGAGAGATATGAAGAAATGATGACTGTGTACTCCAGAAAATCCAGTAAGGAGTTTGAAATTAGTGAATAATTCTAAATAGAAGTGAAAACTGGAAATTTTCAGCTCACTTCTAAGGGCAGAAGCAAAGGTGTGGAAATGAGAAGAGAGAGCAGGGAGATAGAAGAGCACAAGCGAAACATGATTGTGTTTAGGAAAACTTTCACTTCCTTGCATAAAAGCAGAAGTTTAGAGAGCATTAAATTTCAGGACACCAAGCTAATCCCTCACTGCAGGGGGCTGCTAAATCCAGCAGACAAGGCTCACCAGTGTCCAGAGCAGGGGGCAGTCGCATGGCCAGAGATGAAGACAACGAGCCCTCGTGCCTCTGCCAGGGCTGCGGTGCACACCTGGGAGAAACCAGGTTAGGAAGTGGGAAGATCTCAGAGATAAAATGTGAGCTTAGGAGGTGACAGAAGGGTAGGAGTGGGGCTCTTCTCCTCACACCATAACAACCTGCTTAATTACAGTGTGCTGAGAGGGCAGGCCTGGACGGACAGAAGGTGGGGAGGGGAACACCACTTTGTTCAGATACTGAACAGAGGGACACAGACACTCTGTGGGTATTTAACCTAAAGTGCTCTCCTCCTTTTTTTGGAAGTGATGATTTCTTAATCCCCTGAAACACCTTTGGATGAGAACTCTTACAGGATTTTAAAGGATTTCTATTTCTTACATATATTTTTTAAGTCTTCAACATTGCTCTCCAAGTGCATTTACATAAACAGCTAGATAGAAGTCTCTAGAAGTGCTTTTTCTACACATTACCCTTCTGAAGGAGAGAGAAGAATATTATCCCACTTGAAATGGACATGAAGAGCGGTTCCATAATGGATGTATGGAGGTCACAGAAGAAGCCAAGAGGGAAAGGCAGAGACTGATGCTTAGTCACACCTCACTGGGGCTTCGCTCCTCTCCCAACGCTTCAATTTTGTTTGCAGCCAACTGAGAAATCCCTCAGTCCAGCCCAAACTGCTCTGTTTCCCAGATTCAGCGCTTCATAAGAGATCAGCAGCGAAAGTTGTGTAGGCAGCGAAAACTGGGAAAGCAAGGAGCAGATAGAGGCAACAGCAGCAGCCTAGCAACCAAAAATTAGTCCTGACAAATGCAGGACTTCTGATATTATATTCCCTTCCCTTTGCAGGTACTTTATCACCCAGCAGGAATCCCTTCCCCTCTCCCTTCCTCTGCAGCATCCTAGTGGCTGGCATGTGGCAGCCTGGCATGCCCTGAGCCTGTTGTGGGCCAGGCAAATGAACAAAGCCAGCAGGAGTGGCCAGAACAGCGGGAGTATTTTCACATGCAGCTCCTGTATTGATCAAAAAACAAATTACAGTTGCTCTAAGAAATGCTCTCTCCAGCTGTGTGGTAAAGAGGACACTAAGGAGGCCAGTTGGTGCAAGTTTCCTGTTTTCCTTCCTGTCCCATCAGCGTCTGCTCTTCCCTTGCTCTTTGCTCAGTCTCTTGACATGATTTGCAATGTGCTGCTGTCAAAGCTGCTGTTGTGCTTCTTCCTTGGAAGTGTTTTTCCCTTGCCTGATGACTGCAGCAGCTTAATGGGAGTCTTAAAGGGGCTTTGATTGTCTGTCCAGAGGTGAACAATTGCTACTGTCCAGAATTACAAAAAGTCCATTTGCACTGGGAGAGGAAAAGGCAAAACCTCCCATGTTAGCTACTTCCCCACAAACATGGCTTTGCCAGAATAGGGTGAGCTGTTGAGCTGCTGAGATCTGTTTCTGCCCTTGTCCTTTGCCACCCCAGTCTTCATGCACCAGGGAAGCTCATGGCCCAGCACAGCACTGCTCAGCAATGCTGAAAACAACCCACTGTGGGCAGCAAAACATTCCTGGCTCCTGGACACAGGATCTTCTCCACAAAACCCCTGTCCAGAGACTGAGCTCCCTCTGTGCTCTCTGCATTTCTTTCTACACCTTCATGGCCCTGAGCTGCCACAGGCACAAGTGGCAATTTTCTGGAGCTAATAACAATTTTCTCCTTGGTTAACACATTCAGCAGCGTACTGAATCCAGCTAATCCGTGTCTTCCCTGCCAAAAGCAGGACAAGGGCTCCATGGCTATTTTAACCTGTTGGATTTCCCAGCCCTCCTAAACAACCAGTTCTAAGGAGTTCTAGTCACATCAACCTTCTCTGCTTCCATCTCATTCCATACTGGATGTGTTATTCCTTTTTAATCTTTTAGCCTGAGCATGACCAGCGTGGTGCAGAATTTGGAAGTGTGCTGGACTCCCTGCAGCATTTTGGGAGGGCTGTGAAAGCAATGAGTTCCTTTCTTTCCTGATCACCCTCAACAGATGCTTGTGTCAGTGAGATAAGCAAGAACACCAGCCTGCCCTTTGCTGCTGCAGACCATCCTTGGAGGGAAGGCTTTGGAAGTGAATGACCTTTCTGGTTGCTGTTTCTGCCTGGGTAGATGAGAAAAAACCAGCTGGTGGTGGGTGTAAAAATAGGTATTAGCAAAAAAAAATACCAGCAGAGCTCTGGAAAAGCCTCTAGAAGGCAAGTAGAAAGTTATGGCACTCCAAGGATGGGACAAAGCTGACCAGCAACTGAGGACTGTGACAACAGCACAGCACAGCACAGTTTGAAGGTGGCCCAGGAAAGGACTTGTGGAATCCCAGGCACAGTTGGAAAGGGAAAAACATCTCCAGGTGGGATGAGGAGGGTGAGGAGAGCTGTGTCTCTGGCCCTGTGTACTTCCCCAACAACCACAGAGAGCCACTGCCAGACTCAGGAATCCACCTCCCACACGAGCCAGAGCCGGCAAGGGGGAGAGGTGTGGGGTGAGTAAGGGGAATTTGCTGGAGCAGGTGGAGTGTGCTGGGAGGGGTGGCTGTCCCTGTGCCTGGTGACAGAGTGTGGAGAACCTCAGTGCTGCACAACAACATCCACTGTAAAACCCAGCTGCTGTGCTTGGCCGTGGCTTCCCTGCAGCCCTGGGCTCCACACGGGAGGCTGACACTCAGGGGCTGCCATGAAGTAGCTCAGGGGCTGTCAGAGTGTGACACCGTCCATCAGAGCACAGCAACAGCCAGGTAATGCTTTTCCTGTCCAGGGGAGTCACAGGCCTGTGAGCAGAGTAGATCTAGGCTTAAACTGCCCTTGGAAAAGGGAATCACTCCAAACTGAGAACGCCAATTAACTCCAGCATCACTTGAATGAATTAAGCCGGTCAGAGCTGCAGCAAGCAACCAGCACTAACGAGATTTCAGCGCTGCTCTGCCTACTTTATGCACATCAGATTTCCTGTGAAGGAATCCCTCAGGGCACAACTGTTTGGCTTCTGTCTGAAACTTCAGGAGCCTCTGGCTCAGAAAGATGTAAACTTCAGCTCAACGCTGCACTAACAAGAGGGCAGGAGTTGGAGTGCAGCTTTGGCAAATGAAAGATGATTTTAGACAGACGTCACGAGTTGGAATAGAAATTTTCTTTCTTGCAACATAAAATTTAGAAATGTTTATTAAAATTTTACATTTACATTTTCTGTATATTAAATACTATTTATCTCTACCTCTTGTAATCCTACATTCCACCTTTGGTCACAGACAGTGAGCACAGTTCTTGGTTTTATCTCCAGCGTGCTGCAGACCGCTCTGTCCCTGGCCCAGTGGTTTGCTGAGCTGTCCCTGTCTCCCTCCTGCCTGTCCCATGTGCTGCCCAGATGCTGACAACAGCAGGGGGAAGCAGAAGGAGCCAGGCTGCTAGAAACGGATCTTTTCAGACACATACTTTGCCCACTGCTACACGTTCCAGCAGTAAGAGAGAGATTCTTTTCCATCATAACGTATGTGCCCAGAGCAGGCTAAATCCTTGGGAAGCACTCTTTCCTGGGGGGCTGACAGTGTCCTTAGCCAGCACCCATGTCGGGAGGAGATGGCTGTGAGCTGGAGAGACCTCACCCACCACAGAGGGTGGCTGGCTCCATCATCCCACACCGAGGGGGGTTGAAAAACATCGACTAAAAATGCTGGCAAGGAACGCGCTGGTTCGCTTCCTCAGCTCGTTTGTGCTCCTTGAAGGGAATCCAAGCAGGCATTTAATGATCCTTCTGCGCACAACGTGATTTGTGTCTTCATCCTTCCAGGGCAGGCTCGCAGCACAAAAGCCCCTGGGGTGGAGGGGAACTCTGTGTGAAAGGCACTCGCCGGGCGAGATGCTGTCAGATGTCGAAGGGAGGAAGAATGAGTGTGTGCTATGGAAGCTGGCAGGTGACTGAGCTAATTACGAACTCGGAGGCAATTTAGGGTGACGGGAAGTGACTTGAATTGTAACCAGAGGTTAAAAGAGTTTAAAAGGAGCGGTGCCGGCGCTGCCACGCTTGGATGGGTGAACACCATTCCCTGCCAGCCCGCTGAGCAGCTGGAGGTCAGGGAAGCACCTTTCACACTCAGTACAGGGTAATTCCACAGCAAAACACGAAATGGTGTTAATTGGATGTGGAAAGCCTTTTGCAGAGCCTTCCCCCACCTCTTTCTCTTCTTCAAAACTGTCAGGGTATTTTTAATAACAATTGATGGTCGCCTGAAATCACAAAACATGTTTTCATTAATATTCATGAAAGAATGGACTGTTTTTATCTACACCTACATCAATGTGTGGTAAAATGTATCCAAAGCCCAGCTTTTATCTTTAATCACACTGAAACTGATCGCCTCTGATTTTTGTGGGGAAAAAAAAGCAGTCTTGTTTTCAAAGGAGAAAAGCATGAAATGTTATCATTTGTGACCTAGAATTTTGGCAAGGCTGCTGCCTTCTGTGAAATCGAAAGGAAGGAAAATAATAATAATACTAGTAAGAATTTTAAGATTTTTAATTGAGTTCTGAATATTCCAGAAATTCTGATACACGTTTCTACAACGGGTCTTGCCTGAACACCCAGTACCAGCAACAGAACAAAATTAGCAGGAAAGGTACAAAGATTCTCAACCTTTGAAAGATTTTTTTTTAAAAAAAGCTCTTTCTGCCCAGACACTGCCCTTTATTTGTGCTGTGGTAGCATGCAGCAGCTTCCCCAAGGATGAGGCAGGAGCTCTGTACGTGCCGTGCGAGCCCACAGATGCAGAGCCCGTGGCCCACAGACACCGCGCTGGGGAGAGCCAGCTCAGCTGCTCTGATGCCATTTCTCCTGACAGGCAGATGCTCGATGCCTGGATCACTAGAGAGAGGCCTGCAGAGTGCTGCAGCCCAGCTGCACTGCCTCCTGATCCACCTCTACTGCCTGGGAACAGAGGAAACCTCCCGTGGGCTCAGTCCAAGCCTGCTAAACTGACGGTGTGATCCAAATACATTGGGACAGGGCAAGGAAGCAGAGGGCTTTGCTGCTTTGTCCCTATGGATCACTTGCCAAGCCAGAAGAGGGTCCTTGGCACTGGAGGCTCTGCTGTCTCCCCCTGCAACAGCTCAGAGAATTACTGTATTTCCAAAATACCCTATGGCCATAACCTAAGAGATCCTTATCAGGATTTCAGAGAATAGGTGAACCAGTAACATCAGACCGTAAAGGCAAGTAACTCATCTCTGTGCTTTCCACACCTGCTGGCCCTGACAGTGGAACAGATGGAGGAGGGACCCTCCTTTTCTGTAGCCCTGCCAGGCTGGAACAACTTTAATTTGGCCCAAATACCTCTGTCCTGATAACCTTGCAAAATCCTGAATCCGGACTAACACATGGAACAGAGAGAAGGAGGGATCTGCAGCGTGTTCCCCGAACAGGGTCATTGCATCATGCATTTAATACAAAGGATTTGGCAGCAGAGATGATGTTGCTAGATGTGCACTGAGTCAGGTGTCTCTGCAGCACAGATTACCACAACGACTGGCATCATTTATTCAGTCACTTGATGCACCACAATTCCTGGGGCTCCCCACAAAGCAAAGCCTCCCCCCATGAGAAAGCTGTTCTAGTGCAGCCAGTTCATCACAAAAGGCTTTAATCTCTTTTAAAATGGGATTTCTTTTTCTCTTAATCAAGCTCCTTCAGGTGGACGTGAAATGTAAAAGATTAAGTTTAACCCTTTGATAGTGGAGAGGGAAGAATAAAGTTGACTTTCACTCTGGGTGCTTCTGTGGCAGCACACAGGAAAGCTGCATTCTGCTCACAGTTCTCCCCAAACAGAGCATCTGCTTTCTCTTACTTTCCTTTTCTTGTTCTTTTTTTTTTTTTAATTCATTCTTCTTTTTCTTGCCATGGCTTCAGAGGTGGTGGGAAGATGCTCCAGTGCTCTTTGTTTCCTGTGCATTCTGCTCTCCCTTGGTGTCTCCCTCTGTGCCCCAGATTTCCTGCTGCTCAGAACACTGTGTCTGATGAGGGTTTAAAATGCTGCTAGCAAAAACAAATTTTAAAAAAATGCTCATTTCATCTTGGAGTATTTAAACAAGTCTAAATTTAGAGCGGAGCTGTGGAAAAAAACTAAAAAGGAAAAAAGGCAAAGTAACCAGCCGAAGGCATTAATTAATGTGACACCTATGCAGCTGCTTCTATAAACTGCAGGGAGAGCATGTGGCTGGCAGATGATGGGGTCTGCAGGCAGAAATGTACCGAGCACCGGGTGTGATGTGGGCTCTGGGAGGACACGTGTGCTCCGAGTCATCCTGCCGATGGCTGATGGTGCTCTGCGGGCCAGGCATTCACCATTCTTCACAGCCTCTGAGGCCACCTGGAGGGAAGGCAGGGGTGTAATGCCTGCCTCCATGCCAGTCAGGGTACCCATAACCCCTGTGTCACACCAGGGGTGACTCTACTGCTCTGCAGACTCCAGTGAGGTGTCAGGCGAGCAGGTATCAGTGCCTTCCCGGGGTGAACAGACTTTGTGTGCCTCCTCTGGGGATCATATCAGTGGTCCTTGTGACCACTGGCACTCACCAGCCTGGTCTCCATGGGCAGGAGGACCTCTCCATGCACAGCTGCAGGCTGTGTGAAGCATTTCCCCTGCACCCAGATGGTGTTCAAACTCGCTCGTTTAACCCAAAACACACCTGGAAGTGAGGGAGCTGTTTTTGCAGCAGGGCTGTGGTGAGGAGGGGGCACTCACAGAGGCTCTGCTCACCCAGCACCAGCCAGTGCTGAAGATCTTCCAGGTCTCACCATCCCAAACTTGCCAAGTCCCAGGCGCTGCCAGTCTTGTAGCCAGCAGAGTCCTAGACCAGACAGCATCTCCCTGTTTCACTGCAGCTTCCCAGAGCTCAGCTGGGATTGCACAGGCCCTGATGGGACCAAATGGGTTGGGAGGGCAGTGCTCAGCTGAGGGACACCTCCCCTGGTCCAGCGTCCAGCACCACCACTCATGCAGGAGCAGCTCCTTCCCACTGCCATCAAATCCCCACCTCTGCAGTGCTAACTCTCCACAGCACTGCAGCTCCAGCAGAAGAGACCTGCATGACCAGTCAGTAAAACCATGACTAAAAGTACTTTTCCATCGCTGCCTCTGGCAAGGATCCCCTCCCCTGGCAGCTGCTGGGATAGGGAGATTGGATTCTGTAGTATTGGCCAAACACTGCCTGCCCGCCTTCCAAAGCACCCTGAGGAATGGTCACAGCTACTCACACGAGGCAGTCTCCTCGTGTCTCCTCAACAGGACACAAGCTCAAACACTGCTGAGAGAGCAGTGTCAAAAGCAGAGTATCTGACCAGGTAGAAAGGCGATTTTGTGCCAGATGCTCATCTAAGGAGCCCTGTCAAGAGGTAAGGAGAGGCACAAGGCTGTGATCTCAGATGAAGATATCTGCTGGGAACAAGACTGCATCGTTTATTCCCATCATGACTTATTTTACAGTATTTGAAATCAAAGGAAATGACTCGTATTTTAAGTGGTTGTGTCCCAGATGTTTCAAGCTCAGGATCATGATGGAGCAAAGACTTGCCTTGAGGTGTGCCGTGGTGGTAGGCTCACAGCAAGATCCCTGAATCTCCAAGAATGAAAAGCAAGTCAGTGCTGATGTCTTGCAACCTCTTCTCTGGTCCTGATATCTGTGGTGCACAAAGGACCCTGCTGTGAGCCCTGGAGCAGCCCTGCCTCACTGCATGGGCCAGCTGGGAGAGCAGTACCACGGGTGCCACAGGGAGAAGTGTCTCTGGTCACCAGCTTCACTCAACAAACCTCCCGGCAACACAAACAGCATCACAATGAGTTTGATGCCTGAGGAAGCTGAGACACCGCCCCATCTACTCTTCACCTCCATGAAGCTGTACCCCCTTCTCTTGGCTGTGTTCAAGGTTGCTGCCATATGCCCTGCTCCAACAGAGAGACACTGGGCTGCTACTGATGCCTTAGGTTTTAACTTTCATATTTTCCAAATCCTGCACTGCCTGGTGTGTAACTCCAGAGTTCCTTGGAGCCTGTTCACTTCTGCTCTCTGTGCTGGGCAGACACAACAAAGCCTCTCCGGGCCTGCTCCCCGAGGACACCCAGACTGTCCGAGGCCCAAAATGTGTAAACCAAAGCCTCTGAAAGGGGGGCAAGCTTGGGGAAATTGCATCATTAACTGAAGCTTTAATTGGAGAATTAACCCTGCTATGCAAATGAACCAAACCTATAAAAGGGTGAAGAACTCATGACTTGGGGTCCACCTTGGGGTCCATCTCAGCAGCGGCCTCTGGCTCCCCAGGGTACCTCTGAAGGCCCTTCAAATAAATACCTGCCTTTATTCCTTCATTCCTGTCCAGTCTCTGTTCTCAGGTGGCCTCTCAAGGCATCACTACAAAACCTTGCTGAGCAGCACTGCATGGAGGGAGGTGGCCTCAAGAGGTTGTGCCTCACCTGGCACCTTCTAATCAGCTCTCGGAGGTTTTTGAAAGATGTGTACATGCGGGGTTTAGGGACATGCTTTAGTGCTTGACCTGGCAGTGTAGGTTAATGGTTGGACTATGTGACCCTAAAGGTCTTTTCCCACCTCAGTGCTTCCATGGCTCTGTTCTGTGATCCCATGGTGCTGGGTGTACAGTTCCTGTCGCTTCATCTTGCCCCACTCTCCTTGTATGTACCCACGGAGACACTGCACTTCTTAACCAGTGTTCCGATGGTATTTGTTCTTTTGCTGGTTGTAACGTTTGCCAGGATCTTCTCATAACGTGATAATCCCAACTGAACTCTGGTTTTAGTCAAACCAGAAATAAACAGAGCAGCTGAATCTCTCCCCTGCCTGTGTCTACAGCACAAAACCACACTGGTGTTTTTTTAATCGCCTCATGGTTTTGCAAATGTAGCTCTAAATTGCTGCACTTGCTCACCTCA